>NC_045436.1:71812008-72003778 GCF_002776525.5 Piliocolobus tephrosceles | reverse complement strand
ATAAGAAGCACAGTTTTTAAGTCAAGTGAAATCGTATGTGTTAAAATACTGCAAAACCTTAAAACCCTGATTTTTAAAGTGTTGAGATACTTAAGTCTTTGAATAAAGATATATCTTTATCCTAAATCAAATACTTTATTTTTATTTTTTTGCCATGCACGTCCTCCTTAATCCATTGGAGAATGAGCTATTCCTTTAGCGTTAAAAAATGTTTTTAATCTCAGATATTTAGAATAGCAAGATGAATGGTGGTTGAGCTGGTCTTGATTGAAAATACTAAAGATGAGAATAGAGTTTGAGTTGGAAGTAGAGCTCCCTGGAATTTCCATTAAGATACCATTAATTTTTCTAAAAAATTATTCTGATTGCCAACTGCCTTCCCCATGTCTTATTTTTCCATAAATTTATATTTTAGAGAATTTGTTCCAGCTTATTTGGTATATTTATTTTGACTTTTTAGGTTTTATTTTTAAGTTATCCATTCTACCATATTCCTTTGCTTTTATCTTCCAAGGCTTCTACTAATTTAAAAAATTATTATGGAAGTTATAT
This sequence comes from Piliocolobus tephrosceles, assembly GCF_002776525.5. Classification (NCBI taxonomy): domain Eukaryota; kingdom Metazoa; phylum Chordata; class Mammalia; order Primates; family Cercopithecidae; genus Piliocolobus; species Piliocolobus tephrosceles. The sequence continues at coordinate 72,003,226 of NC_045436.1, read as the reverse complement.
TTTAATCTTGTAAAATCTGAATAGTCAATTCAATCTTGTAGAATAGCAAACTCAGTGCATTCATAGTGTTAGAGATTAAAACCTAGTATAAAGACACAGTAATGAATATAGTATATGTACCAACATAGAAAAGACCAATACTAACTGAGAGTCAAAAAAAGACCCCCATAAATATCTGTCTCTTGACTTATGACAAAGGTAACACTGAAGTGTGATGGAAGAATAACAGTTTTGCCAATAATTATTGCTGAAAATATCACCTATTTATGTGAAAAAAAGTATTGACCTTACTTAATACCACATGCAAAAACTGTTACAAAAATATTGCAAATCAAATGTAACAAGTAAACTATAATGTTTAATGACAGAGCAGGAGCACTGTCATCTTAGACAAACACCACCACTTTAAGTTCCGGCTCCCTTTCTAGCTTCATGCATTTTAAGGAAATCACTTCTAACTATAAGCAGACAGAAAGAGCAGACAGTGAAACACAGAGAAGACAGCTCAGGCACAGAGAAAAGTAGGGGGAAAGTCTCTTGGGTTATTGCCAAACTTCACCCTCATACAGTGGGCACCAGTAAAACAGTGGGCCTTAATAAGAACCCTCCTTTCCTGTCAGATGCATTAAGGTAGGGAAGCTAAAAGCAAATTCTGGGGGATATGCCTGCAGCTGCAGAAAGATGTATGGGAACAAACACCCAACTCTCCCTCTCAGATAAACACAACAAACAGACACAAAAGCAGTCTAATCCTCTAATAAACTCTCCCACACTAAATCCTTAAAAACTCTTAGTCTATAGAAAAGTGTGGCTCTAACCTAACTCAGCCAGCAACCCCTCTCAGGTTTGTTTAAAATAAAACTGTCCCTGTTAACTGTAAAGCCAACCTTCGTGTTTCTCTCCTGTTTCTTTAATTCTTACAGTTTTTATTAGAAAACCAAGAAAAATATCTTAATGGCATTAGATTACATAATGATTTATTTACAAGCACACAAAAAATACAAATAGGAGTTGAGATTTATCAACATTAAACACCAAGTGCTTCTGTTCCTCCAAAGACAACATTGAAAGAATAGAAATTCAAGCCACACATTGGGAGAAGATATTTACAATACTTCTACCTGACATAGAACTCATATCCTGTATACTTACTGATAAGACTCCTATGAGTTACTAAAAATAGAGAAAGCTCCAAAGAAATATGGCAAAAATACTGACTTAGATATGTTACAATATATAACATTTAAATGTCCAATAAACATATCAACTTATGCTAAATTTAATTAATCACTAAGAAGGTGCAAATTTAAATCCCAGTGTAATACTACTCAACACCCATTCATATTGTAAAAATGAAAAAGACTGACACTAAGCATTGACAAGGGTGTGGAGCAACTAATGGTGGGAGTATAAATGATTAGAATCATTTTGGAAAATAATTTGGCAGTATCTGCTAATGTTTAGCATCTGCATACTGTTTAGCATCTCCATACTGTTTGAAGCAGCAAATCTCCTCCCAGGTGTAAATGTAACAGAAATGTGGACCCATATACACTGAAAGACAAGTTCAATGATGTTTATAACAACACTATTCATAATAGTCCCAAACTGGAAGCAATGCAGACATGAGTAGAATTAATAAATATACCTATTACTCAGAGTGAAAGTGAACAAAATTACCACTGAGCAACATAATCACAAAAACAAAGTGTTGGGCAAAAGAAACCAATCACAAAAGACTTCTTACTGTATAAATACATGTAACTTTTTTTTGATAAGCGAAACTAAACAGTGTAGTAATTTTATTTGCTGACAAGAGGGAAAGAGGCTGGAAATGATGATGACAAAAGTATCTGTGGTGTTGATATTATACTATGTTTTGATCTTTATCTCATTACAAGGATATATTCACTTTGTTAAAATCATACAGCTATGTGAATTGATTTAAGCACGTTTTGTATGTATATTTCATGAAAATATTGTATAAATTCCCAATGTCTTTTTAAATGCTTTCTTTTTCTTTCTCATATTAATTTTTTATAGATATACATTTTTCTTGATATTTTCAAAGTGAAATTTTAAGATATTTAAATTATCAGATCATCTTAGGGTTTTCTTTTTTTCTTGGTTTTTAAAATTTGTTTATCGTTATAATTCCTGTTTTCAGAAGGTATATCAGATATGTGTTGATTCATTGTTTCTATTTCTATCTAAAACGAATCATTGAGAAGAACAGTAATTCATTCAATGCAAGGCAAAGCTTACTTACCTGCAACATTGGTCTAGGGCAACTGAACAGCTAACAAGCCATTATGCTGGTGTTTCTTTAAAGAACGCAATTAAGAAAGCTTCACTTACATGAGTTGCTCTGTTTCTCCTAAAATAGTATATTGAATTTATTTTGAAAATAATTTTGTTTTTGTGTTTGTCCAAGATTAATGCTTAGAGACTGACTTTTCTGCTACAGTTGATTTTGAATGTTGGTTGCATGTCTGGATATAGAGCATGTAGACAAGAGATTCTTAAGTACTGTTGCAATTGAATCCCTAATTTTTAGTCCTACATCTTATGCTTGCATCCCCTCCTGTCCTGCATCCTTGAACTTGTCTAGAATTCTTCCAAGGAGGCGAATTCCCTCTTTGGTTAAAACCTTCCTGCACACATTCTCATTTGTGAAAATTTAATTTCCTTCTTTAGTCACTTCCATTTATAGTCACATTCCAGAAAATATTTGAAATATTTCATTTTATGATTATCTGTTTCCCATGATCTTCATTGTCATGGGTTTATACCTTTAAAAACCTGTCATTATTATCTTATTAGTATCTGTGCATAAAGTAGATCAATGCATAGACTTAATTTGTAACCTTGAATCACAAAGCATATAGATACATATTTAAACATAAGAGTGTTTGTGTTTGTGTGTGTGTATTACAGCTGAAAGAGCACTGTAGTTAGAGTCAAACGATATTTAAATCTAAATTTAAGTTTCTTTATAGCCATATACCAGATGGTTGACCTTGAACAAGTATATAATAACCCTGAGTTAAATTAATATAAGACATAAGGACCTAAAGCATATTAATCTAACACATGAAACTCAGCATATAAACTTTGAAATGGTATATAATTGAGAATGATTTATTATATGTCCTTACTGAAAACAATGAGTTTCATCATAATTATATAGAAAGCAGTATACTCTATAATTTTTTAACAATCTTATTTAACATTCAATGCAGTAGTAATTGAAGACTCTGCAGATTTTATTCTTACTAATACTAATTATAATTTTTTTTTTTTTTTTTTTTTTTTTGAGACAGAGCCTCCCTCTGCCGCCCAGGCTGGAGTGCAGTGGTCGGATCTTGGCTCACTGCAAGCTCCGCCACCCAGGTTCACGCCATTCTCTTGCCTCAGCCTCCCGAGTAGGTGGGACTACAGGCGCCCGCCATGTCGCCCTGGTAGTTTTTTGTATTTTTTAGTAGAGACGGGGTTTCACCGTGTTAGCCAGGATGGTCTCGATCTCCTGACCTCGTGATCCGCCCGTCTCGGCCTCCCAAAGTGCTGGGATTACAGGCTTGAGCCACCGCGCCCGGCCGTAATTATAATGTTGAAGCCATTCTATATGTACTATATTTTCCTAAAGCAATTAAGAAAATATAATAAATTATAGCCTCCATATTTTTATTCAGCCTGTTCAGTTATCTTTATATATTGCATAGCTCTTAAGATTAAAATGGATGTGTTTTTTTTAACTCAGTAGATTATAAGTATGAGAACCAGAAATATGTACATACATTGGAATAATGTAATGAATTTGTACTATGTCAACAAAGCTAAAGTGGAACTTTGTTCCTTAGAAGTCTGTTCCGTATGAGACTCCAGGTTAGGATTTTCCACAGGAGAATTCTCTGCAATATTTGGAAGGCAGAAGTGAAGCAGCAGCCATCGGTAGGCTTAGCTAGTTAATGTTGGATACAGCACTGCTGCAATTCATCCACATTGTCTCTGGTCTGCTGGGTCACTTTGTTGGTGTGGGCCAATAGCTGTGCCTGAAGCTTGTGTATGTAGTATATACAAATTTTCCTCTTTCATTTTCTCTAATACCTGTGCCTTGTAGCTGTGTGGTTTCATGGGAAAGTTGCTAATGTTTTCCTCATGTGAATTTGGTGGCTGGAGGGGTTGAGAAACAGATGATGATTTTAATTTGTCCCAGAGGTTCCACCACATCATTAGAGCTGCTAGTTTGTCCTTGCTCTCCATACTTCACATCCAATTTTTTTCTTGCTGTTCGACCTAATGACAAAATCCAGCACCAAAAGCAGGATCAACAACTTTAAATAGGCTGCTTAACTTGCCCTCACAATTGAGCAAGTTCAAAATCCTATAAAAGCACACTTTACTCATATTATTAACAGTAACTCTGCTTATCTGATTGAAACATACCTGATAATGAACAGTAAGATGTAATCATGAAGTAGGCACAAGACAATGGACTGCATGCATCTTAGGAAGTGAAAAGCTGAACATGACCTAGACAAGAAGAATCTGAAAATTGACATATATAAAGAAAAAAGAGATTGCATATATTTTCCTAGTGGTAATTAGAAGACAGTGCAGTATACTTCAGAATTATTGTTTTATTAATCAGCAAAAATATTACAAAAATATTACATCATATTTGCTGAAAGATAAGCCAAATTGATATGTCGATGACTGACATGTAACGAAGGGAACCATAGTTGTGAATACCAGTGTATTGATCAAAATGTTATGTGAAGAATTTTAAAATAACATAAGGTAAACCCATTTAATGTGCTTATTGTAGATGACATCAATGTGAAAATCAGATATTTATTCTAATTTTTAAATTTTAGTTTCAAGAGGGTACATGTGCAGTTTTGTTATGTGGATATATTGCATAGTACTGGGATTTGGGTTGCTATTGAACTCATCACCCAAATAGTGAATATAGTAGTTAATAGGTAGTTTTTCAACCCTCGGTCCCCTCCCTCCCTCTTTTCCCACTTTTGGAGACCACAGCGTCTATTGTTTCTGTCTTTGTGTCTGTGTGTACCCATTTTGTAGCTCTCACTTTTAAGGGAGAACATGCAGTATTTGATTTTCTGTTTCTTCATTAATTCAATTGTGATAATGACCTCCAGTTGCCTCCATGTTCCTGCAAAGGACATGATCTCATTCTTTCTTATGACTGTGTGGTATTCCATGGTGTGTATGTACCAATTTTATTTATCCAGTCCACCATGGTTGGGTACATAGGTGGATTCCACGACTTTGCTGTTGTGTGTAGTTCTGCAGTAAAGATGAGTTCAGGTGTCTTTTGGTAGAATAACATCTCTTCCATTACTTAGATATCAGTAACAGGTAGTTCTATTTTTGATTGTTTGAGAAATCTCCAATCTACTTTCCACAGAGGCTGAACTAATTTATATTCCCACCACCAGTGTGCAAGCATTCCCTCTTCTTTGCATTCTTGCCAATCTCTGTTATTTTTTGACTATTTATTAATAGCCATTCTGACTGATGTGAGATGGTATCTCATTGTGGTTTAATTTCATTGCTCTGAAGATTAGTGATGTTGAGGATTTTTTCATAAATATTTTGGCTGCTTGTGTGTCTTCTTTTGAAAAAGCAGTGTTAATGTTATTTGACCACTTTTTAATGGGGTTATTTGATTTTTATTTGTTTAAGTTGCTTACAGATTCTGGATAAGAATCCGTTGTCAGATACCTAGTTTGCAAATTATTTTCTTCCTTTTTAGTAGGTTGTCTATTTACTCTGTTGATTGTTTCTTTTGTTGTATAGAGAGCTTTTTAGTGTAATTAAGTCCCATTTGTCAATTTTTGTTTTTGTTGCATTTGTCTTTGTGGTCTTAGTAATGAATTATTTGCCTAGGCAAATGTCCAGAATAATTTTTCCTGGGTTTTCTTCTAAGATTTTTATAGATTGAGGACTTACATTTAAATCTTTACTACATCTTGAGTTAATTTTTGTATATAGTGACAGGTGGGGATCCAGTTTTGTTCTTCTGCATATGACTGGCCAATTTTCCCAGTACAATTTATTGAAAAGGTGTCCTTTCCTCATTGTTTATTTTTGTTGACTCTGTCAAAGATCAGTTGGTTGTGGGTGTGTGGTTTTATTTCTGAGTTCTCTATCCTGTTCTATTGATCTATGTGCTTATTTTTGTATAGTACCATGCAGTTTTGGTTATTAGAAACTAGAAGTATAGTTTGAAATGAAGTAATATGAAGCCTGCTCCTTTGCTCCCTTTGCTTTGTCTTGACTATTGGACACTTTTTTGGTTCCATATGGATTTTACAATAAATTTGACTAATTCTGTGAGAAATTATGTTGGTAATTTTATGGGAATTGCATTGAATCTGCAGTTTGCTTTGGGCAGTGTGGACATTTTAACAATATCACTTCTTCCAATCCATGAGCATGATATGTTTTTCCATTTGTTTGTGTCATCTATCAATTTATTTCAGCAGTGTTTTGTAATTCTCCTTGTAGAGCTCTTTCACCTCCTTGGTTAGATGTATTCCTAGGTATTTTGGTGTTTTTTTTTTTTTTTTTTTTTTTTTTTTTTTTTTTTTTTTTTTTTTTTTGATGGCTGTTGTAAGTAGGATTGCACCCTTTTTTGGTTCTCAGCTTGAACTGTATTGATGTATAGAAATGCTAGTTATTTCTGTATGCTGATTTTGTATCCTGAAACTTCACTAAAGTAGTTTATCAGATCTAGGAGTCTTTTGGAGGGAGGTTTAGAGTTCTCTAGGTATAGAATCATACTGTAAGCAAATATAGATAATTTAATGTCCTCTTTCCTATTTGGATACCCTTTATTTCTTTTTCTTGTCTGATTGGTCTGGCAAGTAACTACCTTGCTATATTGAATAGAAGTGGTGAGAGTAGATATCCTTGTTTTTGTCCAGTTCTTTGGGAAAATGTTTTCAATTTTTGTCAGTTCAATATGATGTTTGCTGTGAGTTTGTCATAAATGGCTGTTATTATTTTGAAGTATGCTCCCTTGATGCCTGGTTTGTTGAAGGTTTTTATCATGAAGAGATATTGGATTGTATTGAATGCCTTTTTTGCTTCCATTGAGATTATCACATGGTTTTTGCTTTTAATTCTGTTTATGTGGTGTATCATGCGTATCCACCTTTGTCATTTTTGATGGTGCTTATTTGGGTCTTCTCTTTATTTTCTTTGTTAATCTAACTAGTAGTCTATCAGTCCTGTTTACCCTTTCAATAGCCAACTTCTTATTTTATTGATGCATTGTATAAGTTCTTTCTTTGGTGTCAATTTTATTTAGTTCTGCTTTAATTTTAGTTACTTATTTTCTTTTGCTAGCTTTGGGTCTACTTTGTTCTTGTTTTCATATCTCCCTTCAGTGTGAATTTAGGTTGTTAATTTGAAATCTTTCTATTTTCTTGATGTAGGCATATAGTGCTCTAAACTTTCCCCTTAACCATTACTCTCACTGAATCTCGGAGATTTGGGCATATTGTTTCTCTATTTTCATTTGTTTCAAATAACTTTTTTTTTATTTCTGTCTTAATGTCTTTGTTTATTCAAAAGCCATTCAGGAACAAGTTGTTTAGGTTCCATGTATTTCTGTGAGAATTCCTCTTGGTATTGAGTTCTAATTTTACCCCACTGTATTCAAAGAAGATGATTGACATAATTTTGATTTTTCTGAATTTATTGAGACTTGCTTTATGACCAAGCATGTAGTCAGTCCTAGAGAATGTTACATATGTGGATGAGAATAAGGTATATTCTGTAGTTATTGGGTGGAGTATGCTGTAGCTGTCCATTAAATCCATTTGGTCAAGGGTTCCATTTCAGTCTACAATTTCTGGGTCAGTTTTCTACATCAATGGTCTCTCTAACATTATCACTGTGGTGTTAAAATCCCTATGATTATTGTGTGGCTCTCTATCTCTTTTCTTAGGACTAATGGCAATTGGTTTATAAATTAGGATGCTTTGATGTTGGGTGCATATATATATATATATATATATATATATATATATATATATGATGGTTATGTCTACTTGTTGAATTTTATAATGCTTTTTTTGTACATTTTCACTATTGTTAGTTTTAAGTAAGTTTTATGTAATATAAAAATAACAATCCTGGCTTTTGTTTGTTTTCAATTTGCATGATAGTTCTTTCTCCATCTCTGTAGTTTGAGCCGATGATTGCCATTACATGTGAGATGGGTCTCTTGAAAAAAGCAGAAGATCATTTATTTTATCCAATTTATCATGCCGGCTTTTAAGTGGAGCATTTACATCATTTATGGTAAAGGTTAATATTGATATGTGAGGTTTTCTGTCTCTCATATTGTTGATAGTTAGTTGATTTGTAATCTCAGTAGTATATTTGCTTTATAGGGTCTGTGGACTTTGTACTTATGTGTGCTTTTGTGGTAGCAAGTATCATCATTTTGTTTCATTGTTTAGAATTTTTTTGTAGGTTTAACCAGGTGGTGACAAATTCCCTTAACATTTACTTGTCTGAGGAATACTTTATATCTGAAGCTCAGTTTAAAAGGATATTAAATTCTTGTTTGGCATTTTGTTTCATAATGAAGGCTAAAAGTAAGTCCCCATTCTTGTTTGGCTTGTATGGTATCTGCTGAGAATTCTGCTGTTAGTCTTATGGAATTCCCTTTATAGGTAATTTTGCCTTTTTCTCTATGCTTCTTTAAGATTTTTTCTTTCACATTGACTTAGGGTAGTCTAATGACTATATGCCTTGGGGAAGGTTGTCACATGCAGTGTCTCACGGAAGTGCTCTGGATTTTTTTTTTTTTTTTTTTTTTTGGATCTGCATGTCAACATTTTTAGCAATTCCTGGATTATACTCTGAAATCCCTTTTCCAATTTGCTTACATTTTCATCTTCATTTTCTTTTTCAGAAATGCCAATAAATTGTATGTTTGGTGGCTTTACATAATCTTTTAATTCTCAAAAGTTTTCTCATTAAAAAAACTTTTTTCTTTATTTTTGTCTGGTTTGGTTAATTCTGATTTGATTTTTGAGCTCTGAATTTTTTTCTTATGTTTGATCTAGTCTATTGCTAAGGACTCTGGTATGGTTTGGCTGTGTCCCCACCCAAATTTCATCTTGAATTTCCATGTGTTGTGGGAGGGACCCAGTATGAGATAACTGAATCATGGGGGCAGGTCTTTATCTTGCTGTTCTTGTGATAGTGAATAAGACTCATGAGATCTGATGGTTTTAAAAATGTAAGTCTCCCTGCAGAAACTCTTTCCTCTTGTCTGCTGCCATGTGAGACGTGCCTTTCACCTTCCATCATGATTGTGAGGCCTCCCCAGCCATGTGGAACTTTAAGTCCAATAAAACTCATCTTTTTTTTTTTTGTAAATTGCCCAGATATGGGTATGTCTTTATCAGCAACATGAAGATGGATTAATACAGTCTCCAACTGTATTTGAAATTCCTGTAGTGAAATTTTCAATTCCACAAGCACTCTTTGATTCTTTTAATATAGTGATGTCTTCTTTCAAATCCTGGATCATTTTACTGTTTTATTCGTGATGGATTTCCACTTTCTCTTGGATCTCATTGAGTTTCCAGCAATCCATACTTTGAATTCTTTATCTTTCATTTCAGACATTTCAATCTGGTTCAGATCTATTGCCAGGGATCTAATGCAATTTTTAGAGGAAGCAGAACACTGTTTTTTTTTTTTTTTTTTGTACTGCCAGAGTTTCTGTGCTGATTAACTCTTACCTGAGGGAGCAGCTATTGATTTTATTTTTTTTCTTTGTTTTTCTTTGGTTTGGATGGGACTTTTTAACTTTTAATTCTTTTTCCCCTTAAGGGTTTAACTGTGGTGTATGTTGTATATGATCCATTGGCTTTGTTTCAATTATTTTGAAGTGGCCAAGTCTCTGTATGGGTGTCTTGGTTGTGAATAGGTTCTGTGTGGTGGTTTTCTCAGATGCTTCTTGATGTAGTGATATATTTTTGTTTGGTGATGCAGTTCAGACTGTACTCCAGTAGATGATGGCATTTAACATTAAGAGCAGGCACGTGGCCTGGTGCCTAGTGGGCACAAACTGCCCTAATGAGGTTGGCACCCAGAAATCGTGATGGGGTGTGCTGAAATATTGGGGGAAGAGTGGGTACATCAGTTCCTTGACCTGAGTCAGCAGAAATGTCATCCATTTCCCTATCATGCCCCTGTTTTGAGTCTAGCAATCTTCTGTTTGTATAAAGGCTTTCTCCTTTGATTCCTGGCCTTAGTGCAGTTCTGGGCTGCAGATCCAACTCCCTGATGACTATAGCTAGAATAGGGCTTGGAGCAGAACCTCTTCCCCAAGACCAGGGCAGGAAACTCCACAGTCTCTTATTAGTTTCTGAGGCACTGCTGTTCAGTGAAGGGAGAGGAAGTTGGGCCTCACTTTTCATGGAAGCCTGAGTAGATGCCAGTTTACTTTCAGTGGAGTGGAGTCTCTAGGAAAATGGGAAAAGTTCTTTCTTTCCATGGGTGCTCACTGGCGCAATGGGAAGAACTGCTGTTGCATCTGTAACAGTGTATTGGCGGGGTAGGGGGGATGGTGGGCAGAAAGAGGGTGAGAGATGACCGCCTCTCCACATCCATAGCCAGGCATTAGTGGTGCCTCCTTCAGTGGTTTATGCCATGCTCACATTTCCTTTGTATCAAAGGGGGTTTGGGTGGGTTGCACTCTCCCTTCCCTTAGGAATGGCTCATGCTGAGGGTGAGATGTCCAGAGGGCACATACTCCCTGGGGACCTGCCATTTTCCTGTGCTTTCCAAAGTCAGAGAGGGTTGTGGGATATGTCTGTGGGTGGTCTGGCAGTGCAGTGGTTCAAGGACAGAGGTTACCCAGGCAGGGGAGTGACACCATGAATGCACCACCAGTATGGTGCATACCATCTCATTTTGGGTGTTAGGGGTTGTGGCATGGCTATGTGAGCTGGCCACACAAGTCTCTGTTCCTAAAAAGTTCTCTACTTGCCACCTATGGTGTTGCCCCAGGTTTCATGGGCAGAAGGGCTCTCCAGCAAGTGGTTAGCAGATTGCCAGAAGGCTGAGGGGAGCAGAAAAGCCTTTCCATCCATCCTTTTTATTGTGCTCTGAGTTCCTCAGGAGTCTAACTCAGCCAGACTCTTGCTGTTTTTGTTTTACATGCCCCAACATCTTCTCATGGGTGCTGCAATAGGTCCTGGCTAACTTCTCATCATTTTTCTTTTAAAACTTGACTATTCATTGATAAATTTGATCTTCTTTCTGAGGAAAATGGGCTTGTAATGTTTCTAGTCAGCCATCTTGAAAAATAAGAAAATTTTAAAAAAATAAAAAGACTGAATCATTGATCTTTTCAGATAGTGGAAAGAAACAAAAATATTGGAATATCTGTAGAAATGAAATAATACATACAGTGAATCTTGTCTTTAAAGATCCTATAGACCAAAGATGAATATGTTTATTGCCAAATGGCAGCTATAAAATATTTCTTTAATTTTTCCTCTTTGTTCCATCTCCACTATAACTCTTAATGTAATCACCATCAATTCACATGTGAACTATTGCAAGGGCTTCCTGTCTTCTTTGGTTTTCACCTCCAAACTATTCTTTATAGTACATCCGAGATAACTTTAAAATATACAAACCTGAATATGTCACTCTTTTGCTAAAAATCCTTCAATGGCTTCCCATGTTTTTTGGATATTGTACAAAATCTTTTATATGTATTATAATAGTGAATAAATGGAATTCACTAATGACATCTGTAATCTAGTCTTGAATCTCTCTTCAATACAAACATACTCCAGACCACCTGAACTTAATTTTCTTCTGCAAGATAAAAATTTTGTCACATCATGTTATACAAATGTATACCTGCCAATCCCTCCGCCTGCAATGTTTTTATCCCCAGTTTTTGTCAGTTTCTTGCTTGTAAATCCTTCAGAACTAAGCTCAGGAAACATTTTCTCACAACAATCTCCTAAACCAGTGATATGGTTAAGCTGTGTCCCTACCCAAATCTTGTCTTGAAATGTAGTTCCCATAATTCCCATGTGTCTTGGGAGGGACACAGTGGGGGGTAATGGAATCATGGGAGCAGGCCTTTCCCATGCTGTTCTCATGATAGTGAGTGTCATGAGATATGATGGTTTTATAAAGTGGAGTTTCCCTATACATGCTCTCTTGCCTGCCACCACGTAAGATGTGACTTTGCTCCTCATTCACTTTCCGCCATGATTGTGAGACCTCCCCAGCCATGTGGAACTGTGAGTCAATTAAACCTCTTTTCATTATAAATTACCCAGTCTCAGGTATGTCTTTATTAGCAGAGTGAGAACAGACTAATACAACCAGGTACTGTTCCCTTTTCCACAAATCATAACAATAGAAAGTTTTCCTTTATGGCACTTACCACCATTGTAATGAACATTTTGTGCAGTATTTTGTTTATCTCCTTACTTGTTAGAAGCTCTAATTTGGCCACAAACAGTGATCCATAGCTACATCTCCCTAGTATTTGTTAAAGAAATGAATGGAGTGTCTATGTTACTCAGGATAGGATTTTGACCACCTAACTGTTAAAAGTATTATCAAAAGATTGATAGTGCCTCTCATAATATTAAATTATATGAAAATATTGGGAAATGCCTTCAGAAGTAACAAAAACTTAAATGATAAAACTATAAGTGCATATGTCTCTCTCTCTCTCTAACATATGTGTGTGTGTGTGTGTGTGTGTGTATGTAGTCCAAAGCTCTGACACGATTAAAATATAATATGGGATAGTCTATATTTTTGTAATATAGACCTCAAATACACAACCAATAAAAATAAGAAAGATAAGTTTTTGAAATAAATATGTTAATATTTCCAAAAAAATTAAAACAACAACAGACTCACGTCATAATTAATTTTAGTGTATATTTTGTACCATTTTTATAGTACCTTTTATGAACTCCATAGCTCTAACATGATAATAACACCAGGATATACATTCATTATATTGTAATTGTTTAGGAAATGTAGCTCATTAACCAAAATTAAATGAACATGGAAGAGACAGTTACCTAGTATCAATCATAAAATTTATGATAAATACCTGCTTACCACATAAACTTTAATATGCTATCTTTATTTTAAATATTTCTTTCCATATTTTATTTTTATAGTTCAGTGATTTTCAGTAATCTGTGTTTGTGGATCTCTTATCAATTTCTTATGAAAACCAGAAAATGAGAATTTCCATTGTTATCAATTTCTACAACACGATCCAAACTTCATAGGTGATGGTAAAGGTAAAAAAGGATGATAATATATTTACTGATCACCAAGATGTTATATTAAAATTAAAATTACTATGACTACCATATTGGATAAACTATTATAATAATGTCATTGGCAATGAAGTAATTTATAATTGCTTGTAGTTCTGGGGTCAATGTGTAAACACCAGGAAAGTACTTACAAAATTACTTCTGTAGCTAAATAAAGCTAATATCTATATGTACTGACAGTCCTTATGGATTATGTATTATCAGTATCGTTCCTCTCTTTTAAAGAGAGTAAAGATTAGCGGTAGAGTTTTGAACAGATAAAACGTGGCTAGAGTTAGGTCATGGAGGACTGGAGTATTAGAATGTCAACCACAAGGGAAGATGCTAAGCTTGGAGTGTGGAGCTGAACAAGAAATGATAATGCAGAGGCTAGATCAGAAAATAGTGTAGTCTCTACCAAGGGCCTGAAGGGTATTGAAGCAAGATTTTGAAACCAAAGGAAATAGATCCAATATCAAGATCGATATTGGAAGGCCACTTGTTCTGAGTTTTGGATATTAGCTGACTCTAAAATTTCTTTTTACAACTCAACAGAGAAAATAATTTAAAGGGCCAACCACAGGAAAGGTAGTGTTACACATATGGGCATACTGAAATTGATCCATGTGTAATATTCATTGCTTTAAAATACATATTTAGAATGGTTATTTCTGAAGCATTTGGGAAAAGATTGATCCTGGAGGCTGATTTTTCTACATATTTAGGGCTTAAAATTTTATGTGATGGAGTTCTACATGGTTTCATTTTATGGAGTTCTACATGGTTTCATTTTATAAGTGTTTCAAATGCCTTGTGCATTATCCTATCCTTAAAGAAAGGGAGTGTAGACAGTGGTTAAAGAATAGTCTTTGGAATCCACAGACTTGGATTTGAATCCTTCTTTTGCTATTTGCTGTGTAATCTTTGTCAATACTGACTTCAGTTTCCTCACTCAGTTATAGTATTATATAGTTAAAATTATACTTTAAAAATATTTCTGGATTCAAGTATTCCCATAGTTTGTTACATAATATAGTTTGAATTAGTTAAAGAAATATTTATTGAGCACTTCTATGTCCCAGAACTTATTTTAAACACTGGTAGGTTTTGAGTTACTTTATTTTTTGTATCAGTTTTATGTTCAATTCTCTTGAATAAAATTCAGTATGACTTCATAACACATTTTGAATCCTGGAGTGTTTACAGTACAGTAATTTAACATCCGCATTTCTCATCCCCTTAGGACAGAGGAATGTATAAAATAATTATAAGGATTCAATGAGGGTATAGTTCAAAAAGACACAGAGGATTTGAGGACTTAAATTTCTTTGAACAATTTGTGCAGCAAGATTAAACCCATTAGGAAAGAAACTGAACAAATGATATGAATCAGAATAGTTTAGTACATTAAAAACATTACATGATCAAAGCAGAAAACATTTTTTAGTCATCTATCTACTTATAAATATTTATAAATCAGGAGAAAATATGTGTTCTATATAAATCATTTATATATATATTTGAAGTTTTAATAATTTTTGTATACCATTCCAACTTTGAAATCCTTAAATTTTGATTAATTTAGTTGTTAATGACAGAGTTTTCAGTGTTTTTTTAAAAAAGCCTTGGCCAGTAGTTCACGCTTGTAATCCCAGCACTTTGGAAGGCTGAGGAGGGCAGATCACTTGAGCCCAGGAGTTCAAGACTAGCCTGGGCAACATAGTGGGACCCTATCTCCACAAAAAATAGAAAAATTAGCCAGATATGGTGAGACATGTCTGCAGTTCCAGCCACTCTGGAGGCTGAGGTGGGAGGATTGTATGAGCATGGGAGGTTGGGACTGCGGTGAGCTGTGATTGCACCACTGGACTCCAGCCTGAATGACAGAGGGAGAACCTGTCTCAAAAAAAGAAAAAAAAATCAATTTAATTTAAAATGAATAAAAATAAAGTCTTTATCTCTCAAACACTTGATGTTTGCTCTTTAAAGATGCTGTATGATGCTTCATTAGACTGTCAAGGATTCATATTTTTGAAGATAAAATTATAAACATCAATGCTTATTTAAAAAACGATGAGGTGATTTTAAAATGCAACTTCCCTTGGATATCTTGTTTGCTGGAAATATTTTTCTTTGTCTAGAAAATGTATTTGGTTACCAGTTTTATCACAGTGATATTGAAATATTTAATTAGGAATTCTGATAGTTTAAATGCACTTAAATAATATAAATAATTTAACCAAATGCTTTCATTTTGACCTAGGTATAAACTAGAAGGAAAAGCTTAGAAAAAATCACAACAAATTAAATATTAAAAAGGTTGGATATGGGTAGCTCAGATACCCTTGTACTCAAATCCTCCCACTTAGAGGAATTATGTTAAATACAAGAGTGTGAAAAAGATTCAATTAACATACATAGTTTCAGAAATATTTTGATCCTATCTACACAATACCATGTCTTTATTTTAGTTAAAAAAAAAATTTGACAATTTAAAAGTTTTATATTCCAAAATATGGATACATTATTGGTAGTAGAAGAAGAATGTAAAGGAAAAAAAATAGTGCGAGAAGTTAGAAAACCTACCTTTTTTTTCCTAGCTTTGCCACTAATGCATTTTATAAGATTCTGATTTCTCATGCCTGAAGTATAGATTATATATTTTCATTTTAAAAGTTGACAGATAACATGGTACATTTCAATGGAGTACAACATGATATTTTATTTAATTTAAAAATATACACTTTAAATATATATACACATATACATGCTTTAAATATATATAATATATATACTTTAAATATATATGTGTAGAGTGAAATAGTTACATCTAGCTAATTAACAAATGCATTACCTCACACAGTTGTAATTTTTGTGGTGACAGCATGTAGCATCCACTTTTTTACATTTTTCAAGTATATTCATTTACTATAGTCACCTTGCTTTACAATGTATCTCTTGAAATCAATTCCTCCTATAAACTGTAATTATGTATCCTTTAACCAACATATCTCCCCATCAGCCTCTTCCCCCTTACCATCAGTCTCCAGTAACTACTCTTATATTCTCCTTCTACTTCTATTTTTTTGGCTCCCACATATAAGCAAGATCATATAGTATTTGACCTTCTGTGCCCGACTTATTTCAGTTAACACGATATTCTCCAGGTTCATCTATGTTGTCACAAATGACAGAATTTCTTGTTGTAGTGTGTGTGGCTGAATAGTATCTCATTGTGTATTTATACCACATTTTATTTATCCATTTATCATTTGATGAACACTTAGGTTAATTTTGTATATTGACTATTGTGAAAGGTACTACAATAAACATTAAACTGTAAATATCTCTTCAGTATATTCATTTTATTTCCTTGGATAGAAATGGGATTGCTGGATTGTATGGTAATTATATTTTTAATATTTTAAGGAAGCTTCCTGAGGCAGGCAGATCACTTAAAGTCAGGAGTTCAAGACCAGCCTGGCCAACATGGTGAAACCTTGTCTTTACTAAAAATACAAAAATTAGTTGGACATGGTGGCGCAGGCCTGTAATCTCAGCTACTCAGGAGGTTGAGACAGAAGAATCACTTGAACCTGGAAGGCAGAGGTTGCAGTAAGTCGAGATCTTGCCACGGCATTCCACCCTGGGCGACAGAGTAAGACTCTGTCTCCAAAAATAAAAAATAAATAAAATAAATAAAATAAAATAAGGAAGCTCCATACTGTTTTCCTTTATGACTATACTAACTAACATACCCACCACAGAACACTGTGTAAGTATTCCCTTTTCTCCACATCTTCAAAAATTCTTATCTTTTGTCTTCGATAATAGCCATTTTAACTGGGGTGAGATGATTTCTCATTGTGGCTTTGATTTGCAGTTCCCTGGTGTTTAGTGAGGCTGAGCATGTTTTCCGTATATTTGTTGTTCATTTGTATGTCTTCTTTTGAGAAATATCTATTCAAGTCCTTTGTCTATTTTGAAATTAAGTTATTTGATTTTTCTGTTATTGTGGTTTGAGTTCCTTATATGTTTTGGATATTAACTCCTTGTCAGATGTATAATTCACAAATATTTTCTCCCATTCTGTAGACTTTCAATGAATTCTGTTGATTTTGCCCTTTGTTGTGCAGAAGGAATGTACCTCAACACAATAAAAGTCATATAAGATCATCCCAAAGCTAATGTCATAATGAACAGGGAAATGTTAAAAAAATTTCCCTCTAAGATTTGGCATAAGACAAGAATGCTGACTTCTATCAATTCTGTTCAACATAGGACTGGTAGTTCTAGTCAGAGCAACAGAACAATGAGGCAAGAGAAAGAAATAAAAGGCATTCCAATTGAAAGGAGGAAGTTTAATTGTCTCTGTCATTATTGCAGATGACATAATCTTATATACAGAAAACCCTAATGACTCCACCAAAAAACTGTTAGAACTAATAAATTCAGTAAAGTAGCAGGATACAAACTCAACATACAAAAAGCAGTGGAATTTCTATAAGCTAATGGTGAACTATTTGAAAAAGAAACTGTGAAAACAATCCCATTTACATTATCTTTAAAAAGTAAAACCTCTAGGAATACAGTTAACCAAAAAGATGAGAGATCTCTGCAATGAAAACTATAAAACACTGATGCAAGAAAGGAAAGAGAACACAAATAAATGGAAGATACACTGTCTTCATGGGTTGAAAAATTAGTATTGTTAAAATGTCTGCACTACTCAAAGTGATCTACAGATTCAATCTAATCCCTATCAAAATACCAATGACATTCTTCATTGAAATAGGAAAACAAATTCTAAAATTTGTATGGAACCACAAAAATCCACAAATAGCTATATCAATCTTAGGCAAAAAGAACAAAGCTGGAGGCATCAACATACTACAAAGCATTAGTAACCAAAGCATTAGTTCAAAACATACTACAAAGCATTAGTAACCAAAACAGCATGATTCTGGCATAAAAGCAGACACATAGACCAATGGAACAGAGCAGAGATCCCTGAAATGCATCCACACATTTACAGCTGATTAATTTTTGGCAAAGGTGCCACCACACACGTTGGAGAAAGGACAGTCTTTTCAGTACATGTTACTGGGACAACTAAATATTCACATGCAGAAGAATAAAATTGGACTCTTACTTCTAAACATATACAAAAATCAACTCAAAATGAATTAAAGACTTAAATGTATAACCAGAAACTGTGAAACTACTAAAAGAAAACATACGGGAAATGCTTCATGACATCAGTATGGGGAATAACTTTTTTTTAGATAAGAATTTTAAAGTACAGGCAACAAAAACAAAAACCAACAAATGAGATTACATCAAATTAAAAAACTTCTGCACAGCAAAGGTATCTTCATTTATAAAAAATATTTGAGTGATCTCATTCTAAAATAGATTTTTTGTGTGTGTGTGAACCATGTTGAATAATACTGAATTAGGTGATGCCTGTGGCTATTTCCAAGTTCTGAAGTTCTACGAATTGACAGTGTTCTGTAATCAGTATATGGAGAGATATTAGTAGCATAACATGAAAACCATAAAATGAACTTTACTTCTAATTTGCAGGGGAAAAGAATAGCCCAGCTGTTTTGTTTTGCTGGTTAATTCTTTTTAATTATCTACATATAAAATAGAAAAAGGAAAATTGAATCACATGGAAAATTCAGTCAAAAAATGCCCTTAAATACTATCTTTAAAGAAGACAGCTGATATTTTTATATTTCAATAATCCTAACATCCAATAGATTTTCAGCACTCTGTTACTTACCAGAACTATACTTAATAAATAAAAGACGAATGATTGAAGTGGTAGAAAAATTATCAAAGACTGGGCACAGTGGCTCACACCTGTAATCCGAGCACTTGAGACCAAGTGGGAGACGATAGCTTGAGCCCAGGAGTTCCAGACCAGCCTGGGCAACATAGAAAGATCCCATCTCTACAAAATAAATAAATAAATAAACAAATAAATAAATAAATAAATAAATAAACAAACAAACAAGTAAATAAATAAGACAGGTATAGTAGCACGTGCGTGTGGTCCCAGCAACTCAGAAGGCTGATATGGGAGGATCACTTGGGCCTGGGAGGTTGGTGCTTCAGTGAGCCACTGTATTTCAAGCTGTGATAGAGCAAGACCTTGTCTCAAAAAAAAAAAAAAAAAAAAAGATTTATGAGGTAAAATTATAATTGATATTTTAAAAGAAATTCATCTGTTTACTTTTTATGAATGAATAAATATCAAATGAACACAAAAATTAAAATACTTTTACTCATTATCACAAATTGCATAGAAATATATTCTGATTAAACTTTTCTGTACCAACATTTTAAAGTTGGAGAGGAATTTTGAAATCTTTTTTTTTACTTTTTCAAACAGATGTACCAAACAACATAAATGAAGCTGACATGAAGTTTACCAGAGAAAACTTTAAATTTTAAATAGACTAAAGTTTTAAGAATAAAAAGAAAGCTAGAAACTTTGCAACATTGTCTCTTGTCCCAAATCATACCAAAAATAATTTTTGTTTGTATGTTAAATAAAAATAAATGTATGATTGTATTGTTTTTCATTACATTTTTCTGTATTAAAATGATTAATTTACCATATATTTACTTGTATGTATACATGAGGTAAAAGGGAAAAAAATTGCATTTTTTTCTTGCTATTTCCATTTTAATGATTTATTCTCACAGACAGAAAGGTGCTTGTATATAATTTGCATGATACAATATAAGCAAATATGTCCATAAAGGCAAATGATTATTTTGCATTAAAAAAGTGTTCAATGTATTAGTCATCAAGAAATAACTTTTTTTTTTTTTTTTTTCCGAGATGGAGTTTCGCTCTATCGCCCGAGCTGGAGTGCAATGGTGCGATCTTGGCTCACTGCAACCTCTGCCTCCTGTATTCACGTTATTCTCCTGCCTCAGCCTCCAGAGTAGCTAGGACTTCAGGTGCCTGCCACCATACTCGGCTAACTTTTTTGTTTTTTTAGTAGAGACGGGGTTTAACCATGTTGGCCAGGCTGGCCTCGAACTCCTGACCTCAGGTGATCCACCCACCTCGGCCTCCCCAAGTGCTGGGATTACAGGTGTGAGCCACCACACTGGCCAGAAAATACTAATTTTTTAAAAATGTGTTTCCACCACCCATTCATCAGAATGACTAAAGTTTAAAAAGCTGATAAAACCAAATGTTGAGAATAATGTGAAATAATTGGAATTTGTGTACATATTTGGTAGAATGGTAAGACGATACAACCATTTAGAAAAGGTCTGAAGGCTCATAACAAAAGTAACTATACAGTAAACTGTACAAAACTATACAGTTTACCCTTGAACAACATGGGTTTTAAATGTGAGGATCCACTTATATGTGGAGTTTTTCAACCTAGTGGATTGAAAATACAGTATTAACAGGATGTGAAACCTGTATATATGGAGGGGCAATATATGCAGGGCCAACTGTGTGCCTTGAATATGTGGGGATTTTGGTATATGCAAGGGTCCTGGAATGAATTCCACGTATGCTGGGAGGCAACTGTATACCTTCCCTGTAACCTAGCATTCCCAATTCTAGGTGTTTACCAAATAGAAATAAAAACATGTTTACAAAATACTTGTGTAAGACTATTCATAGCAGTTTTATTCATAGCAGTCAGGAATTTAAAAAGTCAAAAAATGATAGATGTTGGCATAGACATGGTGAAAAGGGAACACTTTTACACTGCTTTTGGGAATGTAAACTAGTACAACCACTATGGAAAACAGTGTGGAGATTCCTTAAAGAACTAAAAATATAACTACCATTTGATCCAGCAATCCCACTACTGGGTATTTACCTAAAGAGAAAAAAAATCTTTATATGAGAGATACATGCACAGGGATGTTTATAGCAGCACAATTCACAATTGCAAAATTAAGGAGTCAACCTAAGTGCTCATCAACCAATGAATAGATAAAGAAAAGATGGTATATGTACACCACAGAATTCTACTTAGCTGTAAAAAGAATTGAAATAATGTCCCTTATAGAAACTTGGATGGAGCTGAAGGTCATTATTCTAAGTGAAGTAACTCAGGAATAAAAAATCAAATATCATATGTTCTCACTTGTAAGTGGGAGCTAAACTATGAGGATGTAAAAGCATAAGAATGATATAATGGAATTTGGGACTCGGGGAAGGAGAAAGGGTAGAAGGCGGGTAAGGAAAAAAATACTGCATATCGGGTATAGTTTACACTGCTTGTGTGACAGGTACACCAAAATCCCAGCAATCACCACTAAATAATGTATGCATGTAAGTAAAAAGCACTTGTACCCAAAAAACTATTGAAATAAAAAAATTAGAGATGGAGCTAGTGTCAATAGTAGAATGGATAAAGAAAGTAAGCTATGCAAAGACATTGCTTTGCAATAGATTACAGAAATATTTTTGGTGTAATTATTTCTTTTCTTTGTGTAGATATCCAATAGTGAGATTGCTGGATTGAATGGTAGTTCTAGTTCCAGACCTTTGATAAATTTCCATACTATTTTCCGTAGAGGTTGTACTAATTTACATTCCCACCAACAATGTATAAGTGTTCCCTTTTCTCCACATCTTCAACAACATCTGTTTTTCTTTTTTTTTTTTTTTTTTTTGTCTTTTTAATAATTGTCATTCTGACTGGTGTAAGATGATACATCATTATGGTTTTAATTTGTATTTCTCTGATAATTAGTGATGTTGAACATTTTTTCATATGCTTGGACATTTGTGCATCTTTTGAAAAATGTCAATTCATGTCCTTTGTCCACTCTTTAATGGGATTATTTTTGTTGTGGTGGTGGTTGTGGTTGTTGTTGAGTTGTTTGAGTTTCTTGTATATTCTTCATATTACTCCCCTGTCAGATAGGTAGTTTACAAATATTTTCTCCCATTCCACAGATTGTCTGTTCCCTCTGTTGATTTTAGCTTTTGCAGAACCTTTTTAGATTAAATCCTATTTGTCTATTTTTTGTTTTGTTTTGTTGGTTGTGCTTTCAAGGTCTTAATCATGAATTCTTTGCATAGACCAATATCCAGAAGAGCTTTCTCTATGTTTTCTTGTAATAGTTTTACAGTTTTAAATTATACATTTAAGTTTTAATCCACTTTGAGTTGATTTTTTTATATGGAGTGTAATGGAGTCAAGTTTCATTTCATTCTTCCTAATATGACAACCCATTTTTTTCCACTATCACTTACTGAAAAGAGTGTGCTTTCCACCGTGTATGTTATATTTGTCTTTGTTAAAGATTACTTGTCTGTAGATATGTGACTTTATTTCTGGGTTCCCTATTCAGATTTGTTGATCTATGTGTCTGCTTTTATACCAGTATCATCCTGTTTATTTACTATAGTGTTGTAGTTCAATTTGAAGTCAGGTATTGTGATGCCTCCAGCTTTGTTCTTTTGGCGTAGGATTGCATTGGCTATTTGGGCTTTTTTTTTAGTTCTATATTAATTTTAGGATTGTTTTGCCTACTTCTGTGAAAAATGATTTTCATAGTTCGGTAAGAATAGCATCAAATCTGAAAACTGCTTTGGGCAGTATGGTCATTTAATGATACTAATTCTTCCAATCCATGAGCATGAGCTGTTTTTTCATTTTTTTTCCATTTGTTTGTTATCTCCAATTTCTTTCAGCAGTGTTTTGTAGTTCTCTTTATAGAGATTTTTTTTTTCCATTGGTTAGATGTATACTTAGGTATTTCAAATGAAATTATGTTCTCAATCTAACTATTGTAAAGGGAAGTGTGTTCTTGATCTAATATTATTGGTGTATGGAAATGCAACTAATTTTTGTACATGGATGTTGCATCCTGAAACCTTACTAAAATCATGTTTGTCAGTTCTAGAAACCTTTTGGCAGAGATTTTAGTGTTTTCTAAGTAAAGAATATTGTCAGCAATGAGAAATAATTTGACTTCTTCATTTTCTGTTTGGATGTCTTTTATTTCTTTCTCTTGCCTGTTGCTCTGGCTAGGACGTTCAGTACGATGTTGAATAGGAGTGATGAAAGTGGGCATCCTTGTCTCGTTCCAGTTCTCAAGTGGAATGTTATAAGCTACTTCCCATTCAGAATGATGTTGGCCATGGGTTATTTATTTATTTATTTTATGATTATACTTTAAGTTCTGGGTTACATGTGCAGAACGTGCAGTTTTGTTACATAGGTATACACATGCCATGGTGGTTTGCTGCACTCATCAATCCATCACCTACATTAGGTATTTCTCCTAATGTTATCCCTCCCTAGCCCCTCACCCTCTACAGGCCCTGGTATGTAATGTTCCCCTCCCGGTGGCCGTGTGTTCTCATTGTTCAACTCCCACTTATGAGTGAGAACATGTGGTGTTTGGTTTTCTGTTCTTATGATAGTTGACTGAGAATGATGGTTTCCAGCTTCATCCATGACCCTGCAAAGGACGTGAACTTATCCTTTTTTATGGCTGCATAGTATTCCATGCTGTATATGTACCCCATTTTCTTAATCCAGTCTGTCATTGAGGGATATTTGGGTTGGTTCCAAGTCTTTGCTATTGTGAACAGTGCTGCAATAAACATACATGTGCGTGTGTCTTTATCATAGAATGATTTATAATCCTTTGGATATATGCCCAGTAATGGGATTGCCGGGTCAAATGTTATTTCTAGTTCTAGATCCTTGAGGAATCACCACACTGTCTTCCACAATGGTCAAACTAATTTACACTCCCATCAACAATGTAAAAGCACTCCTACTTTTCCACAAGCTCTCCAGCATCTGTTGTTCCCTGACTTTTTAATAATCAGCATTCTCACTGGCGTGAGATGGTGTCTCATTGTGGTTTTGATTTGCATTTCTCTAATGACCAGTGATGATGAGCATTTTTTCATATGTCTGTTGGCTGCATAAATGTCTTCTTTTGAGAAGTGTCTGTTCATATCCTTTGCCCATTGTTGATGGGGTTGTTTGCCTTTTTCTTGTAAATTTGTTTAAGTTCTTTGTAGATTCTGGATATTAGCCCTTTGTCAGATGGATAGATTGCAAAAACTTTCTACCATTCTGTAGGTTGCCTGTTCACTCTGATGATAGTTTCTTTTGCTGTGCAGAAGCTCTTTAGTTTACTTACACATCACTTATCAATTTTGGCTTTTGTTACTATTGCTTTTCGTGTTTTAGACATAAAGTCTTCGTCCTTGTCTATGTCCTGAATGACATTGCCTGGGTTTTCTTCTGGGATTTTTATGGTCCTAGGTCTTACGTTTAAGTCTTTAATCCATCTTGAATTAATTTTTGTATAAGGTGTAAGGAAAGGATCCAGTTTCAGTTTTCTGCATATGACTAACCAGTTTTTCCAACACCATTTATTAAACAGGGAATCTTTTCCCCATTGCTGGTGTGTGTCAGGTTTGTAAAAGATCAGATGGTGGTGGTTGTGTGGTGTTATTTCTGAGGGCTCCATTCTGTTCTGTTGGTCTATATATCTGTTTTGGTACCAGTAACATGCTGTTTTGGTTACTGTAACCTTGTAGTAATATTTGAAGTCAGGTAACGTGATGCCTCCAGCTTTGTTCTTCTTGCTCAAGATTGTCTTGGCTATGCGGGCTCTTTTTTGGTTCCATATGAAGTTTAAAGTAGTTTTTTCCAATTCTGTGAAGAAGGTCAGTGGCAGCTTGATGGGGATAGCATTGAATCTATAAATTACTTTGGGCAGTAAGGCCATTTTCATGATATTGACTCTTCCTATCCCTGAGCATGGAATATTTTTCCATTTGTTTGTGTCCTCTCTTATTTCGTTGTGCAGTGGTTTGTAGTTCTCCTTGAAGAGATCCTTCACACCCCCTTGTAAGTTGGATTCCTAGGTATTTTTTTCTATTAGTAGCAATTTTGAATGGGACGTCACTCATGATTTGGCTCTCTGTTTGTTATTGGTGTATAGGAATGCTTGTGATTTTTGCATATTGATTTTGAATCCTGAGACTTTGCTGAAGTTGCTTATCAGCTTAATAAGATTTTGGGCTGAGACGATGGGATTTTCTAAATACACAATGATATCCTCTGCAGACAGAGACAATTTGACTTCCTCTCTTCCTATTTGAATACCCTTTATTGCTTTCTCTTGTCTGATTGCCCTGGCCAGAACTTCCAATATTATGTTGAATAGGAGGGGTGAGAGAGGGCATCCTTGTCTTTCACTGGTTTTCAAAGGGAATGCTTCCAGTTTTTGCCCATTCAGTATGATACTGGCTGTGGGTTTATCATAAATAGCTCTTACTATGTTTAGATATGTTCCAGTGATACCTAGTTTATTGAGAGCTTTAGTTATTGAGAGTTTTAGAAAGGCTGTTGAATTTTGTCAAAGGCCTTCTCTGCATCTATTGAGATAATCATGTGGTTTTTGTCATTGGTTCTGTTTATGTGAGGGATTGTGTTTATTGATTTGCATATGTTGAACCAGCCGTGCATCCCGGGGATGAAGCCAACTTGATTGTGATGGATAAGCTTTTTAATGTGCTGTTGGATTCAATTTGCCCATATTTTATTGAGGATTTTTGCATTGATGTTCATCAGGGACATGGCCATGGATTTTTTAATAATTGGCTGTTACCATTTTGAGGTATGCTACTTCAGTGCCTCATCAACAATTATCAACTGTTGATAATTTTTATCATGAAGGGATTTTGGATTTTATCACATTTTTTTCTGCATCTATTGAGATGATCATATGGTTTTTGTTTTTAATTCTCTTTATATGGTGAATCATACTTATTGATTTGTGTATGTTGAATGAGACTTACATCCCAGGAATAAAACCTGCTTGATTACGATGTATTAACTTTTTGATGTGCTGAAAGATTCATTTTGCTAGTACTTTGTTCCGGATTTTTGTGTCTTTATTCATCAGGAGTATTGGTCTGAAGTTTCATTTTCTGTCATGTCATTGCCAGATTTTGGTATTAGGCTGTTGCATGTTTCATGGAATGAGTTTGGTAGGATCCTCTCCTTCTTGATTTTTTGGAATAATTTCAATAGAATCAGTACAAGCTCTTCTTTCTACTGCTGGTAGAATTTGGCTGTGAAACCATCTCATCCAGGGCTTTTATTGGTGAGTATGTTTTGCATTACCAATTTAATTTCAGAGCTTAATATTGGCTGATTCAGAATTTCAATCTCTTCATGATTCAGTCTTGGAGGATTGTACGTTTTTAGGAATTTATCCATTTCCTCTAGATTTTGACATTTGCATGCATAGAGTTGTTCATATTGTTCTCTGAGAATCTTTTGTATGTCTGTGAAATCAGTTGTAATGTGAAATCAGTTGTAAAGTCATGTTTATTATTTTTTATTTTACTTGTTTGGATATTGTCTTTTTTTCTTTGTTAGTATAGCTATCAGTGTATCACTCTTGTTTACTTTTGAGGAACCAACCCAATTTCATTGACTTTTCAATGAATATTTGTATCTCAATTTCATTCATTTCTTCTGTATTTTAGTTATTTTTTTCTGCTAACTTTGGGGATGGTTCATTCTTTCTTTTTTTTTTTTTTTTTTTTTTTTTTTGTAGGTTCTCTACGTTCAATGTCAGATTGTAATTTTAGATTTCTCTACCTTGTTCATGAAGAGATTTAGCACTACACACTTTATCACTGCTTTAGTTGCATCTCAGTGATTTTTATATATTGTATTTGTTTTCATTAATTTCAAATAATTGTTGTTTTTTGCCTTAATTTCGATGTTTAGCTGAGTTATTCAGGAGCAATTTGTTTGATTTCCATGAATTTGTGTAGTCTTTATAGATCTTCTTGATACTGAAATCTGTTTTAATGTCACTGTGGTCTGAGAGTGTGCTTGTTGTGATTTCAATTTTTTTGAATTCATTGAGACTTGCTTTATAATTGACCATATGGTCAATCCTGGAATATGTTCCATGTGCAGATGAGAAGAATGTATATTCTGTAGTATTCAGTGGAATGTTCTGTAGATTTCTAATGGATCCAGTTGGTCAAGTGTCAAGTTTAAGTCCAAAGTTTGGTTAATAGTTTTCTGCCTTGATGATCTGTTTACAGCTGTTATTGATGTGTTGAAGTGTCCCACTGTTATTTTGTGATTGTATACATCTTTTTGTAGGCCAAGAAGAACTTGTTTTATGAATCTGGGTGCTCCAGTGTTGGGTGCATATATATTTGGGATAGTTAATTCTTCTTATTGGATTATACTCTCTGTCATTATTTCATGTTCGTCTTTGTCTTTCTTCAATTATATTGGTTTGAGATTTGTTTTATCTGATAGAAGAATATTGACTCTTGCTCTTTTTGGCTTTATATTTGAATGGTAGATATTACTCTATTCCTTTACTTTGAGCCTGTCATTATTGTTAAATGTAAGATGAGTCTCTTGAAGACAGCAGATGGCTTGGGTCTTCTCTTTTTATCCAGATTACCACTCTATGCCATTTAAGTGGGGGCATTTAGCTCATTTACATTTAAGGTTAGCATTGATATTGTATTCACTAGTGTAATGGCCTGTGACTTATTTATCCACCATCTCCAGCCACAGAATTTATCAATATCAGTATGAGTTTTTACCAATCCTAAAAAATGCAAGTCATTTTAAAATGTATTAACTTACAAACTTTAGAATACAGCAACTCATTTATGAGTTTCCAATATGAGGTCAGCGTGAAAAAGTCATGAATATGTTTACATATTTCTTGTAAATATCATTGTTTATGCACATCTAGTAGTTAAGAAAATTGAATTTACCTCCTGTTATGATAATTCTTACCTCTATTAAAATGTGTAGGTGCTCAGAACATTCATATGTTAACTTTTTCTATATCACTTCTTAACTTACACTCACATACTTTGTTAGAAAAAAAATCTATTAAAAGATGATCTACTGAACATAGAGTTAAACAATACCTCCTACATGGGGTTTTACTTTATTCATCAAATTCAGAGCTGAAAAAGGAGAAAAAGTGTGACAACTGAAATTTTTAACTAGAATAAATGCCCTGATAGACATTTAAATACAATTTACATACAATGGTGGGGATCTCAATCAATGTAGATGTGGAAACATCTCAGTAAATGAAGAATTTGAGTTGGCATTTGTATAGCAGTTTGAGAGCTTTGAATTTGAAATTTAATTCATTAACATAGATAATTTTGAGAGATATCAAAATGGAAAGAAAAAAATTGTAATTTTACTGATGAAGACACTAAGTGCTAAATGTTTTGTCTAATATATCAAAACTGATAAATACAGAGTAAAGATAAGAACTGAACACTTAACACTACAATATAGTTTTCATGCTCTAATATTTCTATACAAACCATTTACTGGTTATTGAGATAAACACACATCCACACAGAATTTTAACACTATGCAGAAGTTTCCACATACAGCGATCTCCTAAAAGCTTTAAATTGACATAGAGCAGTTATTTATCTTATTATCTGTACTCCAGCTCCAGCTTTTGTTTACCAAGGAGAATCCAATGACTGATTTTGGAGTAGATGGGTATTTATAGAATTCCTTCATTCTATAAGATATTTCAAGTGGTTTTATTGCTGGCATACTATCTCAAGTTTACACTATAATTCAAAGAGTTCATGTCTTAGATTAAAAACAAAAGATCAAAAGATGATTGCCCACACTGCAGTTAAGACAGAAGCTAGAATCAACAAGACTCTTGACAACACTTTTCACATGTCTCAAAAACCACTACATTAGACTAATTCTAAACAAGAAACCATCTAATGCTTAAGATAAAATTCTTAGTTTTAATAAAAATTAATGCATACCTATTTTACAAACATATTTAAATAAATTTATGTTACTAAATTAGTATGTTTTTATTTTATAAATACTTCTAGGAAATATATCCATATTCAGTAATCAGTAAGAAAATAAATTATAATAATGCATACCAGTTCTGCAAACTGGGGGTTATGCTCTATACAGGTTATTAGTTGATCTCTATAGGACCATGAGTCATGAAAGCTATAGATGATTTTGTGAATAGGCATAGTAAGAAGTCGTGATTTTGTCATTGTTGACTCACCATTTGAGGTTGTTTGCGAGGTGGTAACTCAGGCATACAGAGATAAGTATCCAAGTGTGTTCTTGTGTTCTTGTTATTTTACACTCTGTATTGATTGCTTACATGACCTGAATTGAAATGGACTGTGAGACTAACATGGGCCTATTTGCCTGGCTGCTTGAGTGATTCAGATTAGGTTATTCAGCAGGAATACTCTGGCAGGAGGGATCTCTAGGTCAATAGCCTACAATTCAAACATAAGGACTCTCTCTAAATGAGAAGGTGATTTAGGAGAAAAGAGAAGATATATATTTTTTCAGAGAAATCACCGATATATTTTCTGTTTTACAAGGATTGAAGAATTAAAAATGAGTAGGAACTTAGCATACATTTATCCATTACAAAAGTTATTTCCGTAAGCATTTTATCGCCACTTGCATCCTCCCTCTACCGACATTTTGTTCTATCTTTTTCAGGGTGAGGTTGGGCCCTAAAAGAATTCTACCCGTTTTCTTCCAGGCCTTGATACATTCATTCTGAAAATCATCACATCAAATTGCTAGAGCCCGGCCTACCCATGAGCGTACACAGCGTTTTCCTTGCCAGTATAATTCCAGTGACCACATAAGTTAGTAAAATCAGACCTTCTCTGGCTGAATGTGTAGAGACCCTTTCAAATATAATGTGCTCTGCAGTGTGTTTCTGTGGCAGTTTATTTTTTCTTAAGAAAAACTCAATATTTACATCTTTATCACCTGGCCTATTTTTTAAAAAACACATGTAATATTACACTTGAATAACAGCTGGCTTAAGAACTGCACAAGAACCTCCATGGTAACGATTTTGGTGAAAAAACATTTCAATGACATTTTCATAAATCTGTTGTCACAGTGTGTAGGCTTCTGGAAATAGGTGACTCTATGGAGATAGAACATCATGAAGATTTAGAGGGCAAACGCTTAACGTACTTGTGGGAGGAATGGTGTTTGAGAAGTAGACTGGCAGTGTGTTTTCACTTTGATTAAGATAATCTAAATTTATGCCTCTATATGCAAGATGGACTCAAAGACTCTTTGGGTCTGTTCCACTTTTTGTTTTTATGAGGTATCCACATTGTGCTACTTAGGTTTACTAGTCACTGCAGCTTGCATGGTTGTAACATTTGTGGCAAATATATACTCAAATTCAATCCTATCGGCACTTACACAAGGCTGACTTCAATTCCAAATTCATAAACATCAGACTGGGTTACAATGAGGTGTTTTATTGTTATTGCTGTTTTGGGAGAAGGATGTCCCAATATTTATTAATTATATACCAGTGCTCTGAATCAACAGATGTGGAGTCACTATGCTGGCCAGGGTGATTGATGTTGACTGAGAAACAGAAATAGACAACTTTGGGGAGGTTAAGAAAAAACAGGTTGCAAGTTGGCAGGAATAGGCATAGAATGGGGACTTTGGTCCATCTATCTCTATAATCCAGTTTCCTGCCATTGTATCAAGCTATTTGAATTCGTTTGGGTTATCTGGAGAAACAGAACCAGTAGTAGATATATCCATAAAGATATTTATTATAAGGAACTGGCTCATGCAATTATGGAGACTGAGAAAATCCCAAGATCTACAGTTGGCAAACCAGAGACCCAGGAGAGCTGATGGTATAGTTCCAGTTCAAGTTTAAGTCTGAAGGCAAATGACTAATGTCCATGTTCCAACACAATGAGGCAGAGATAATTTTTCCTTCCTCAGCCTTTTTGCTATTTTGTTCTAATCAGGCCTTCAACTAATTAGTTGAGGTCGACCCACTTGGGGGAGGGTAAGCTGCTTTACTCAGTCTACCAATTGTTTATCCTATCCGGAATCACTGTCATAGAAACACACAGAATAATTTTTAATGAAATATCTGGGGACCAGGTGACCCAGTCAAGCTGACATACAAAATTAAATATCACAAGTCCTTTCTTTATCTAGCTGACACCCATAAGCATGTCCTTAAACCATACTTAATGTCCAAATAAAAAAAAAAGGTCATAATTTCTCCTACATGTTACAAATATCCTGCATACCACTGAAAGTGCAATAACCCTTTCCTCAGGACAGTAGGTAAAGTTCTTGAGTGACATTTACTCTTCTTGATATCTTGTTACTTAAATACTACCATGTAAAATCAATAAATACTGTGATATAAAGTTAATACAGCTCATGCTACATGATAAAGGAATAAAAGAGGGCAAAAAAACAAAGATTACAAATGTATGTACACACAAACACACACACATATTTTAACAAAATGGGAAGATACTCATGATAATTACTTCCTTTACTTGAATAAGTTGTCATATGGTCATAACTGGAATTTATAACTACCTTCTCCTACTACCTATTCTATATTCTTTTGTGTCCAGCAAGTGCCTCAGCTGGCTGTATTCTTTATTTGAAGATATGACACAAACTTTCATTTCTGAAGGATCCAGGCCATTAGAACTCCTGTTTGGATTTGGTTGTTGTAATTTTCCTTTGACCTTAATCATTGATGGTAATACTAAGAGATGAATAAGGGATCTCAAATATTTTGTACATACTCTTCTTTACATTGTGGAGTAGTTGTATATTTCTTTTTGGTAGTCAACATCAATCGCCTCATCAGCATAGAAACTCCCACCTTTTCTGTTGATTTAGAGCATGAGGAGTTCTGAGTCACCAGGAGACAGTCTTAAATTCGAGTTCAGGGGAATCATTGTGTCTTGGAGTTGAAGTATTCCTTGCCTTAAAACTAAGACCTCTAGACCATCAGAGCATAAGGTCATGGGAACAGGAAGGAAAAACTTTGCTTGTGGGTAACCAGGGGTAACAGTGAGTAGTGCCACTCCCATTTCCAGTATTTGATTCCTATACCTATGAATTCTGGCAACAGGAAAAATAGCACCATATATTTGGACACCGAGGCAGAATATATACAGCATTCTAGAAAACCTTGCTCCAATTATGGAAGTATTGCCATGTAGCTGATGCTGTAACTGACTATTCAAAAGGCCATTTCACTGTTCTATCAAGCCAACATTTTTAGGATGGTAGGAAACTTGAAGAGAACAGTGAATTCCGTGAATGTTGACCAACTGCTACACTTTATCTGTAAAGTGAGTTTCTTGATCTGAAACAATGCTGTTTAGAATACCATGACACCCTATGCAAGAATATGCAGCATACCTCAACCTGCTAGAAAACTGAAATACATTAGTGGTCAATGTAGCAGTGGTCAAATGGTTGTAGATTTAAGGTTTCAAGTACCTGTTAAGGCATGAGGTGAATCATAAGTGGATTTTAAGCAGTGGTATGCTGGGAAATATTTAAAAGTTGGCTTCTGGGAGAAGAAAAATCAGTATACCAAACCTTGCTTTGTAGTGTTATCTAATTTTCATGGTGTAAATACTCATTCTGTGACTGATTCCAAGCTACCAAATGTACTTATTAAATGAAAAGTTGGAAAGTGATTTTTCTAGAGCAGTATGTTGTATGGTATTTCTACCATACAGCACAATAGACATAAATAATCTCAAAATAATAGTAAAATAGGTAATAGTAAATACTAAATAATAAATTCCAAGTAAAATGTAGTAAAATAAATAGAAACTGAATAGTTTTAAGTATTGATTCCCTATGATATTATAACATACTTCACTATACATTTATATAATTTAATATTTAGTAATAGCTGTATTTAACATCAACTACACAAAATTTTAAAAAAATTTAATAATTGTTTCATCCAGGTATAAGCCTTCTCCAACATATCACTGAATAAATGATGGTTTTATATTAATGCAAAAAAGATTATCTAGTTTTACCTCGGCAAAAATAGTAACCACGTTATGATGAGGAAATTACCTGAATGGAAATGCAAATGACCCTTGAGAAAATGGAACTAATGTATAATATCCTGTGATAGTTTCCTAGGCTCTTATATGTAAATATTTAGGTAGCTTATCATGAGTGGTAGAATGTCAAGTCCCCATTGAAATATCACAGCACATCAATATCCTTACTGAAGCATTTCTTCTTTTTCCTTACTGCTCCATCCCTTCCTCAGAATCATCCCTTTGATGCCCTAACCCTGGGTCACAAAAATTGCTAACTGGAAAGTGTAGTTCTTTGGAGGTAGGAAATATGAAGTTTCGACTTGACTTTTTCACTAACTCCAAGTAAAAACTTGAGTAAAATGCAATCTTTCTGAGATTGGATTTGCTAAATTAAGAGAAGGCATTCACCAGATTAACCAGATGATCTGTAAAGTCTTCTAATCTTAATACTGTATGATTAATATCTCTCAGAATATTTATTTGGGTGATCAGATTGACTTTTGCTCACTATCATAGAAGCTAAACATAGGCCATCAATCAGATGGATACTCATAGTCTACTTTTTTTTTTAATTGTTGCCTGCATAAGTAGATCCAATTGAATATTTAGGAATTAAATTTGATTTGTACTGCTCTGGATGTAGTCAAGCAAACTGAACATCAGGATACTACCTCAGTCCGTTCCTATACATATGCTGTGCAATAATTCCCACATTGGTTAATGGTAAACACATATCCCTGATGGTCTATGGAGAATTTGGGTGGAATAAAAGTTTGAAAAATACAACTGAATGACATTTAAGTTAAAATGCATTTTCTTAGGCTGCAGGTGGTCACTAATATTAATGAAATATAGGCCACACCTGCTCATCTAATCTTAGGAAATATTACAGTAAATCCTTAGTAAATTCTACCAGCATTTAAGCAAACAAGAAGAAAATTTGTCCCTTAAATTATATGATTGGATAGCCTTGAAATATCTAATTAGTTTTGAAAATATTCTTTCTAAAGATTTAATTTCTTAGTCTCTATGATTTAAATCCAATTTAATGGAAAATGTTTTTTCAACAAAAATTGAAACTAGTCTTAATGAATACATCTCAAAATAGTGAAACAACACATGTGAGGGCAAACCAAAAATGTTCTCTCTTACAGGAATGTACTGGAATATTGTTATTTATAGTGCTTTGGAAAAGAAATGAATTGGTTTATCTACTGCAGCTCACATAGGAAAAACTGCTCACTTGTAAAGCAGGGTAATATCACAACTCATGAGTATAGTTGTTTTAACATAGTCACAAAAAGCCAAACTAAATATAAACCTAGTTTCCAATATCTCCCAGTAAACCTTGTACCAGCCCATGTTTACAAATTAAAGGCTGAAGTCACCTGTTGACATTTTCTTCATGGTATTATTTAATCCAGATAATCTAATCTATTTGCTTACCAACATACTCACAATACTGGGCTAGGTACTTCAAGAAATAAAAAGCTGACCTCAAGTTTTCAATCTATTTTTTAATATTGATAACAAGGTAGACACAGAGTAACCAGAAAATGTAGCTACTTGCTAGCTAGGTGACTTTGGGACAATTAATTAAACATTCTAAACCACAATTACCCATCCTTAAAATGAGTATAATCATAGTATGTAAATTATTTATTTGATATAAGCATTAGATGAGAAAATATATTAAAAAGATATTTAGACCAACACTTGGAATATAGAAAGCTCCTGTGTTATTAGCATACTGTTAATATATATGTTACACACAAAGTGTGAGCAACTTGATATGAAGATCAAAATAGTAAGAGATCACAACCAATCAGGAATATCTTTAGCAAAGGTCTTTGGTTTGGACTTTAAATGATGAAAATAATTTTTATAGCAGAGATTTAGATTTGAATAACGATATGGTTTAGCTGTAACCCCACTCAAATTTCATCTTGAATTGTAGCTCCCATAATTTCCACTTGTTGTGGGAGGGACCCAGAGGGAGATACGGGAATCAGGAGGACAGTTTCCCCCATACTGTTCTCATGGTAGTGAACAGGTCTCAAGAGATCTGATGGTTTTACAAGGTGTTTCCGCTTTTGCCTGGTTCTCATTCCCTCTTGCCTGCTGCCATGCAAGACATGGCATTGCTCCTCCTTTGCCTTCTGCCATGATTGCGGGGCCTCCCCAGCCAGTGGAACTGTGAGTCAATTAAACCTCTTTCCTTCAGAAATTACCCAGTCTCAGGTGTGTCTTTAGTAGCGGCATGAGAACAGACTAATACAAATAGGAAAACAGGGCATTTTAAAAAGAAAATCTGCTATGAATCGAGCGATGAAGCTGAATATACAGGATATATTTGGAAATAGCATAGTCCAGTTTGATTGGAGCATGAGGTATTTGTTAGTATGTAGAATAAGGCAATCCAAGGTAACTTTGATTTACATTGTGGAAAACTAAATGGTGAAGTTTGGAGGTTTTGTATTTTAAAGGAAAGAAGTGTTCACTGAACATTTCTATCAGGGGGATGACGTAAATGTAGATACGGTGTTTCTTATTAAAGTATTGATAAGAATGAGATGAAGCAAATTGTTGTAGTGTGGGGTACATTTTAGAAAGCTATTTTAAAAGTTCAGAAAAGATAATAAGAACAGGTCTAATGGCAATGGAATGGAAGAAAAGGCTTTCAGAAGTGTAATCAGAATAAAAGAATAATTAGTTACAGATTTCTGAGAAGAGTTAAGGATATTTCTAAACTCTGTTTATAAGTGGTCCTATTTTCCAAAATAAGCTTGTTAAAAGAAGGCCAGGCACGATGACTCACGCCTGTAATCCCAGCACTTTGGGAGGCTGAGGCAGGCGGATCACGAGGTCAGAAGATCAAGGCCATCCTGGCTAACACGGTGAAACTCCGTCTCTAATAAAAATACAAAAAAAAAAAAAAAAAATTAGCTGGGCTTGGTGGCGGGCACCTGTAGTCCCAGCTACTCAGGAGGCTGAGCTGAGGCACCTGTAGTCCCAGCTACTCAGGAGGCTAATGGCGTGAACCCAGGGGGCGGAGCTTGCAGTAAGCTGAGATAGCACCACTGCACTCCAGCCTGGGTGACAGGGTGAGATTGCATCTCAGAGGAAAAAAAAAAAAAAAAGAAAGAAAGAAAAGAAGTTGCTGGTTTGTAATCGGGGAAGATAATGAGATGAAATTTGCCTGTATCTTGTGTCCTATTAACACCTAGAATTTCCTTCCTATCTAATGCTTCTTCTCATTGAAATTACTGTTTAATTCCCAGAATTCTGGCTGAGAAAAGAGGGGCATACTTAATCCTGCTTTGTGGCACAGTTAATGTGTATGCCTGACACAATTTCTACTTTCAAATATATGTTTGAGTGAGTTTTGACACTCAAGCTGGAATGCCTGGAGAAACAGAACTAGAGAAAACCAGAAAAAGCCAGTCTTCAGAGAGAATTAATAGCAAATCTAGTGTGTGGAGAGAAATAGATGAGAAACCATTCAGCATTAGAGATCAGGGAGAGTATTCTTGGTTTGTGAACTTCCAGTTTTATAAAAATGTTTTTATTAGTACATATTTGTACATACTTATGGAACACAAGTGGTATTTTGATACCTGCAAACGATGTGTAATGATCAAATCAGGGTATTTAGGATATCCATCACCTCAAACATTTATCATTTCTTTGTGTTGGGAACATTTCAAATATTCTTTTCTAGTTATTTTAAAATATTAAAGATCTAAAGACACAAATACCATTTGACCCAGAAATCCTTACCCAAAGGAATATAAATCATTCTGTTACAAAAACACATGCACACATATGTTTATTGCAGCACTATTCACCATGACAAAGACATGGAATCAACCTAAATGCCCATCAATGATAGACTGGATAAATAAAATATGGCATAAATATACTATGAAATACTATGCAGCCATAAAAAAAAATCAAGATTATGTCCTGTGCAGAAACATGGGGGCCTTTATCCTTCAGAAAGTAACACAGGAGACCAAATACTGCATTTTCTCACTTACAAGTAGGAGCTAAATGATGAGAACACATGGACAAATAGTGAGCAACACAAACTGGAGCCTTCCAGAGGGTGGAGGGTGGGAGGAGGAAGAGAGTCAGGAAAAATAACTAAGGAGTAATAGGCTTAATACCTGGGTGATGAAATAATCTGTATAACAAACCCCTATGACACAAGTTTAACTATGTAAAGAACATGCTCTTGTACCCCTGAACTTAATATAAAAGTTTAAAAAAATTAAAAACATACAACATATCAACTATAGTCACTCTACTGGCTATCAAATAGTAAAACTTAGTTCTCTATGTAAATATATGTTTGTTCCCATTAATCAACCTTTCTTCATCCCCTTCCTACCCTGGACACATACCCTTCCTAACCTCTGGTAACTACCGTTCCACTCTACCTCCATAAGACTAAGATGTTAAACTCTCACATATGAGTGAAAACATATAATATTTGTTTTTCTGTGCCTGGCTTATTTCACTTAACATAGTGACTTCCAGTTCCATCCACATGTTGTTGAAAATGACAGAATTTCATTCTTTTAAATGGCTGAATAATATTCCATTTTGTATAGATACTACATTTTCTTTATCCATTCATCCATTTGCGGACACTTATGTTTCTTCCATTTTTACAAGAGCTTTACTTGGCTATTGTGAATAGTACTACAATAAAAATTGGGATGCAAGTATTCACTTGATTTCCTTTCCTTTGGAAAAATATGCAACAGTGAGATTGCTAGATTGGATAATAACTCTATTTTCATTTTTTTGAGAAACCTCCATACTTTTTCCCATAATGGCTGTACTAATTTTCATTCCCACCTATGTGTAAGAGTTCCTTTTTCTATGCATCCTTACCAGTGTTTGTTATATTTCATCTTTTTGAAATAGCCGTTCTAACTGGGATAAAATGATAACTTACTGTAGTTTTTATTTGCATTTTCTGGATGAATAGTGATGTTAAAGACTTTTTTTAAAAATACCTGTTGGCCATTTGTATGTCTCTGTTTGAAAAATGTGTTTCAGATCTTTCACCCACAATTTAATGGGATTATTTCATTTGCTGTTGAATTTTTTAAGTTCCATGAATATTCTGAAAACTGGTCTCTTGTTGGGTGAATAGTTTACAATTATTTTCTCCCATTCAACAGGTTGTCTCTTAAGCTCTGTCGATTGTTTCTGTTGTCTATGCTGTTGAGGTCTTAGCCACAAAACCTTTGCCTAGATTAATGTCCTGTAAAATTTCTTCTATGTTTTCTTCTAGTAGTTTTATAGTTTACTGTTTTATGTTTGTCTTTTATCCATTTTCAGTTGATTTTTATATATGATGAGGGGAAAGGGTTCACTTTCATTCTTCAGCAGATGAATATCTGATTTTCCCAGCACCAGTTATTGAGAGAATATCCTTTTCCCAATGTATGTTCTTGGTGCCTTTGTCAAAAGTCAGTTGGCTATAAATGGGTCTATTTATGAATTTTCTATTCTGTTCCATTGGTCCATATGTCTGTCTTTATAGCAAAGCACATGCTCTTTGCACTACTATAGCTTTGTAGATTAAGTCAGGTAGTACACCTTCAGCTTGGTTATTTTAATATTTTGAGTATTGCTTTGGCTATCTGAACTTTTTATTTCATACAAATTTTGGGATTGCTTTTCCTTTTTTGTGAGGAATATCATTGGTATTTTGACACAGATTGCATTGAATCTATAGATTGCTTTGGGTAGTATAGTCATTTCAGAAATGTTAATCTTTTTAATCTATGAGCATGGGATGTCTTTCCATTTGTTTGTGCCTCTTCATTTTCCTTCATCAGTGTTTCATAGTCTTCTTTACAGATTTCTTTAATCTTGGTTACATTTATTCCCAGGTATTTTATTTTTTGTAATTATTTCAAACAGGATTGTTTTCTTGATTTCTTTTTAATCTAGTTTGTTGGTGTTGTATAGAAACACTATAGATTTTTGTATGTTGATTTTGTATTCTGCAACTTTACTGAAATCAATGATCAGTTTCAGATTTCTGTGGACTCTTTAGGTTTTTTAGCATGTAAGATCTTGTTGTCTACAAAGAAAAAAAAATAGAATTTGTCTTTTCTGCTTTGGGTGCCTTTTATTTCTTTCTTTTGTCTTATTGCTCTGGATAGGATTCCCAGAACTTATATTTACTAGGAGTGGTGAGAATGGGTGTCCTTGTCTTGATCCAGTTCTTAAAGGAAAGCATTTCAGGTTTTTCCTTTTCTGTATGATATTAGCTGTGGGTTTGTCATCTATGGCCTTTGTTATGTTGAGGTATGTTCTGTCTACCCTAGTTTGTTGAGAGTTTTTATCATGAAGTGAAGTTGAATTTTATCAAATGCTGTTTTGGCTTCTATTGACATGACCATACAGTTTTTGTCTTTCATACTATTCATGTGATGTACCACATTTATTGATTTGCATTTGTTGAAACATCTTTGCATCTGTTGGATAAACCTCACTTGATCATGGTGTATTATCTTTTTGATATGTTATGGGATTCAATTTGCTAGTATTTTTTGAGAATTTTTGTATTCATGTTAATTAGGAATAGTGGCCTGTAGTTTTTGTTGTTGTTTCCTTGTCTTATTTTGGTATCTGGTTAATATAGGCCTCTTTGAATAGTTAGGCGTAATTCTCTCCTCTTCATTTTTTTTTTTTTTTTTTTTTTGAAATAGTTTGAGAAGAATTGGTGTTCTTGAGAAAAATTAGTTCTTTAAACTTTGAAAGAATTGAACAGTAAAGTCATTTAGGCCTGGGCTTTTCTTTGTTGGGAAATTTTATTATTGATTCAGTGTTATTACTCACTATTCGCCTGTTCAGATTTTCTATGCTTTCTTCATTCAATCTTAGTAGGTTGCATGTGTCCAGAAAAGTAGCCATTTCCACTAGGTTCCACAATTTGCTAGAGGATAGTTGTTTATAATAGTCTCTGAAGATCCTATGTATTTCTGTGGTAATAGTTTTAATGTTTCATTTTTCGTTTCTGCCTATGTTTATGTGAGTCTTCTCTCTCTTTTTTGCTCAGTTTAGCTAGTGGTTTATGAATTCTGTCTATCTTTTTAAAAACCTTTTTGTGTTTTTTTAATTTTGTATTTGTTTAGTTTCTATTTTGTTTAATTCTGCTCTGATCCTTATTATTTCTTTCCTACCACTAATTTTTGGGTTTGTTTGTTCTTGATTTTTCAGTTCCTTGAGGCATATCTTCAGGTTATTGAAATATTTCTACTTTTGATATAGGCATTTATTGCTATAAACTTCCGTCTTAGCACAGCTTTTCCTGTGTCCCATAGGTTTTACTATATTACACTTTGATTTTTATTTGTTTCAACAATTTTTTTTTTTATTTTTGAAGTCTTCATATAACCATTGATCTTTCAGGAGCATGTTTAATTTTAATATAGTTGCACAGTTTTCAAAGTTCTTCTTGATATTGATTTCTAGTTTTATTTCTTTGTGGTCTGAGAAAATACTTGATATGCTTTCCATTTTCAAAATTTGTTAAATTTGATTTGTAGCCTAACTTGTAGTCTATCTTGGAGAATGTTGCATGTGCTGATGCAAATAATGAGTATTTGCAGTTGTTGGATAAAATGTTCTACAACTCTCTGTTAGGTCCATTTGGTCTAAAATCAGGTAAAATCTAATGTTTCTTTGTTAACTTTTGTCTAGACAATCTGTCCAATGCTAAGAATGTGGTGTTGAAGTCCCCAAGTATTAATATATTGGAATCTATTTCTTCCTTTATATTTAGTCATATTTATTTTATGAATCTGGGTGCTTTGTTGTTGGGTGCCTCCATACTTAGAATTGTTTTATCCTCATACTGAATTGATCTCCTTATTCTTACATAATGACCTTCTTTACCTCTTTTTTACTGTTTTAGACTTAAAGTCTGTTTTATCTGATGTAAATATACTTAATTATCCTCTGTTTTGTTTTCTGTTTGCATGGAAACATTTTTTTTAGTCTCTTTACTTGCAGTATATATGTGCTTTTACAAGTGAAGTAGCTTCTTGTAGGTACCATATTGTTGGGTCATGAAAAAAAAAATCCATTCAGGCAGTTTATATATTTTAAGTGGGCAATTTATTCTGTTTACATTCCAGGTTACTATCAGTATGTGAGGTTTGTTTATGTTGTATTATTAATTGTTTTCTGGTTGTTTTGTATTTTCTTTGTTCCTTCCTTTCTCTCTTATTATCTGTCAAATTGCAATTTGATGGTTTTCTGTAGTGGTCACATTTGAGTTCTCTCTTCTTCCTATTTGTGTGTCTGCTCTACCTGTGAGCTTTATATTATTATATGCTTTCATAAAGATGGATATTGTCCTTTCATTTCCAGGTATAGAATTCCCTTAAGCAATTCTTGTAGGAACATTCTAGTGGTCATAAATTGCCTTTGCTTTTGCTTGTCTGGGGAATAGTTTATTTCTCTTTTTCTTATGAAGGAAATCTTTACTGGGTATTACATTCTTGACTGAAAGTTTTTCTTTCAGCATTTTAAACATATTATCTCATTCTCTCCTGGCCTGTAAGGTTTTTGTGAGAAATCTGGTGTTTGTCTGATGAGGTTTTCTTTATATTTGACTTGATAGTTTTTCTGTTGATGTTTTTAGAATTCTCTTGGACTTTTGATAGTTTGACCATAATATAACTTGGAGAAGATCCTTTTGGATTAAATATATTTACAGTTCTGTGAGATTCCTGTGTATGAATTTCTGTATCTCTTGCAAGACTTGGGAGAAATTTTCATGAATCATTTTGTTAAATAGGTTTTCTGTGCCTTTGCCATCCTCTTCCAGGAAAACCCAAAACTCGAATATTTTCTTGCATTATGTTGCTGTCCCATATGTCATGTAGGCTTTCTTCATTTTTTCTCTTTTTTTTTGTCTGACTGAGTTATTTCAAAAGACCTGTCTTTAAGTTCAGAAATTCTTCTGCTTGATCTATTCTATTTTTTAAGCTCTCAGTTGTATTTTTTTTATTTCATTCAGTCCAGTATTTCTATTTGGTCATTTTTTTTTTTATGATGGCTACCAATTTGTTGAATTTCTCATTCAGATCATATATTGTTTTTCTGATTTCTTTGTATTGTTTTTCTATGTTCTCTGGTATATCATTGAGCTTCTTTTAATATCATTATTTTGAATTCCTTTTTTCAGGCATTGGATATATTTCTCGTTTTGTTGTTGAAATCTGTTGCTGGAGAACTATTGTGTTCATTTGGAGGTAACATGTTTCTTTGCTTTTTCATGGTATGTGTGTGTGTCCTTACATTGATATTTGCACATTGGGTATAACTTTCACTTTTTTGGATAGACTTTTGTAGAAAAATACTTTTTCCTCTAGAGGTACCATTAATGTTGGTTGGGTAGGGTGTTTTCGATTTGATTTTGAGTGCATGCATTAGTTTAGTCTCTATATGATATTTCGGGCTATGATTATTGTCATTGATGTCTGTGAGTCCCTCAATGGCATAGGCTGCAGTTGTTAATGGAGGCTCTGGGGAGGTTTTGTTGGGGATGGGGCTGCCAAGTGGGCTGGTGGGGATAGCCACAGGCTGAGCATGCCTATCCTTGGGACCCCAAGTGATGTACACAGGCACTGATGTTCCTAGGTCCAGGCAGGTCTATCTTTGGGCTTCCAGGGAGTTTGCTCAGGTGTCAGCAGTGACAGTGATGGATCACGTAGGTGGGGTTTTCTTTAAGCCCCTGGGTGGTGAGCATGCAATAGCAGTAGTGGTGATAGGCCAACCCATGGACCTCAGGCAACATGTACAAGTGTCAGTGGTAGGTGGGGCTGGCCAGTGCCCAGATCCCTAGGTCCCCAGATAGCATGTGTGTCTGGGTGCTGGTGGCAGTGGTGGTGGCAGGCTGAGCTGTTCCTTCTTCATGCTCCCAGGAGGTGTGTGCATATGTCAGATACAAGTGCTGGTGAGTGGTGTAGATCAATCCCCATTTCCCTGGATGATATGTGCAGGTGCCAGTAGACCTGGCAAGCCTATTCTTAGGCCTCCAGGAGGAATTCAGTGATGCCAGTGGTGCCATGCAGGATGGGTTGATCTCCAAGACCCAAGACAACACAACACACAGGCACTGTTAGGGTAATATCTGGCAAGATGAGCCTGTCTTCATGCCCCCAGTGGTGCTCAAGGGAACAGACTTTTGTGGGCTAAGCTAGTCAATCCCCAGACCCCTGGTCAACGTGTGCATGCACTGACAACCTGGACTGTCTTCTCTGGCAAGGCTCTGGCAAGGTGTCATGAGTGCTGGTAGCAACAGGCAGTATAGATTGATCATCTGGTCTCTGGACAACATGCTGGCCCTTGCAGGGGTGGTTTTGAGTGAGGTGAGTTTGTCTTTAGGCCCCCCAATGCTATGCATGAGTCAGGCTGTGATAGGCAAGAGTTGGGCAATTTCTAGTCCCCAAACAGTAGGCTTGGGTGCTTGTGGCAGGTGGGTTGGGTTTGTTTCCAAGGTCCTTTATAGTTCATGCATGTGCCAGAAATGGCAGACAGGGTGGGACGATCCTTAGGCCCCCAGACAGAATATCTGGGCTCTGGCATCATGGTGCCAGGTAACTGGGCCTATTGTCAGGTCCCATGGTTGTGCATACAGGTGCAAGCTGTGGTGGCAAAACCACCCCTACAAACTTTATGAAATTA
Organism: Piliocolobus tephrosceles; assembly: GCF_002776525.5. Lineage (NCBI taxonomy): Eukaryota > Metazoa > Chordata > Mammalia > Primates > Cercopithecidae > Piliocolobus > Piliocolobus tephrosceles. The sequence continues at coordinate 71,959,189 of NC_045436.1, read as the reverse complement.
ATCAAGGAAGAAGGGAGGGGGATAAACAAAAATAAACCAAGCTTGCAGCTCATTTCGTATTAATCATTAAATCAGCTTACTCTGTCACCTGCTTCTTCATAGTTACTTGGTGCCTATTGCCCTAGAATCATGTAGTTCCCCTTAATTGCCCCATAAAAAACAACTTGAATAGTATGAAATATTAAGTTTTCCCTTTGAGACATTCCTTCAAGTTTTACATACTGATGAAACTATTACATCAGCTGGTCTAAAGGACCTCACTGGCTCATCTGGTATGAGGGACCCCATAATAAGCTGACTCACCAAAGAATGCAGTTTCTCTATCCTGATGACTTTATGCCCCTTGTCCCAATCAATCAACAACCCAATTTTCCAGCCCCTTGCCCTCCAAAATCCCTTTAAAAACTCTAACCCAGAACTCTTTAGAGAGGCAGATTTGAGGGACTCCCCCATCCCTCTCACTCAGTGCCCTGTGATCATTAAATTCATTATCTGCTACAGACTCTGCTGTCTTAGTATAACCTGTCTGTTACTGCACAGTGAGAATATAAACCTGTTGGTTCTATAACAGTGGGGAGGGGGGGTTGATCCCCAGGCCCACTGAAGGTGCTGGTGCAAGTGCTCACTGGCTCTGCTGCTGCGGGGTATATTGCTGTCAGTGGCAACAGCCCTAGGTAGGTGGTTTTCAGGTTCTGGGGAGGCTTTGGCACCTTTTGTCCCTAGGGCAGCCTCTCTGGCATGCTGCACCATCCTTTTTTGGGGATTTAGGTCACTTCATGGGCTAATGCTGGGTACTCAGTCACACCATTGAGTATAACCAGCATCATGATGCTGAGGCGCTCTGGGTGGATGTGAGCAGATGTCAGTGGGGTTCTAGGAATGTGGAGATGCAGGGGTTGTTGGACTCTATGGGAGGATGACATCTGGTAGTGACTGGGCTCTCAAAATAGTGCTGTGCTACAACTGCTTAGGTCTTTGGGTAGAGTGCATGGGACCCAGCACAAACTCCCCCTCTGGAACAATGTCCTTGGGCAAACTCCAAGCAGCTTCCTATACTAATTTTAGGGCCCTTAATGGCTGAGGGCTCTTCCATGGCTAGGATTGCAGGAGTCCATGATGGGAATGTGGTCCACTGGTCTACATTCTGGTCTTACTTACTGTTTCCTCACACTGGGCAGTTTCTCCTGGCTCTCAGCTAATCCTGCCAAGGCTGGCTGCTTTGCTTTATTCTCCTTCAGTGCCTCAAAAGTTCCTTGTCACTTCCCTGATGAATTCCAGTATTTTCTCTTAGACATTCTATGCAATGTCTGATTATCTCCTCACCATTTTGGTGTCTCCTTGTGGAGGAGGTGAGTGATGGGTGCCTCTCATCAGCCATCTTCAAACCCCTCCCCGAACTCCTAGTTCTCAATCCCAAACATTGGTGAGGACCTACTTTTCTTCCGACACTTGTGTGAGATATGTATTCTTTCATATATTTCAACTTTTCAAATGTTTTTGAAACTAATTTTGTTTATTGATAACTAAGAATTCTTTACAGTCTCTACAATAAACAATAGTATCATGGCTTGCAGTTTAAGGGACTTTAAATTGCAATAGAGTAATTTCAAATTGACCGTGATGGCCCCACAGATGGGGGAGCCATAGATCATAGTGTGGAGAGTGACCTCTGGAGATGTGTGCTGGGAACTATTGTAAATAGCCTTGCTCCTTACAACTGAAAATCTTTTTCACATAGGAACTTATATAACTTTCTTTTGTTTATGGAAGTAGGAAATTTAAAATGCAAAAAGAATCAAATGATTATTCAACAAGTGTTTATTAGTGGCCTAATATATTCAGGGTATAGTGTTAGGCACTGGGTGAAAAGTAGTGAAGAGTATAGATAACAATAACTGTGTCTTGCTTCAAATTACCTCATGCATATTTTTCATGAAATGATCCTGACAAAAATGGGAATTAGTGGGAAAATTATATGGAAATGATTTTAATGTTTATAATGGAATTAAAAGTATAGGATCCAATAAGTCATCACACGGAGGAGCCCAAGGCAAATTGGGGGCATAATTCTGATCCTGTGAACTTGAGAAGTACCCAATGAAATAGGGTAAATAGGACAAAGAGGATGAATGTTTAGAATTCATTTCTTTATAATTATGTCTGCAGTTAGCCCTTATTAGCAAAGTATTTTGTCTTCATCCGATAAGTATGCACATTTAAAAATATTTCGTTTCCTAATATTTTACTTAAGTTTTGCTTTTTTACTCAATTTTTGGAACAGATCATGAATGACTATAAGCCTATAAAGATAAAAAGAAGGCAAAACACCTGTATTTCTTCAGAGAAATACAGCTAAGAAAAAATGGAAAAGCAAGTGACAAGCCTAATCGCTTCTGATTGAATTCCATAAGAAAGTCAAATTATTGGAGTGTGTTTAATCCATCAAAATGAAAACCTAGTGCTACATTTATAAAATAAATAAGACCTTTGAAAAAATAGATAGCTTAAATAATGTAAACTACCTGCAAACAATAGCTTCAGGAGGTGATCTAGAGCATAAGACGGGAATGCCAGATACAGGGGAAGAAATGCTGTTATGGACTCTTAATGGTTCCTGGTACCATTGGAGTAGCTGCAACTGCAGGGGAGAAAGGTAAAACATCTGTGGAAAACAGTAATTCTTTGGTTTCCTACTCATGCTTTTGAGTAACCCATATCCTCACACGTCTTTATAGGACTACAAAGAGGAATCTGTGTGAGTTTTTGGGTAGAGAATAACATGACCAGGAAGGATCGTAGTTTATTTTTTTGAGAAAGAAAACGGTATCATTTTCTTATATAACATATAACAAAGAAGAAGATTGCCATATAACAAAGAAAAAGATTGCCAGTTTATATTCCTTACAAAGGTTGTTGTTGTTTACAGCCATTCTTATTCTGTTCCAATGTCCGCTTTGAGAGGACAGAGTAGGTGATGAAGACGTATTTATTCTTTTGGCCAGTCTCCCATTGCAGAAGGTAAGAAAGGGCAAAAGGAGTAAAAGGAGAGTTAAAGACACCTGGTAAATCATGGGTATGATGTTTTCAGTCATTTGCCACTAAAATCTCTTATGGTCATTCCCAAAAGCTGTCTTTTTCTAAACTCTGTGGAGAGGACTAATTTGTAAGCATTTCAAATATTTACGTATATGCTAATAATAGTATAATTAATTTGGGAGACAAAGAACTATTTCCAAAGGAGAAAAAAAGAAATGTGGTTTAATTCACAATTTTTAAAAACCCACAGTTGGTGGATCCTGGTCTGTGGAAACTGACATGAGGTTTAAATAATTTGTTAACAGTAAACCCCTCACCACCCTCCCTACCCGCTGCATCTGTGTGAGTTTCATCCCTAACCCCTGAACTCATTGCAGAAGGGGCATTTATTTTTATACCTAGCACAATGCCTGGCACAAAACCTACACTACTTATATAACTTTTCTTGAATTATAATTGATGTGCATTATATGTATCAGCAGTTTTTCTTGTTAGTGATGTAGTTACTACCTCAGGATCCAGGCTTCTAGAGACTTTTATGTTTTGTTACTATCTGCTTCATTTTTATATGAAATACTTGCTACTTACACTTTTTTCTCCATTGTCCAAGTAGCTGTCAGCTTTTGCTGTGCAAGAAACCACCACAAAGCTTAGTGACTTAAAATAAAAAGCACTGATACGAACGTGGTGGCTCATGCCTGTAATCCCAGCATTTTGGGAGGTCAAGGTGGCTCATGCCTGTAATCACTTGAGAACAGGAGTTCGAGACAAGCCTGACCAACACAGCAAAACCTCATCTCTACTAAAATTACAAAAATTAACTGGTTGTGTTGGTGGGCACCTGTAATCCCGGTTACTCAGGAAGCTGAAGTGGGAGAATTGCTTGAACCAGAGATGCAGAGGTTACCGTGAGCCGAGATCTCACCAACGCACTCCAGCCTGGGTTATAGAGGGAGACTCTCTCGCTGTCTCTCTCTCTTTCTCTTCGTGGCTGGCTCAGAAAAACCTGTGGTAGGCTGGTTACTTAATCTGGTTGTCTCAGAGAGCTTCTTTGCTCCAAGCGGCCCCTTATTCTTAGCAGACTAGCTGGACTTGTTCACATGATGATCTTGGAATTAAAGCAGCAAAGAAAGTCCCAGTATGCAAAAACATTTACAGTCTTTGTTGCATTGCATTTGCTTGGCCAAAGTAAACTGCATGGCCAAGCCCAGGATCGTTGTTAGAGGATTCTTTTTTTTTTTTTTTTTTAATATTTTAAGTTCTAGGGTACATGTGCACAAACTACAGGTTTGTTACATATGTATACATGTGCCATGTTGGTGTGCTGCACCCATTAACTCGTCATTTACATTAGGTATATCTCCTAATGCTATACCTCCCCCCTTCCCCCTCCCCACAGTAGGCCTTAGTGTGTGATGTTCCCCTTCCTGTGTCCAAGTGATCTCATTGTTCAATTCCTGCCTATGAGTGAGAACATGCGGTGTTTGGTTTTCTGTTCTTGTGATAGTTTGTTGAGAATGATGGTTTCCAGCTGCATCCATGTCCCTATAAAGGACACAAACTCATCCTTTTTTATGGCTGCATAGTATTCCATGGTGTATATGTGCCACATTTTCTTAATCCAGTTTGTCACTGATGGACATTCGGGTTGATTCCAAGTCTTTGCTATTGTGAATAGTGCTGCAGTAAACATACGTGTGCATGTGTCTTCATAGCATCATGGTTTATAATCTTTTGGGTATATACCCAGTAATGGGATGGCTGAGTCAAATGGTATTTCTAGTTCTAGATCCTTGAGGAATCACCACACTGTTTTTCACAATGGTTGAACTAATTTACAGTCCCACCAACAGTGTAAAAGTGTTCCTATTTCTCCACATCCTCTGCAGCACATGTTGTTTCCAGATTTTTTAATGATTGCCATTCTAACTGGTGTGAGATGGTATCTCACTGTGGTTTTGATTTGCATTTCCCTGATGGTGACTGATGATGAGCATTTTTTCATATGTCTGTTGGCTGTATGAACGTCTTCTTTTGAGAAAGGCCTGTTCATATCCTTTGCCCACTTCTTGATGGGGTTGTTTGTTTTCTTCTTGTAAATTTGTTTGAGTTCCTTGTAGGTTCTGGATTTTAGCCCTTTGTCTGATGAGTAGATTGCAAAAATTTTCTCCCATTCTGTAGGTTGCCTGTTCACTCTGATGGTAGTTTCTTTTGCTGTGCAGAAGCTCTTTAGTTTAATTAGATCCCATTTGTCAAGTTTGGCTTTTGTTGCTGTTGCTTTTGGTATTTTACACATGAAGTCCTTGCCCATGCCTATGTCCTGAATGGTATTACCTAGGTTTTCTTCTAGGGTTTTTATGGTTTTTGGTTGAACATTTAAGTCTCTAATCCATCATGAATCAATTTTCATATAAGGAGTAAGGAAAGAATCCAGTTTCAGCTTTCTACTTATGGCTAGCCAATTTTCCCAGCACCATTTATTAAATAGGAAATCCTTTCCCCATGTCTTGTTTTTGTCAGGTGTGTCAAAGATCAGATGGCTGTAGATGTGTGCTATTATATCTGAAGGCTCTGTTCTGTTCCAATGGTCTATATCTCTGTTTCGGTACCAGTACCATGCTGTTTTGATTACTGTAGCCATGAAGTATAGTTTGATGCCAGGTAGCATGATGCCTCCAGCTTTATTCTTTTGACTTACGATTGTCTTGGCAATGCGGGGTCTTTTTTGGTTCCATATGAACTTTAAAGCAGTTTTTTTCCAATTCTGTGAAGAAACTCATTGGTAGCATAATGGGTATGGCACTGAATCTATAAATTACCTTGGGCAGAATGGCCATTTTCCTGATATTGATTCTTCCTCTCCATGAGCATTGAGTGTTCTTACATTTGTTTGTGTCCTCTTTTATTTCAGTGAGCAGTGGTTTGTAGTTCTCCTTGAAGAGGTCCTTTACATCCCTTGTAAGTTGTATTCCTAGGTATTTTATACTCTTTGAAGCTATTGTGAATGGGAGTTCATTCACGATTTGGCTCTCTGTTTGTCTGCTACTGGTGTATAAGAATGCTTGTGATTTTTGCACTGATTTTGTATCCTGGGACTTTGCTGAAGTTGCTTATCAGCTTAAGGAGATTTTGGGCTGAGATGATGGGGTTTTCTAAATATACAATCATGTCATCTGCAAACAGGGACAATTTGACTTCTTCTTTTCCTAACTGAATACCCTTGATTTCTTTCTCTTGCCTGATTGCCTTAGCCAGAACTTCCAACACTATGTTGAATCAGAGTGGTGAGAGAGGGCATCCCTGTCTTGTGCCAGTTTTCAAAGGGAATGCTTCCAGTTTTTGCCCACTCAGTATGATATTGGCTGTGGGTTTGTCATAAATAGCTCTTATTATTTTGAGATATGTTCCATCAATACTGAATTTATTGAGAGTTTTTAGCATGAAGGGCTGTTGAATTTTGTCAAAAGCCTTTTCTGCATCTATTGAGATAATCATGTGGTTTTTGTCTTTGGTTCTGTTTATATGCTGGGTTATGTTTATTGATTTGTGTATGTTGAACCAGCCTTGCATCCCAGGGATGAAGCCACCTTGATCATGGTGTGTAAGCTTTTTGATGTGCTGCTGGATTCGGTTTGCCAGTATTTTATTGAGGATTTTTGCATGGATGTTCATCAGGGATATTGGTCTAAAATTCTCTTTTTTGGTTGTTCTCTGCCAGGCTTCGGTATCAGGATGATGTTGGCCTCATAAAATGAGTTAGGGAGGATTCCCTCTTTTTCTATTGATTGAAATAGTTTCAGAAGGAATGGTACCAGTTCCTCCTTGTACCTCTGGTAGATTTCAGCTGTGAATCCATCTAGTCCTGGACTTTTTTTGGTTGGTAGTCTATTATATTATTGCCTCAATTTCAGAGCCTGCTATTGGTCTATTCAGGGATTCAACTTCTTTCTGGTTTCATCTTGGGAGAGTGTAAGTGTCCAGGAAATTATCCATATCTTCTAAGTTTTCTAGTTTTTTTGCGTAGAGGTGTTTATAGTATTCTCTGACGGTAGTTTGTATTTCTTTGGGGTCGGTAGTGATATCCACTTTATCATTTTTTATTACGTCTATTTGATTCTTCTCTCTTTTCTTCTTTATTAGTCTTCCTAGCAGTCTATCAATTTTGTTGATATTTTCAAAAAAACAGCTCCTGGATTCATTGATTTTTTTTGGAGGTTTTTTGTGTCTCTGTCTCTTTCAGTTCTGCTCTGATCTAAGTTATTTCTTGTGTTCTGCTAGATTTTGAATGTGTTTCCTCTTGCTTCTCTAGTTATTTTAATTGTGATGTTAGGGTGTCAATTTTAGATCTTCCCTCCTTTCTCTTGTGGGCATTCAGTGCTATAAAGTTCCCTCTACACACTGCTTTAAATGTGTCCCAGAGATTCTGGTGTGTTGTATCCTTGTTCTCATTGGTTTCAAAGAACATCTTTATTTCTGCCTTCATTTTGTTAGGTACCCAGTAGTCATTCAAGAACAGGTTGTTCAGTTTCCATGTAGTTAAGTGGTTTTGATTGAGTTTCTTAGTCCTGAGTTCTAGTTTGATTGCACTGTGGTCTGAGAGACAGTTTGTTATGATTTCTGTTCTTTTACATTTGCTGAAGAATGCTTTACTTCCAATTACGTGGTCAATTTTGGAATAAGTGCAATGTGGTGCTGAGAAGAATGTATATTGTGTTGATTTTGGTGGAGAGTTCTGTAGATGTCTGTTAGGTCCCCTTGGAGCAGAGTTGAGTTCAATTCCTGGATATCCTTGTTAACTTTCTGTCTGGTTGATCTGTCTAATGTTGACAGTTGGGTATTAAAGTCTCCCATTACTATTGTATGATAATCTAAGTCCCTTTGTAGGTCTCTAAGGACTTTCTTTATGAATCTGGGTGCTCCTGTATTGGGTGCATATGTATTTAGGATAGTAAGCTCTTCCTGATGAATTAATCCCTTTACCATTATGTAATGGCCTTCTTTGTGTCTTTTGATCTTTGATGGTTTAAAGTCTGTTTTATCAGAGACTAGGATTTCAACCCCTGCTTTTTTTTGTTTTCCATTTGCTTGGTAGATCTTCCTCCATCCCTTTATTTTGAGCCTATCTGTGTCTCTGCATGTGAGATGGGTCTCCTGAATACAGCAAACTGATGGGTCTTGACTCTTAATCCAGTTTGCCAGTCTGTGTCTTTTAATTGGATCATTTAGTCTGCTTACATTTAAGGTTAATATTGTTATGTGTGAACTTGATCCTGCCATTATGATATTAACTGGTTATTTTGCTCATTAGTTGATGCAGTTTCTTCCTAGCCTCGATGGTCTTTACATTTTGGCATGTTTTTGCAATGGCTGGTACCTGTTGTTCCTTTCCATGTTTAGTGTTTCCTTCAGGATCTCTTGTAGGGCTGGCCTGGTGGTGACAAAATCTCTAAGCATTTGCTTGTCTGTAAAGGATTTTATTTCTCCTTCACTTATGAAACTTAGTTTGGCTGGATATGAAATTCTGGGTTGAAAATTCTTTTCTTTAAGAATGTTGAATATTGGCCCCCACTCACTTCTAGCTTGTAGAGTTTCTGCTGAGACATCTGCTGTTAGTCTGATGGGCTGCCCTTTATGTGTAACCCGACCTTTCTCTCTGGCTGCCCTTAACATTTTTTCCTTCCTTTCAACTTTGGTGAATCTGACAATTATGTGTCTTGGAGTTGCTCTTCTCAAGGAGTATCTTTGTGGTGTTCTCTGTATTTCCTGAATTTGAATGTTGGTCTGCCTTACTAGGTTGGGGAAATTCTCCTGGATGATATCCTGCAGAGTGTTTTCCAACTGTTTTCCATTTTCCCCATCACTTTCAGGCACACCAATCAGATGTAGATTTGGTCTTTTTACATAATCCCATATTTCTTGGAGGCTTTGTTCATTTCTTGTTACTCTTTTTTCTCTACATTTCTCTTCTTGCTTCATTTCATTCATTTGATCTCAATCACTGATACTCTTTCTTCCAGTTTATCAAATCAGTTACTGAAGCTTGTGCATTTGTCATGTAGTTCTCGTGTCATGGTTTTCATCTCTATCAGTTCGTTTATGGTCTTCTCTGCATTGATTATTCTAGTTATCCATTCTTCCATTCTTTTTTCAAGGTTTTTAGTTTCTTTGCCATGGGTATGTAGTTCCCCCTTTAGCTCTGAGAAGTTTGATTGACTGAAGCCTCTTCTCTCAACTCATCAAAGTCATTCTCTGTCCAGCTTTGTTACATTGCTGGCAATGAGCTGCTTTCCTCAGTTGAAAATGCAGAAATCACCCATATTCTGTGTCACTCACACTGGGAGCTGGAGGCTGGAGTTGTTCATATTCAGCCATCTTGGGCATCCCCCATGAGAGATTCATTTTTAAGAGCATGAATTCAAGAGATTATGAAACAAGGGGTTGCAATTACATTAACAACCTCATACTTAAACACACTCATGAATCAAAAGGCTCATACTTGGCATCTTGGAAATCAGGCATCTGATTCACATACAATTCTTCTAACAAAGGCCTTTTTAAAAATTTTAAATTATATATATATATAATTTAAAAATTTTAATTAATGACCTATCATAGAGAAGTTAGATTGACTTCAACTTTCTATAGTATGTTATACTTATAACCATAATTCCCTAAGCTTTCCCATGTTGACAACTCTCTTTCTGCTTCAGTTCTTTTTTCCATTTCTTTTACACTAGCATTGTCATTATATATTATTTTCATATTAATTACTAAATGGTAAGGAACTTATGACTGTATCTGCTCTAATGCTGGTTTTCATTTTAATTTTTAAATTAATAAAAAAAGTTCATCGTATACCTGATGGCCGTATACCCTAAAATGTTCTTCCCAACAGCTTTGCAGTGCTTTTTCCTTCTTGTCATCCAGATTTCAATTTAAATGTCACCAATTTAGAGACTCAAATCTAAAGCTCATGATTAGTCTCTCTTATGCCATTTCTATGCTTTATTTTTGTCAAAGCAATAGATTATCTTATTCATTTATTTAATATGTATTACTTATTTCTTCCCTTCAAATGGCACACAACAGTATGATCTACCAATTGATAAAGTATTGAAATACTTCCATACAGTTTGACAAATAACCACTTCTGTGATATTCCCAAAGCCTGTGAGCCACCCAAACATCCAGTCCTCTCTTTGACACCCATTGGATTTACTTGTCATCCAGAAACAAAAGAATTAATTCTGACTTAGCAAGTACAGTCCAGGGTTGCCTGGAATAGCCAGTGTCTACTGTGAATAAGCAGAGGCTGTGCTGTAACCACTGTTAGATATTTGTAATTATCACTGCTTATATAATATTTGCTATCTGCCTCTAGCATTGAGCAGTGTGTTTCCTTAATTTGCTATTAGAAGTAAAATGGGTTGTTTTTAATAGAAGAATTCAATACATCTTATCTTTTAGACTTGGACCTTGGCAAACTGAAAAAAAGAAAAAGAATTTTGTTAGGCATTCCTTTGTCAAGATAATAATCTATTTTCTTATTTCAAATTTCTGTTTTCATATTCCAGAAGTGAACTATTACCTCATCTTTCGCTATGCCTTCATTCTTTAACAACTCCTAATCTCCCCTTTGACAAATAAATATTTTTAACACTTAATAGGCTAATGCATAGTTTAAAAGTAGAAGTGGGGGCAGGAGAGTGGGGGGAGAGAATACCACACAATGTTTTTCTTAAAATATTGTTGCATTCAAAATGCTGAGTAAATTGGGATCTGAACATTAATATGGCATGAAAAGAAATCATTTTTGATGCAGGGCTACAAGCAAATTGAGAATAACACACCTAAATTATCACCATGAAACCACTTTATGGGCATAAGATGTATGATATGTGTGGTATTACTGTATTAAAGCTGATTTGAAAGTATAATTCATTTTCATCAATAAAATAGATTCATGAAATTTGATGTCAGGCTAAATGGAATTAGTATCCAGATCGCTGGATAACTCTAAGCCTCAAATGAGAACCTCACTTAAACATGCTTTGTGTGGCCAGGTGTGGTAGCTCATGCCTGCGTGGTGGTTCACACCTGTAATCCTAGCACTTTGGGAGGCTGAGGTGGGTGGATCGCTTGAGGACAGGAATGCCAGACCAGCCTGGACAACATGGTGAAACCTTATCGCTACTAAAACAGAAAAATTAGCCAGGTGTGGTGGTGCACACATGTAATCCCAGCTAGTTGGGAGACTGAGGCACAAGGATAGCATGAACCCTGGAGGCAGAGGTTACAGTGAGCCAAGATTGCACCACTGCACTCCAACTGGGCAACAGTGAGATTCTGGGGAAAAAAAAAAAAAAAAACTTTGTATGTGTCTATATAAGTCTATCTTATTATTATTTTTGCAAACATAGTACTTATTACATGAAGGAAAGGAAGTGCCTTCTTCATTTTGATAACTCTAGTGCTTTGTGCATTCTAGGTACACAGTAAATTATTGTTGTTATTTTTTACTTAAGCAGATGAAGACCAAAACTATTTTAATCTTCCTGTGATACTTGTACCCTTACCTCACTCTCTAGACTATCTGAACTTCCCCAAATACTCTATTCATTTAATTTTTCCTTGTTCTCAGAGGTAAATTTGTTTTTTAAAATAACTAAAAGTACAGATGTCCATCTGGAAAAAAATTCTTTAGCAAGTTGAAAAAATGATAAGCCTAAAGTAGCAAGTAGTAACTAAATGTTATTTTATTAAAAATAAACATTGTTCTTAAATATTAGCTTAAATATTCACAAAGACCATTATAAAGAAGAGAGTGTGTTGTCTCCTAAGGAATTATTGGAAAGTTTTTGATCATGGTGTATCTGAATGGCCGAAGTGGGCAGTCCTTGATTAAGCTAGATAGGATTATCTGGCTTTGGATCTTGTATTTCTCATGTGAACTTAAATTTTTCTGAACTCTACAGATGAGTAGTTACCTTCACCACATTTTAAGAGGAGAGCCCAAAGTGTGAACATCTCCAAGATATGCAGATTATTTTCAGACAACATGGTACCTAATGAAGCAAAGTCTGGCAGTAGAATCTGATAAATCTGCTACACATTTTAAGCTCCTACACATCATTAAGGGTTTCCAAAGGGAGACTGATTCTGATCTTTATTACCTTAAACATTACAGAGGGGCTACTTTGGATTTAGTAATCTAAACTTTGTTATATTTTCCTTCAAAACTCAAGGGTATTGACGGACCCAGAAATAGGCAGATGCCTTTGTTAATATAAGCCCCTTAACAATAATAATAATATGCTTATTGTGTAACAATTCTGGAACAGAAAATAGATATGTGAAAATGAAGCCTCTGAATGATTGATTTTGTTTGTATGAATGACATAATGAAAAATGTTTATCTTCTAGGGCTTAACCTCAGAGGAAAGGTATAAGCATAGCACTGGAAAGGATAATTGAACTGCTATAGGTTTACATTACATTAGCCAGAACCTTGTGATTATAGAAAAAGAGAAAGAGCAGCCAAACTATCTTTGCCTGCTACACAGTTTTAGATTTGCTAAAATACCACAGGTGTTATTTTCAAAGAGTATTGGAGAATTTGTTTCAATTGTGAGCTTTTTTTCTATGGTACATTATAAAAACTTGAAAAAGCCTGACCACCTCTTCTCAAAAGTTGTCAAATATTAAGACAGCAAGAAAAAAACCTCTTTGCATTTAAGATCTATTTGGCTTTGTTGTCTCTTGTGTTCTTGACCACTCTTTCCTTTTGCCCTTGTGTACTTTCAACTTCTCCCTCCAAACTAACAGCTGTGGCCACAGAGTTGGCAGCTGGCAAGCTAACACCCAGATGCCAAGCTCTTGAACAGATTTTCTAGGAGCAAACTTGGGCTCTATGGCGGCTGCCCACAAACCCCCTCCCTGCTAGCTGGTTCCTTGGCAAGTTCTTTGATTCATTTGATTTTTGGCAGAGTAACTCCCCTGCTGACTATGAAGTCTCCGAGTCTGTCAAACGCATTAGTCGGTCTAAACGTTTATTTGACTACCCCTTCTTACCATGTCTAAAGATGAAAGTTGTCCAAGATGTATGTTTAATGTCATAAAGAGCTAAATAAAAAGTGGTTCTGCACAGTTGAGTTATATTACTATGAAGGATGAGAATAAGCCTTAGCCCTAAGGCCAAACCTTCATTGATTCTAGCCTCTTTCCAATGAATGGTTTGTAACATAATGCGGTGATCATTTCTTGGCAGAGACAAGTTTTTCTACCTTATGGAGTGGCAAGTTACCAACACTCTCAAAGAAAACATTTGGCCCAGACACTGGATACTTTCTTTCTTTCTCTTAATGGTGAAAATATGGTAAATTATTTCCCTTAAATGACTGTCCTTTACAAGCAAGTTTGCTGAAGAGATTTTCGAAAAATCTGCTTTAGGTACTAATTGGAATTGGCCTTCTATCACTCATAGACCTGAGTTCTGCTGTGGCTAAAAGATTTAATTGAAAATATTCAGTCTGACTTATTCTCTGTCTCTCTACATGCATTTGAAAAAATAATTCAGGTGGACATCACTCGCTTTACAGTTATGTATCAGAAATTTTACACAGGTACATTTGGGAAGATCTTTTACTTCCTTGAGAATGTCTTCTTTTTAAAATAATTAATCAACTCATATTAATGTTATACAATAATACAACAAGATCAAAAGAAGTAGACAATATACATTTGGAACTATAGCTAAGTAATTGACAGACTTGACTCCTCAAGCTGAATGGACTTACTTCCTGCTTTAGGAAAAGGGATTGCAGTAGAAAGCTCTGCTTCTATTTCCTGTATCAGATATTGTATTTGTCTGTTTTCACACTGCTATAAAGAATTATCTGAGAATGGTTAATTTATAAAGGAAAGAGATTTAACTGACTCACAGTTCTGCGTGGCTGGAAAGGTTTGAGAAAACTTATAATCATGGCAGAGGTGAAGGGGAATCAAGGCACATCTTATATAGTGGCAGGAGAGAGAGAGAGTGAGGGGGTAAGTGACACATTTTACAACCATCAGCTCTCATGAGAGCTCACTCATTATCATGAGAATAGCAAGGGAGAAATCTGCTCTCCTGATTCAGTGATCTCCCACCAAGTCCATCACCTGACATATGGAGATTACAATTAGAGATGAGATTTGGGTGGGGACACAGAGACAACTCATATTATTCCACCCTTGGCCCCTCTAAAATCTCCTGTCCTTTTCACATTTCAAAACCAATCATTCCTTCCAACAGTACCCCAAAGTCTTAACTCATTTCAGCATTAATTTGAAAGTCCAAGTCCAAAGTCTCATCTGAGACAAGTCCCTTCCATCTGTGAGCCTGTTAAAAAAAAAAAAAAAAAAAAAAAAATTAGTTACTTCTAAGACACAACAGGTTCACAGGTACTGGGGAAATGTTCCTATTCTAAATGGGAGAAGTTGATCAAAACAAAGGGGCCACAGGCCCCATGCAAGTCCAAACCCCAGTGGGGCAGTCATAAAATCCTAAAGTCCAGAAATAATCTCCTTTGACTCCATGTCTCACATTCAAGGCATGCTGACACAAAATGTGAGCTTGCAAAGCCTTCGGCAGCTCCACTTATGTCTCTCTGCAGGGTACAGCCCCCTCAGCTGCTTTCACAGGTTGACATTCAGCACCTGCAGCTTTTCCAGGCACACAGTGTAAGCTGTGAGTGGATCTACCATTCTGGAATCTGGTGGACAATGGTTCTCTTCTCACAGCTCCACTAGGCAGTGCTCAGTTGGGAACTCTGTGTGAGGGTTCCAACACCACATTTCCCCTCTGCATTGCCCTAGTAGAGGTTCACCATGAGGTTTCTGCTTCTGCAGCTGACTTCTGCATCCAGACATTTCCATATATCCTCTGAAATCTAGGCAGAGGCTCCCAAAGCTTAACTCTCATCTTCTGGCAACCTGCAGGCTGAACACCTTGTGCAAGCTGCCAAGACTTAAGGCTTACACCCTCCAAAGCAATGACCCAAGCTGTACGTGGGACCCTTTTAGTGATGGCTGGAGCTGGAGCACCTGGGATGCAGGGTACCATGTCTCAAGGCTGCATACAGCAGTGGGGCCTGGGCCCACGAAACCATTTTTTCCTACTAGGCTTCCAGGACTATGATGGGAGGAGTTGCCGTGAAGATCTCTTAAATGCTCTGGAGAAATTTTCCCCATTGTCTTGACTATTTACATTCAGCTTTTCTTACTCAAATTTCTTCAGCAGGTAGCTTTATTTTCTCCCTAGAAAATCCATTTTTCATGGTTCAAACACAAAAACAAAAACAAAACAAAACCAAAAACAATGAATCCAGGAGCTGGTTTTTTGAAAAGATCAACAAAATTGATAGACTGCTAGCTATACTAATAAAGAACAAAAGAGAGAAGAATCAAATATACACAATACAAATGATAAAGGGAATGTCACCACTGACCCCACAGAAATACAAACAGCCATCAGAGAATATTATAAACATCTCATACAAACAAACCAGAAAACCTAGAAGAAATGGATAAATTCCTGGACACATTCACCCTCCCAAGACTAAGCCAGAAAGAAGTTGAATCTCTGAATAGACCAATAACAAGTTCTCAAATTGAGGTAGTAATAAATAGTCTATCAACCAAAAAAATCTCAGGACCAGATGAATTTACAGCTGAATTCTACCAAAGGTACAAGGAGGAGCTGGTGCCATTTCTTCTAAAACTGTTCCAAAAAATTGAAAAGCAGGAATAGTTCTAATCTCTAATTCATTTTAGGAGACCAGCATCATCTTGTTACCAAAACCTGGCAGAGATACAACAGAAAAAGAAAACTTCCGACCAATATCCCTGATGAATATTGATGTAAAATTTCTCAGTAAATTACTGGCAAACTGAATCCAGCAGCACATCAAAAAGCTTATGCACCATGAACAAGCTGACTTCATCCCTGGGATGCAAAGCTGGTTCAACATATACAAATCAATAAATATAATTCATCACATAAACAGAACTAAAGACAGAGAGCACATAATTATCTCAAGAGATGTGGAAAAGGCCTTTGATAAAATTCAACATCCCTTCATATTTAAAACTCTCAATAAACTAGGTATTGATAGAACATACCTCAAAATAATCAACCATTTATGACACACCCACAACCAATATCGTACTGAATGGGCAAAAGCTGGAAACATTCCCCTTGGAAGTCAGCACAAGACAAGGGTGCCCTCTCTCACCACTCCTATTCAACAGAAGATTGGAAGTTCTGGTCAGACCAATTAGGCAAGAGAAAGAAGTAAAGCATATTCAAATTGGAAGAGAGGAAGCCAAATTGTCTCTGTTTACAGATGACATGATCCTATATCTAGAAAACCCCATTGTCTGAGCCCATAAGGTCCTTAGGCTGATAAGCAACTTCAGAAATGTCATAGGATACAAAATTGATGTGCAAAAACCACAAGCATACCTGTACACCAGCAATAGACAAGCAGAGAGACAAACTAAGAATGAACTCACATTCACGATTGCTACAGAGAGAATAAAATACCTAGGAATACAGTTAACAAGGAAAGTGAAGGACCTCTTTAAGGAGAGCTATAAACCACTGCTCAAGGCAATAAGAGAGGACACAGACAAAAAACTGTTCCACACTCATGGATGGGAAGAATAAATGTCATGAAAATAGACATATTGTCCAAAGTAATTTATGAATCCAATCTATTCCCATTAAACTACCATTAACATTCTTCACAGAATTAGAATAAACTACTTTAAAATTCCTATGGAACCAAAAAAGAGCCCGTGTAGCCGAGATAATCCTAAGCAGAAACAACAAAGCTGGTGGCATTGTGATACTTGACTTCAAACTATACTACAAGGCTACAGTAACCAAAACAGCATAGTACTGATATAAAAACACACACATAGACCAATGGAACAGAATAGAGAACTCAGATGTAAGACTGCAAGACCACACATCTATGACCATCTGATCTTCAACAAACCTGACAAAAAGAAGCAATGGAGAAAGTATTCCCTATATAGTAAATGGTGCTGAGAAAACTAGCTAGCCATATGAGAAAATTGAAACTGGACCCCTTGCTTACACCTGTACAAAAATTAACTCAAAATTGATTAAATACTTAAATGTGAAACCCCAAACTATAAAAAGTCTAGAAGAAAATCTAGGCAATACCATTCAGGACTTAGGCATAGGTAAAGATTTTTATGACAAAAACATCAAAAGCAATTGCAACAAAAGCAAAAACCGACAAATGGGATCTAATCAAACTGGAGAGTTTCTGCACAGCAAAAGAAACTATCATCAGAGTGAATAGACAACCTGCAGAATGGGAGAAAATTTTTGCAATCTATCCATCTGAGAAAGGTCTAATATCCAGAATCTACAAGGGACCTAAACAAACTTACAAGAAAAATACAAACAACCCCATTAAAAAGTGGATAAACGATGTGAACAGAAGCTTCTCAAAAGAAAACTTTTATGTGGCCAAAAAACATGAATAAAAACTCAACATCACTGATCATTAAAAATTGCAGATCAAAACCACGAGATACCATCTCATGCCAGTCAGAATGATGATCATTAAAAAGTCAAGAAACAACAGACACTGGTGAGGCTTTGGAGGAATAGGAATGCTTTTACACTGTTGGTGGGAATGTAAATTATTTCAAACACTGTGGAAGACAGTGTAGTGATTCCTCGAAGACCTAGAACCAGAAATACCATTTGACGCACCAATCCCATTACTGGGTATATACCCAATGTTATATAAACCATTCTAGTATAAAATCACATGTATGCATATGTTCATTGCAGCACTAGTCACAATAGCAAAGACACGGAATCAACCCAAATGCCCATCAGTGATACGCTGGATAAAGAAAATGTGGTACGCAAAAACCATGGAATACTATGCAGCCAAAAAATTGGAATGAGATCATGTCCTTTGCAGCAACATAGATGGAGCTGGAAGCCATTATCCTCAGCAAACTAACACAGGAAGAGGAAACCAAATACCACATGTTTCCAGTTATGATTAGGAGCCGAACAATGAGAACGCATGGACACAAGGAGGGAATCAACACACACTGGGGCCTGTTGGTGGGTGGAGGGAGGGAAAGCATCAGGAAAATTAGCTCATGCACATGAGGCTTAATACCTAGGTGATGGATTGATAGATGCAGCAAACCACCATGGCACACATTTACCTATATAACAAACCTGCATGTCCTGCACATGTATCCCAGAACTTAAAATTAAATTAAATTAAATATTAAAAAGGAAGAAAATCAATTTTCCTTTTCTTCCACATGGTCAGGGTATAAATTTTTATAAACTTTTATGCTCCGCTTCCCTTTTAAACATACATTCTAATTTCAGATCATCTCTTTTTGAGTTGGCACACTTATGAAAGCACATGACTCTATGCTTTAGGAAAAAGCCAGGTCGCATCTTGAACGTTTTGCGGCTTAGAAACTTCTTCTGCCAGATACTCTAAATCAACTTTCTCAAATTCAAAGTTCCACACATCTCTAGAGCAGGGGCACAATGCTGCCAGTCTCTTTGCTAAAGCATGTCAAGAGTGACCTTTGCTCTAGCTCCCAGTAAGTTCCTCATCTCCTCCATCTGAGACCACCCCAGCCTGGACCTCATTCTATATCACTATGAGCATTTTGGTCAAAATCATTCAACAAGTCTCTAGGAAGTTCTAAACGTTCTCACATCTTCCTGTCTTCTTCTGAACCCTCCAAACTGTTCCAACCTCTGCCTGTTACCCAGTTTCAAAGTCACTTCCTCATTTTCAGGTATCTTCATAGCAGTGCCCCCAGATTCCAGTACCAATTTTCTGTATTAGTCTGTTTTCACATTGCTATAAAAGACTACCTTAGACTGGGTAATTTAGAAGGGAAAGAGGTTTAATTGACTTACAGTTCCACATGACTGGAGAGACTTCAGGAAACTTACAATCATGGCAGAAGGCAAAGGGGAAGCAAGGCACACCTTACATGGGGGCAGGAGAAAGAGAGTGAGAGGTGAGGTGCCATACTTTAAAACCATCAGCTGTCATGAGAACTGACTCACCATCATAAGAAAAACAAGGGAAAAATCCATTCCCATAATTATAAATATATACATGAGATATATAACATTAAATAAATAAAATTTAAATAAATCAAATCAAATAAATTAAATATAAATATGTAATAAATATTATATAGATATTGTAAATAAATCTCCCACCATGCCCCTCCTCTGACACATGAGGATTACAATTCCAGCTGGGATTTGGGTGGCGACACAGAGCCAAACTGTATTAGATATTTATACCAATGGCGTATATGCTACTTGAAGTGTCTTATTCAAACATAGTTTATTTTCATGGCATATTTGGTGAATTGTTTTAACTTTTCCCTTTAGATTTACTTTCATGTGGTTTATTGTGGAAGAAAAGGTGCATAATATCATCCCAAATTCAATATGTTCATAAAATATGTATTATGTGCTTATTATGTATAGCACATTTTGAGGAATACAATGATATCACAGGCATCTTCCTCACCACTCAACAGTTTACAGTTCACCTTAATTTAAATTGAATTCTACACTTTATATAATTCTGTCAATATAGATGACATTGGTTTCATGCACTGGATTATAGTTTCATAATTTGAAGTTCTATAGAATAGTTTGCAGTAAAACACAAAGTGAAAACATGTATTCTCATAGTTTAACAATAGGATTTTTAATTCAATAGTAAAATGTTTAGACAATAGGTATGCACCTAGCTAATTTTCTAGTTATTTGGAAACACATACACAAGAATATATGCATATCATAAATATACATATGTCATAATATATATAAATCCTAAAGTAAAAGGCATTAGTTTTCTTATACTAAAAACATTTTTATTAATATCTATAGCCATGCAAAGAAGAGCTTATCTGAAACCCTCACAAAGCACATTTTCATGAAAAGAATAGTATTTTATCTCTTTTTATAGGATATTATTTTATTAGTCTACTATTTAATAAAATATAAAACATATAATTATCTCATTTTTGATATATATAAATGAAATATTCCTTACTTCCATTACTAGTCTGACTGGAACAAGTTAACTGTAAATTTTTTAACTCAATGCATTTCCCACTTCCACATATAGAGTTGTCATATATAAAATCTAACTTAAAATTATGCCTATAAATTATCAGCACTTTAGTGCCTAAAAGCTATGTGTGTACATAATTTGAATAATGAAAAATCCAGGGACCATGTATTCAATAAAATATATGCTATTAAAAGATGTGCACAAATTGCTTCAGGGCATCTATCAAGCGATTACTCATTTTTAGAGGATGGTAGCAGAAATGAATTAATTGAATCACCAGTGGAAAAAGGGAATGGTATATAATAACAACAAAATCTGAAATACTTTTGGAAAAATAACATTTGAAATAGTAAAATTTTATCAATTATTTTGTACATTTAATGAAATATTTAAAATCTTTTCATCTCAAGAGATCTAAAACTGATAAATCAAGAGTTGGCTGGGATTTGATGAGAAGATGAGATATAATTTATTTTTCTAATGTTCCAAATTTTTAAAAGACAGATGGATTGATAGACAACTCCTTTCATGAAGTATAAAGCACACATTACCACAGTTTCCTGAGTAACTAGTAACCGGTAGAACAGATCTATATTAAAATTAGTCTAATATCTTGTAAACAATCATATCTGAGTCAAGTGATACCACTACTATGATTTCTAGGCCATTAAGTAGCCCTTATGAGAAACATTGATTCCTTAAGATGAGCTATTTGTAATCCTCATAGATTTGTGGCAGAACTTTCGTGGAGAAATGCCTTGAAAGCCTTCAAGGTGAAGCCAAACTTAATGGAAGAATAAGAAAGTATCATTATGGCACAAAGATATTTATTATTACACACTTAATAGAAAACTTTCAATTTTTCGGGTGACTTAATTTATGCCATATTGTCACTACAGAAATATAAATTTGTATTTTGTTCTGGATTCAGTGGATTCTTTCTTGGTTAAAAGAACAGAAGCAGAGGGTACATGGCATCTCTAAATCTTCTGCCCATGATAGCAGTTATTGCTTGCAATTCAGCAGCCAAGTCACTGAGCCAGACAAACTGATTCCTCCATTCACACCCACAGCCATAAACAACAGTCACCTTTAGGGAAATCTTCCATACACTGCTTGCTTTTCTATGTCTATCCATCAAGCAAATGAGCAATCTATTTCTGCCATGGTACACTCCCACCTCAATGAATCCCTAGGCATCTGCCACTGTCAATTTGTACATCAGCAAGCAAAACCACAAATAGATCCAATTTGTCCAGTTTTGTAGGAGGATTTTCAAGTACTTTCCAATATACCTGTTCAGTTGGTTGTAGTGAAGAGACTCAGTTCTGAAAGGAGCTTTAGAATAAGTAACTGAATACTTAGGTTACTCTACAAGAATTTATGAGATATCCTAGGACAACTCAACTGGGTATGCATAACCACATACTATGGTGAATTGTAACTCAGTTATGAGAAAAAGTTACAGATAGTGAAGAGAAATTACACTCAATCTGAAATTTACCTTATCTGTATAGTAGCCCATGAGGATGTCTCACAGATAATAGAGTCTATCATAGAAGCAAAAAAAACAAGACTCAAAGCTTTATATTAGATATTTATACAGCATATACTACCGGAAAATTTGACACACTACCTGACACACAAAAAATCAATTGGAAAAAACAGGAATAATTTGTTGAAAATTACCTTATACCTCTTGCTCTTGATCCTTAGGGATATACCTAATGAAGTTATCCAATCAATTATTAAACTTAAATCACATTTACATAGGTTTCCCAGTATGTCTAGATTAAGCTTTAGTAATGAATATAAAATCATTTCTAAAAAGCAAAATTTCTGAATGCACGAATGGCATTACAATGAAAGCATTCTTTAAGAAGTATACGAAAAAAGGGTTTAATATACTGTATTCTATATTAAGGAACTATAGTTCTATAATTTTAATATTTTACTATGATTCCTGAAATAAGTGATACAGTTGCAATTACAAAAATCATAGAAGCATATTATATTAAAATATTTTAATTAAAATATCTTAAGCATTATTTAATAAAGAAATACTGCCTTAGTTGAATTTAGGCAAAAGCTATCTGTAGATATAAAAGATTTTTATTTCATTCTGTCAGTTGCATCAAAGAAGCTTCTCTATAATGATATGATATAAAGGCAATTTGTAGTGCATTTGAGGAAAAAAGATGAGGACAATAAAAAGGAATATTTTTCACATAACCATGGGAGCTTAGCTTATATTTTGTTACCTATGAAGCAATGTCTCCAGGCAGTAACCTTTAGTATTAAAAATTATTAGAGTACCTCCTGTGGGTAACTGTAAACAATTTTTACAGGGAGAGGTAATTTTTAATGATACAGAAAAAGGGGAGGAGCAAACTTGGAATCATGGAGGTCTTGAAACAAAGAAGCAATTGTAACAGCAACTCAAGCCTTGTATAAATGAATTTTATGTGCTGTGCTTCTTGTCAACTGTTACCTAAGTCTAGCTGGAAAGTATCTGCACAAAAGGCAGAATAATTTGATAAATACAATGGGAAAAATATGATTCTTACTATATAGCACAGGAAAAACAACTGTAAGAATTTTGGAGAGCACAAAAATACTTTGCTACAATTTAGTTGAGTTTGAAAGAATTTGCATCAAAATGGACTTAAATGCAAAAAGGGGTGGTATAGCAAAGTGAATATTGATTACTTACTCCTTAATAGAGATTGTAGAGAATCAATGATTTACAGAAAACGGCATCTAATGATAACTCTTTTTTGGGTCCTCTTTATAAAAGAAAATACCAAATTCTTTCCACTCACCTATTTTTAAAAATAAATAATGAAAAATATAACAATTTACTCAGTAAATACATCCAAGTTTAATCATCTACTTCATTTCCTTAAGACTCCATAGGGAAGAATGAAGGAAAAAGAACTGATGACAGAAAAAGAAAAATGAGAGGGAGGTAGAGAAAGTAAGGACGTAAACCAAAATAGATCTAGTAGAATAGAGACAGTAAGCTAGACAAGTATTTATATCTGGACAGTCAGCTTTAGAATGCCAATATCTACTTAAAGCTCTTTGATGGTGTATTAGTTGGTTAACTACTGTCTATAACTTCCTACCTACTCAAAATATTAAATCATAAAAACATGAAACTATTAAATCATGTAATATTAAGTCATTTAGAGTAATTATCCACAAACACCAAGTCATTTAGAGTAATTATACACAAACACCAATAGGAGAACTATCATTTTTAAGAAAGAAGAAATGTTATTGATGATTTGTTAAAGCAGAAGGCTGAATTGTTCACCACTGGCTTTATTATTTTAGATTTATATGTTTTATAGTAATAAAAACTTATGGCAAAGAGTACTAAAATTGCTTAGCCCAGGATATCATCAACATTTTTTGAGGGAGTTTATCTACTTAACATTTTCTAGTTTCAATTTTACATAATTAGCAGGTATTTTGTTTTGTTTCTGAGTCACAAATTGTATTGCTAGACTGAGGATGAATATAAGCAACCTGAATAATAATATGGAATTAGCATATATTATTATCCCACTTGTAAAATGTTGACTATATAGTATGGATTTCAGAGTGTTAGGAAAAACATATGTAGAGATTAACATAAAGACTGACAATTCTTGAGACAGAAAACTTATAGCTATTTATTATCTTTTACACAATCACAAGGAGTTTAGAGTTTTAGTTGTCATGATGTGGAGGTAATGCAGTGTGTAATGAATGTGTTCTGTGTAGACTGGTGAGTGGCTATTTAAAGTAGATATTATCATATCAAAAGAACTTTCCTTCAAAGAGGGAATACGCAAAGATGAGGAAGTTTATTTGACTTGGTCATAAGATTGCAAGGCTCAAATTCAAATAATTCTCAGAAAGTTACAGAATAACTAGAATTCTGAACAAATTTGAAATTTTAAAAATTTTGATTTAAAAAATGTATTTTAAAAATGCTAAATATATGTTTACAGATGGAACATTGGGTAATAATTTAGCATGCCCCAATACCCCAATGTATTGCCAGAGATTGATATTGTAGACAAAATTTATGATAGGGATTCAATAAAATCTGGAAATAATAGCTGATTACTTTTTAAATGACTCAAAAAAAATTGTAAAAAGTTAGGTTTCTAAACATTTCTTCCTTCAAAATGAAAATTATAACTACAATTTTAGCTTTTTATGGTGATAATGGTATTGAGAACTCTTCCTATCTAAACGTATGAGTTGCCATAATAACTGTATTCAAAAAATTCAAATTGTAGTTTTAAATAACTTTAATCTCAAAAATAATTAAGTGAATTAAGAATTCAATTCAATAGATTAGAAAAAAAGCACCTTGCGTATCAGAAGACAAGTAGAAAGTTGTAAAAGATAAAAATCTGAAATAAGTTTTTATTTAATACATAATTTTATATTTATATACAATTATGTATATATTTATATTTTTATATAATTTTGAAAATGAATAAAATATTGTTCAATAAAAGCTACCAACTTGTTTTATGATCATTGTCCTCTGTACATAATTGATAAGCATCTTACTAAAGCTATTGATCCCATTCCCCATGGCTTTTTGGAGTAGAGGTTATGAAAGTTAGGTTTCTGTCTCCTGAAATTAAAAGTTTTAATGAATTCAAATGGAAAATTAAACACAAAATAAAAATGACCTCTGACTTTCTTAACAATATTAATAATAATATCAATGTCAAAATTAACAATTTTTGACATTTAAATGTATGTGCTTTGCTTTACGACACTTTTAGTCTTCGCAACAAAATAAACAAAGAATTCGGCACTTTCCTTAAGTTCTTTTCCAGATGAAGAGTCTGAAGCACGGAATGGTCAGATAATTTGCTCAAAATCAAAATGTGTTTAGGTTTAAAGTTTTGTTTTTTTTTATTTTTATATTTGATTTGAAACTGTAGCGAAAGCATAGATGTTGTTTTTGGTCAGGTTTTCCCTGTTTAGAGGAAGCTGGTCTGCAATTTACGCAAGGGTGAAGAAAGGCAGTATAATACATTTGTCATAGCTATTACAAATTTGACTCTGGATTCAGACTCCTGATAGATGTAAAACAACTACATGTGTTCACAATTCATAGTTTTCTATATAATATCAATAAGTACTAAGAAGGAAATTTTAGAAGATACCATAGAAAAAAATTAAATTAACTTAAAACTCTAAAGGAAAAAAAAAAAAAAAAAAAAAAGAAAACTGAGAACTTGAGGAAATGGAAAGATATAGTATAACATCTGTAAAAATATCAATTTTCTCAAATATAATAGCTAAATAAAAACTCTACTTTTAAACTTAAATGTTTACTATAAACACAAGAATATACTGAAGACAAAGTTGAAAATGAATACTAATGAGGTAAAGTGTGTTTATATATAAATTATTTTTAAAATATATTAAGTGGTATAGAATTAGCATAGAAAGAAATAGATAAATAGAACATAGCAATTTGAAAGGAGACATATTTATGTGAACACAAACACATATACACACACATACATGCACATTTGCTCAAAGCTACATTTGAAATCAGTGTGATAATTTAAATTAGTAAATGCCTGTGCTAATACATGGAGACTTAGGATTCCACTTAATACTATACAATGAAATTAATTTGGATAGACTTAATATTTAAATAATTTTTAAAAATTAAGTCATGATATTACTAGAACTCTATATGTGATAAAAATGTAAATAATCCTAGTTGAGAAAGACATTAACAGTATTCCAAAATTGAATATTACAGAAAATATTGACAGGCAGGAATAAAATCATTTGCTACAGGAGTACATTAAATAAAACAAATCACAAAAACAACAAAGGCAAAATCAACCAAGGGGACAAAAGACAATCTGGAAAAAAAAAATATTTGAAAATATATTAAATTAGATAAACGTATCTAATTTATCTAATTTAATATATAATCTAATTTATCTAATTAAGGATATTTATTTCCTTATCTCCTTAATACATGAGAACTTTCTCCATTGACAACTAACATGCTTCAATATGTGCAAAAATTTAGCATAAGCTTAACAGACATCTAGTCATGTTTGTAACAGCAAATAATAGAAAATTGTATAGATCAAGATGCTCTTAATTATAACTCATTGTATATACATAGTCATTAAAAATGTTAAGACACTTTTTACAGTCCTTAAAAATGTTTACTATATTGTTCCACTGGGGAGAACATGTTCTAAAAATTAACTACAACTTGCACCCCACAGAAGGGAATAGGAAAAAGCCAAACATAGTTTTTCTATGTAGTCAGGGGAACCACTGGAACAAGAAAGCAATGCTAGTCATTTCCATTGACTAGGAAGCCATGGGATTTTCCTTGGATAATATGGCCTAAAACACTTTGATAAGTAGAAGGTGAATTCCAAAAACATACTTAATTCAGCATAAATCTGGGGCACAGAAAAAAAGTGGAATAGAGGACAACTTCATGCTGCAAACACACATGGAATATGGAAAGTGCAAAATTAAAACAAACATTGAATGTAGACCACAGAAACACAGTAGTAGCAATTCAGGAGGAAATTTAGAAATGTCTTTGAGAGTAAAGTCCTTGAAATAGAATGAACATTCTCTGGCTTTTCTTGAGTTCATAAAACATATATAAGTAGAAAGTGAGAAAATCTATAAATCTCTGCATTATAATCACGAAAAGGAAAGAAATGGATAAAATAGAAAAAAGTAGAAAGCAGGAATGAGCTAGAACTAATATTTTCATATTTACTTCATGGAATACACTTTAAGTAGTACATTTTATTTATCTTCAGACTCTCCTATCTGTGTAGAATTTAAAATATGTTAAAGACAAGGAAACTAAGTTTCAAAGAATCTCAAGAAAACCCCAGTGACTTAACATGCACACAGTTAGTAAATGAAGAATCTAACTTCAGAATCCAAGTCTGTCTGGCTAGTATATATCCTAGAATTTTTCCACCACACATCTATGCCCCCAGCAGAGTTCCTGGACAGTAGTGGTGCTTAATAAATATAAGTAATGTCACTGACACCAATACTATTAAGCAGGTGTCCATTCAGTGATAATAACACAATTTCAGTATTGATTAGGGCTGAGTTAAAAATGAATGCCATATTTATAATTTATTTGTGAGGCAGAATATGTACAGGAGAATGGTGAATTTAGACAAGAATAACTTGGGAACCATTCACAAATATTTCTGAAAGAGAAAAGATAACAAAAATAAGATGAAGTTTATAGCCAATTTTGCTCATGGGGTCTCGGATGCAAAATTCAACAGTGACTCACGCTCAGAGTATCTAAAAATAAGGTTTTGAAGGTGACACTTTCCTCTTCAAAGGTTCATGAAACCGTTTTTTTCAGTCTTTGCTCAATAATATGTGTTTTTAAAAAGTATGTAAGGCATTTAAATCCATTTGGGAAATATTTATCAAACAAATGCCCAAAGTTATTTTCCTTCATCGTTAGAACTCAAATCATACACATTACTCATTCTCTACATCTTAATTGATTCTATGTACATCCTTTAAAAATTGCACCTCTGTGAGAGTCACTTAGGCTACTAGAAATGAGAAATTTATTTTCTAAAGTGGGCTTCCAAAGTATGTGCTCAGAAAATCTGGAGACTTGTGTTGAATGGAATGATTATTAAGTAACTGTTGCAATTATCTATACCTGGATTACAAATATATCTACTAATATCGAGTGCTAATTACCCATCTTAATGACTCAAAATCTCTTTAAAATTATATCAGTGAAGAATATGTTAATTGCTATTACAGTAGATGTGGAATACATGTCAATGAAATTGTAGATATAAATTCATTTTTCTCTGGTTCAATATTCTACCTTTTTTTCACAGTGATAAGAGCAAAAGCATAAAATGCAAGTTATCATCAATTATGTAATTTATTTTCCCTTCTCCCTCAATTATTTGATTTTTTCTCTTTCTTATCCTTGCTTGCTTTTATTCTTCCTTCCTTCCTTTTTTTTTTTTTTTTTTGTAATCAAGAACTTGTCTAAATGCCTTCTAAAGAAAATATTTTGGCATGTGTATTGAGGATATTTTTATGATCCAAATTTATAGGATACTAACTGGATGATATATCTATAATTGTAACGAGAGAGGGATTTTTGAGTCTACTACATTTGAAACTACTGGTGGCATTATTGTTATTGTGCAAAATACTGTCCCTATTTTCTTGGATGCCTGTCAAGGACAAACTATTTCAGATTTTCAAGCAATAGTAAAATAAATGGAATCAGATTTTTTTCCCAGCATGATACCAGAGGAGACTTGTATAAGACTCCGGAGGACATTCAGAAAATTTCTGTTTGCAGCCAGAGAATAAACCAAAGTCTTTCAGTTGTGTTTTATTGTTAGTTGAGAGATATTGGCAAGGATGCACAATGACTGTAAACCTTTCCATGAAATCCCTGAATGAACTGACACCAGCAAATTGTTTAATGGGAAACATATTCTCAGTCATGCCTTTGACACATATGCTTGAATTCTTATGTGAATTATTTATATACAGGCAAGTGCATACACACACACACACATATATATATATATATATATACACACACACACATATATATGCCTTATTATTCAGCGGTCTTATGAAAACTAACTTTAATCTTATTATCTATTATAAGGTTTTTAGCATGCTTTCCTGAATCATCTACAAGAGAATTAAAGCTCAAATTCCAGAGGTTTTGACTTCTTTTTTACCAAGAGATTGGTGACAGAGCTATGAAAGCACTCTATAGAGGTGTAGCAAAAGATAAATGAGTTCTTTCAAGGTCTTTTTATACTTGGATTTATTTTTAAAATGAAGGAGCATACTTTGGTTTCTTAAATACAGTATATAGAACATTTCATGATCATGAGGAATCTCAGAAGGACTGAAGAAATTCCAAGGGTGAAGCTGTGGTCTGAATGCTTATGTATCCTAAAATTCATAGTTTAAAATTAAAATTCTTAATGTGATCTTGTTAGGTGGTGGAACCTTCAGTATATGATTAAATCATGAGGCCAAATCCTTCATTAATGGAATTAGTGTCTTTATGAAAGAGACCTCAAGGAAATAATCCCAACCCCACTCCCCACCATATGAGGTTACAAGAAAAAGGAAGTTGGACTTCCACCAGGCACTGAAACTTGATCTGGCGCCTCACAGCCTCCAAAAGTGTGAGAAATACATTTCTGTTGTTTATATTCTGCCCATTCTATGGTATTTTGTTATAGCAGCCCAAAGAAGGACAATCTTAAGAACACTTCAATATGTGCTTTTACAAAGTAAAGCCAAACTCAATACATGCAATCAGAATTGCAATAATCTAGGGGCTTGATACCAGGTTTCTCCTAGGAAGTCTTTTTCTACCTTAATATTCAATAAAATGATGACCTATCAAAAACTTTATTAGGCTGGGTATAGTGGCTCATCTCTGTAAACCTGGCACTTTGGGAGGTCAAGGTGGGAGGATCATTTGAACCAGGAGTTCAAGACCAGCCTGTGCCCAGGGAGACCCCATCTCTACCAAAAAAGAAATAATAATTAATTAATTAAAAAATAAATTTGGAAAAAAAAATAGCCAGGCATGGTAGTGTGCATACACACCTGTGGTCCCAGCTACTTAGGTGGCTGAGGTGAGAGGATGGCTTTAGTTTGGGAGGGCAAGGCTAGTGAGCTGTAAGAGTACCACTGCACTCCATCCTGGGCAACAGAACAAGACCCTGTCTCACAAACAAAACAAAATGATAACACTAGCTTTTATTAACAAAGAACCAAGACATATTTATTTTGAGTATAGATAAGATAGTAATATAGGGGCCACTACTATTTTTCAGATGACTTAGAAATTCATTTTAAAGGACACATTTTCTAGACAGGTATATATTCGTACTTTGTTAAAATGTTTTAAACACCTTTTTAGTCATTCCAGTTTAGAGAATGCTAAAGACATATGGTCCAAAATCTTGCCAAATCTCATTTTAGTAGAATTGGAAACATATTAAACAAAATGTTTTTCCTTGAGGAGCCCGGCAAGTTGATTTCTTGTTTTCAATAGGCACATTTGATATATTATTTTACAAAATGGAGAATTCTCCTCCTTGGCTTCTCATCTGATATGATGAACATATAAATTATTAACCAAATCATCAAATCAGGTCAGTTTATAGAAAGAATGGAAGTGCTATTAATAATTGTTCAGAGATAATAAGCGTAAATCAAGGTAGTCCTAGGGAATCCAGGAAGTATGGTTACCCCAATCATATATGATAATGTTCATTTTCTCTCATAAAATGCCCAGAATGCAATTGTACAGAAGAGTGAGAGATTCCTTTCTGCTTAAAAAAGGACCCATATTCTTCTTTTCATCAAGGACACACAGTTAAACCACATTTCCCAAGCTTCCTTATCTTTCTAGCCAATTCATTGTGAACAGGAGTTTCGGGTGCTATTTCCATATCTGGGCTGTAAAAATCTTTCCCTCTTTGCCCTCTACGTTCTTTTGTTTGTTTGTCTTGTTGAGACGGAGTTTCGCTCTTGTTGCCCAGGCTGGAGTGTAATGGCCTGATCTCAGCTCACCGCAACCTCCACCTCCCGATTTCAAGCAACTGTCCTGCCTCAGCCTCCCGAGTAGCTGGGATTACAGCCGCATGCAACCATGCCCAGCTGATTTTGAATTTTTAGTAGAGGTGAGTTTTCACCATGTTGGTCAGGCTGGTCTCAAACTCCGGATCTCAGGTGATCCACCCACCTTGACCTCCCAAAGTGCTGAGATTACAGGCGTAAACCACTGCACCCAGACTGCCCTCTATGTTCTTTATTCTTTCTGGAAGTCTGATATGGCTATACATTCCAAGGCAACATTGGAAACCATTGTTTTCATGGATGTCAGAGCTTCTGTTAGTCTGTTCTTGAGTGACTGTATGGAAAATAACCCTGTCAACCTATTTTACCTATATAGCAGCTTACCTTAGCAAGAAATAAACTTCTTAGTATTTGTTTTGGATTAAATTGTTTCCCCCAAAATGACATGTTGAAAT
This sequence comes from Piliocolobus tephrosceles, assembly GCF_002776525.5. Lineage (NCBI taxonomy): Eukaryota > Metazoa > Chordata > Mammalia > Primates > Cercopithecidae > Piliocolobus > Piliocolobus tephrosceles. The sequence continues at coordinate 71,927,880 of NC_045436.1, read as the reverse complement.
CATAATCCTCAGAATGTGATCTATTTGGATATAGGGCTGTTGTAAATGTGATTAGTTAAGATGAAGTTATACTGGAGTATGGCAGGCCATTAATTCAATATGATTGATGTCCTTATAAGAAGTGGGAAATTTGAGTACAGACATAGATACACAAAGAGAACATCATGTAAAGACATGAAGACAGGCACAGTGGGAAGGCAGCCATAAATATGGAACCAGAGACTGGAGTAACACTTCCACAAACCAAGGACTACCTGGCTACCCGAAGCTGAAAGAGGCAAGAAAGAATCCTTCTCTAGCAGCTTTGGAGGAAGCATGACCCTATCAATACCTTGATTTCAAATTTCTAGCATCGAGAACAGTGAAAGAATAAATCTGTGTTGTTTTAAGCCACCCAGTTTGTGTCACTTTGTCTCAGTATCCCTAGGAAAGTAATACAATTTTTAAGTCATTGTGGACTTTTTGGAGTTTATTCAGTATAGCAATTAACATCACCTAATACACAAGGAAGAGCCATGGTTTTGACACTAGGATTTTAAAAAGTTATTGTTCATGTGACAGGATGAACAAACTTTGAAATTGGAAGAGAGGTCACAGTGGGACAAAAGCAATTCCCCAGTTTCACAGTTGAAGCAAATCTACTTTCCTATAGTTGTTTTGAGGTATTTCCAAGCAATGAATAATTTGTGATGAACCATTTTCTCTCAGAATCAAATAGCCTTGCCAAGAAAGGGAGTTATTAAACAATCCCCATGACTGGCTAGCAATTCTCTCTTTAAGTATGTGAAAGGTCTTATTTGGTAACCATCTATGCTTAAATACAAAAATTAAATATTTTGAAATTTCTTTGCTGTCCCAAATATCAAAAACACAAGATTTAAGCAAGCTCCAAAATTGCCCAATAAATTTTTTTCTGTGCCAATTCTTATTGCATAAGCTGCTTTCCTCTCTGGCTACTAACCCTACACCTTAACCACATAAACTCTGAAACTAAGACTCGTGTCTTAACAAGTATTTAAACAACACTAATTTATAAAATAGGCAACATAATGCAGTTATTCAGAAGGATAAATGTCTCAAAGACATTCAAGTAGCAATCTATTTGAAAACAATAGCCTGTGAACTGTTTATGAAAAGCTTGTGGCTGGAATGGGTTTCCACTGTTATGTAAGAAAGAGTGAAATATACGAGTAAATTTTACAAAAGATCAAAAAAAAAAAAAAGAATAAAACATTATAGCCACATTTACCATTGGAAAAGGGGCAAACTGGAAACCATAACTAAATATGTGATCTATTTTACTACAATCAGTAAGACTTGTATCTATCTACCACTGGGAATATAACAAAAGCATCTGTGATATACTAAATGAATTAACAACAATAAAAATGACAACAAATCGCTGAGATAAACAAACAAGATCTAAGCTGACTACCACATAGGAATTATGTAAAGAGCAGTAATGTCTGATGCAGAGGATGGAGTACACCTGAACTGCATTCAAAAATTGCTAACACATGGCAGCCTACAGCAACTGCTCAGCCAGCTCCCTGCCAGAGAAACATGCCTTATCCACAGGTTATAGAATAAACACAGATGCAGGAAAATGAGTCACCAGAGGAAAACAAAAACCTAAATTGAAGGTAAATGAAGCTTTGTGCACATGCATGACAAGAAATCCATTGAGCAAAACTAATTTTATATCTGTGCCAGAATGGCTGTCTTTTATGTCGGGAATAGGAAACAGGAGGAAAAGGAAATAGTCACATAATAGTAGACCTTGAAATGTACTTAGATAGATAATACCTTCTGTACTGAAAGAAAAAAGAAAAAGAAAACAATGTATTCTAAGAGTTAAATTTCATCTACAGAGCTCTAAAGGGAAATAAAGAAATATTGGTACATATAAGAGAGAAATAAAAAGATGTATAAAAAAGAAAATACTGAGAATAAGAAAAATGTTCAATGGAAGATGTAAGAAAAATACGAAAGATTCTAGAAAAATGACTTCCTTTGTAATGCACATAAAATGATATAAAAATCAATCATCACCAGGAATATATTTATATAAAGTTGCTCTCTAATTCTTTCTATTTTTAAAGTTACCATATAACTATCTTATTTTACTGGAATCAATGATTAGTACTGAAGGAAAATTAATTTCTGAATTGTACACTGGCATAGGCATTTCTACTCATTCAAAACCAAAAGTCTATGAAACATTTCTTGCTCCTTTAACTTAATGCAACATCTGCAGAATGCACATACACTTGTGTGTCTATAGGATAGTATTATCACACATTTCTTGAGGCAGAGGGCCACACATTAGTCCCTTGACTGAAATTAGTCCCTAAAGTTTGTTTAGGATCTATACTATGTTTCACTTATATTAAAAGCAGAGCTCTTTAGGACTAATTCCTTATCAGAGAAAAAAGTGAGATTTTCATACCTCCCTATGAGTTAAGTTTAGTTAGCAACTTTGATGTTAATTCACCTTAGCTGCTTTGCCTTTTTAATGAGGCAATGTGATTGAATGAATTTAAGTATTCCAAATTCCTTTTCCAAGTGTGTCAATAGCATGAAGTGACCTTGGAGAGGATATTGGCTCATACATAATAGTGTCTTGGTAGAAAGCCATTTGGCCCTAATACAGTAGTGGATCAGCTCATCCTGCCCATTTGCCACAGACCTGCTATCTTGGACACATGCTGCTCAGATGAACATTCCTGGTTTATAGCCCCAAGTGCTGGCTCCTAAGAGGAGGGAATGAAAGTGAAAATCACTCTCTCTCCTGACACTGATTCCCTCTGAGGAAAATCTGTCTTCATTTAATTTGTTTAGAAGTCTTATATAGGTTAAAGAAGCAAGTTCAATCAGTGAAGCAATCTAGACCGGAGTGTTCTAAAACAGCAGACTTGCCATGAAGAGCTTACTGTACAGTTGGGAAGGGATGAGAATGCATTTGCTAAAATCCGTTGATCTCTTTAGGAACGGAGATACATTTGGATGCTTATGAGAGAAAACTATGATACAGTTAGACCAGATCAATAAAGACTATGTGGTAGAAAGGCCCTGTAGTTCTTTTTTTCTTATTCTTGTCTTATTTTTCTTTTCTTTGTGGAAGGAAATAAAAAATAAGATGCCAATGGGAAAGCAACAAAAGAAGCTAATTGCCAAAAGAAAAGCAAAAGGCTAAAGATAATATGTTTGTCATCTAACAAATGAGGTTCTCTGCTTATTAAAATTTTCTGATAAAAAATAGAAGCAAAATCGTTTATTTGAATTTTGATTCTTTGAGAAAAGTAACAGAAAACAAGGAACTTTTCAGTAGAGAATGCAGCCCATAATGCTGAACCATCTCAACTGGTGATTCTAAACGCCTCAGAGTAAATAAAACCTTTAAAATCATTTATATTAAATCTACTAGTGATTCTAGGGCTATTTGAGCCCAGAATCATGATATGTAACTTATAATACATTTTGATTCTGTAAGAAAATAATCCATATAGGGCATAAGAACTTTTAAAGTGGAAGTTTGTTTACGGTACTGTGACTCCTGTTGAGATTTCTATGACACTGTGGCTTTTCAATCTGGAGAAGCTGACCTACATTTCCAAGAATGTTTCGGTTAAGATTTGTCACAAGACAAGTGTATGTGAAATTTGGAAGGCAGAAAGGAAGCAGTGGCCATATTTATTCTTGGGAGGTTGAATTAGATAGTGCATGTCTTTGCAGAGCTGCTGAATCATCTTGTTGATTTGGGCAACAAATGATTCCAAAGGCCAGTCCTCTTGAAATTTCTTCCATTATAACCTCCAAATCATTGTGTGAATAGGGCAAGGGGATAGTCAGAGACCATCATGGATTCATTCCAATGAGAGATAAACTGCAAGTTCCAGCTTGTTCCTTGGGAGCCCCAGTTGACACTGCTCTTCCCCTCTGACTGCCTATCCAGTGACTTCACACTTAGCACCAGATGATGAAATAACCAAACCAAACCAAGATTGTTTTAGCAGCTTCTACAATCACGTAAAATTGCATTGCTCTACACATCTATCATTCTACAGCATTTCTAGTAGTTCTGAATGAATGCTGTTCTCCCTAAATGCTTTACTGTATTTCTAATTCTGGTATATACTATAATCCACTTCCTTAGACTACCATGCTGTTTTTTACATTATGCTGTTAAATTTTCTTATTAATATGAATATAACAAGTTGTTTTGATCTTACATCAGAAAAAAAAAATGGGTTATGCAACTAAGAACTTAGTAGTACCTTTACCACCTAACAATATTCTACCTTCTTTTTCAGATTAAACTCAGTTCTCCATTGCTCTAACTTTCTACGACTAAAGGAGACGTCAGAAGTTATATCTTCTACACTATCACTTTCTTTTTCTTAAGGTCCATTCAGAGAAGTGAGCACTTAATCCTATCAGTTCAATTGTTTATTTTAAATAGGATGATTAGTCTAGTAGTATACAAGATTGCAATTAACAACATTCATTAGGAAATTCTATACAAAATGTAACAAAGTTCTATTGAAGTAACTTTGACTTAGTTTAAGGTTGATTCATTTTCTCCTGCCCCAAGTCTGTTCTTGTTTTAAAGTGCTGTCTCAAATTAACTAATGATAGCATTACTCTAACATTTTTTCTATCTTTTTAAAATTGAAACATAAGAGCTGTACATATTTTTGGGGCACATGTGATATTTTAATACATACATGCAGTGTGTAATTATAAAATCAGAAGAAATTGGGATATCCATCACCTCAAACCTTTATCTTTTCTTTACGTTGGGAACATTCCCACTCTTCTTCTCTAGATAGCGTTACTTCTTTATTTATCTAAATTGTTTAAAGCATACCAGACTCTTATCATTATTTCAAAAAATTGTTTCCCCTTTATGTCTCAAAATTTCTTGTTTTAGATTTGACCAGAATGGGATAAGATCATGGGTTTGAAGAATTGTAGATCCTTTCTTGGTGTCCCAATTCTGGTTTTACTTAGTTGCTTATAGAGATTCTAGAGAATGTTTGAGTAAATTAAGTAGTTTCTCAAAATAACAACTAATGCTGTTTCACAGGGAATTAAGCAGTTTGTCATATTTGGAACAAATTTTCAAATAGGAGAAAAATGCTAACAAATATTCACCATAACCAGTGTGTAATTTATGGTCAACAGTCATAAACACAAAACAACCAGCATTAAATTTCTTACCCTCGTCTTGCAGTAAAAGGATGTTAACAGCTGGTAATCTGTATTTGTTAGAAATTAAATATTACTGAATAAGGTTACAGAAAAATAAAATTAAAAAAAATGTCTGCATGATTGAATTCTTCTGTTTAACACATGCTGTTTAACTCAGAAGGTTTTGGACCTATAATAAGTCCAGCTGGTTTCTTATGTTTTAATTATGTTTAAAAATCCATTAGAGGTTAAAGTCTCATTTTTAATTTCAATAGTACATGCCTACAGCTCTTTTGGCAGCCAGCATGATATTTAGTGGCATTTGCTTTTGGTATACATATATATTTATGTCTGCATTAAAATGCTTATAAAAATTTACATGGATCCACCTCTAAAAATGGTAATATGCCTTCTTCCTCACCCCCTTTGGTAAATGCACACTTAAACTGTGTGATTAGAACAAAACATCAATGTTGTACAAAATATTGCGTAGCATTTACTTAATCTTTATCAGTCATTCTGAACATAAGTCTTATTTAAATTATTAGGTAGAATTAGTCACTCTTAAAAAAATGTCTCTCTTGATGGACTACCCACAGTCCTAGCAGTGATTATTACTTTCCAAAGATATAACTGAATAAAGCATTTTCTGTGTACTATATGCCATTATAGGGTTTATGGACTATGTATTAGAAAGGTTAAAGGCAGACTCCTTCATAACTATGGATTCAACAGCGCAGGTTCATGACCTTCAAAAGGTGAATTTTGATGACCCTGAAATCTCTCTCAAATAATTAATACATCTATACACATGAGAAATAAGGGTGGAATAAAATGCCTAAAAAGCTAAATAAAGTAGGAAAGAAAACAGTTAACTTTAACAGAACAAACACTTTAGTTTTTTATTTCTTCTAGGAGGCAGTTTGATGCCAGCCAACCACATGGACATAACAGAAGGTATTGTGGGCAGGAATGTCAATGAGCTTGCTTTTTCTCACCTTAGGAAAGTGAAGCAGGCTGTTAGCCATAAAATGAATCATCTTCTTGGGAATAAAGTGATTCACCATTGACCCTTTTTTCCCAAACCCAGGCCCTACAGCACTAAATGAACTAGAGTCAGTGCTGCCCGGGTTGACCCTTGGCTTCATAGGTGGCAACTCCACCATCAGTGGAGCCAGCTGCTGCCATGCTCCCTGAGAAGAGCATTTTGCCAAGATGGACAATTTTCCTTTGAGTCACCACACACCCCTAACATGTATGATGGTGTCAGTGCTGCTACCAGATCTGTGAAGACACGTTTAAATCTGGAAGGGAGACCATTCAAATGTTTGGCCTCAGCATAAACCCGAATGTTTCTCCACCATTTTGCCTCCTCTCTTTTAATGTAAGAACTACATTCTCTTCAGCTGTATGACCAAACATTCCCATCCAATAGGAGTGTTTTGCAATTTAATTCAAGCAGGGCACAACACGGCAGCAGCACACCTCCAAAATGGGAGTTCCAGAAAATACTGAAGAGAAGCAGTCAGGGTACACTACAATATTTTTTATTATTATTATACTTTATGTTCTAGGGTCCATGTGCACAACTTGCAAGTTTGTTACATATGAATACATGTGCCATGTTGGTGTGCTGCAGCCATTAACTCATCAATTACATTAGTTATATCTCCTAATGCTATCCCTTCACAGGCCCCAGTGTGTGATGTTCCCCTTCCTGTGTCCGAGTGTTCTCATTGTTCAATTCCCACCTATGAGTGAGAACATGCGGTGTTTGGTTTTCTGTTCTTGCAATAGTTTGCTGAGAGTGATGGTTTCCAGCTGCATCCATGTCCCTACAGAGGAAATGAACTCATCCTTTTTTATGGCTGCATAGTATTCCATGGTGTATATGTGCCACATTTTCTTAATCCAGTCTGTCATTGATGGACATTTGGGTTGGTTCCAAGTCTTTGCTATTGGGAATAGTGCCACAATAAACATACGTGTGAATGTGTCTTTATAGCAGCATGATTTATAATCCTTTGGGTGCTCATCATCACTAGCCATCAGAGAAATGCAAATCAAAACCACAATGAGATACCATCTCACATTAGTTAGAATGGCGATCACTAAAAAGTCAGGAAACAGCAGGTGTTGGAGAGGATGTGGAGAAATAGGAACACTTTTACACTGTTGGTGGGATTGTAAACTAGTTCAACCATTGTGGAAGACAGTGTGGTGATTCCTCAAGGATCTAGAACTAGAAATACCATGTGACCCAGCCATCTCATTACTGGGTATACACTATAGTATTTTTTAAACCTCATGTGCTATAGGAGCATTTTTCAGTGTGTATTACGGAAAAATATTTTTGAACTATATCGAAGGGGATAAAATATGAGGGCTCTCATAATTAACATATTGGAGGTTAGAAAATGAAAAGAACCCTAAAGAGAAAGAAAGGCCAGAAATTGGTGTTCATTCCTCTCTGCATTATTATCTTCTATATCTGAAAATTCAGTGTGGGTCTCTGCCAAAAGTATTGAGGTCGCCGTGTTTCTATGAGTGTGTGTATGTGCTGGGAACTGGGCATGAAGAAGGGGATTTGCATGTTTGTGTGATTTACAAAAGGTAAATAAGTTGCCTGTAGTATTAATGCTATGATTTGAATTGGGGGATCAGGGAGGCCCTGACTTAAGGATTCCTCATATTTCCTTGCATATGGCAGTTTAATTTAGTAATACACAACAAATCAAAAAAAGTAGAAAGTCTCTTGCAGCCTTCTTTTAAATTAATATGGGGCCCATAGAAACTGAGATTGGTGCTCATTTTCTCTCCATAGGCTAAGGTACCCATTCATTAAATAAACATTTTCTAAGACCATACTGTGTGCCAGGTACTAATTTAGGTACTATTCTGCCATCAAAAATAAAAGTCCCTGCCTTCAATGGAGCTTACATTTCAGTGTGGGGTAGGCGGGGAGGAAACAAAATAAGCAAATTTTAACATGGCCTATCAAATGGTGATGTATGCTATTAAGCAAAATAAAAAAGAAGGATAAAGAGAAGAGGGGTGGAGGAAATGCTGTGATTTTAAATATAGTTCCCAAAAAGGACTTTCCATAGAAGATGACGTTTGAACAAAGGTTTGAAGGAATTGAGAAGTCAAGTATATGTATATCTTGTGTATTCAAGGGGAGAGAAGAGTAAATATGAAAGTACAAAGGCTTGCAGCAGCAGGGTGCTCAGAGTGTTCAAGGAACAGGAAGAAGACACTACTGAAATGGGCAAAGTAAGGGTAGAAAAGATGAGTGGGGAATAACCATAAGGATGGCTCTGATACAGGAAGTTATTTAAGCAACATGAGCAGAAGAAAGATGTGATCTGGCTTACATGTTAAAAGAGTTGCTGTATTCTATTGAAAATACTGTGTAATACTTCGTAGGAAGCAGTAACAGAAATAAAGAGAAACACTAGGAAGCGAATGATTAATTCAGAAGAGACATAATGGAGCACTGAGTGAGGTGCTGACAGTGGAGGTGATAAAGCACGTGAGATTTTTCTCAATTTTGAAAGATTAACTGAAAAAGATTTTCTGGTGGATTAGATGTAGATTATGAGAAAAGGAGAGAAGCTAAAGACAACCCTCACATTTTCAGTCTAAGCACCTGGAAAAATAGAGGTATATTTATAAACCTAGTGACAACCTTAGAAAAATAGGGTGGGGTCACATAACAGTTGTGAACATATTGAATTTGAAATGACAGTTAGACAATCACTAGCAGATGCTGAGCAGGCAATAGAGGCATTGTCTATGTTAAAGGTGCAGACTGGAAATTTTACACATAGGTAACATTTAAAGCCATCATACTTCAGGAAACCAAAACTGACACTTCCCCCTGTTTCCATTATAATTGAGCACTTCACACACCATAGTTTGAAAAGAAACAAACAAAATAAAACAAAAACCTGTACATTCTGAGATTGAAACAAAACTGATAGGATTTCTTTAACTGGTTCTGGTACTCGAAATAATAAAACCTTGGATATTGTTCACAAATCTGGAATTTGTAACACAACTAATCCCTGAGTTATGATATATTGATATATAAATATATGTCATGGCCTTTATAAATATAATAATAATTTGAGAAAGTTGTTTGACTTCCCTCTGCGAATAGACTAATGAAAATTTAGTAACTTCAATCGATTTGTAGATTTTCCACCCTTCAAATATGCACTATGTTCTTTATTTGGTAAGTCAGTACTCCTGATATCTGATGGTCTCGCACACTTGGTAAGAGATGTGTTTCGTTTTTCAAAGTGGCATCACCTAGGAGTAAATCTAAATGATGAAGAGGTCCAAATTGAGGCTGGGCAGTCCTGTCAAACCTGAACTTATGTTAGAAACACCTGTGGTATTCAAAAGCTACCTTTGCCCACGTTCCATGCCAAACCAATTATTTATGACTCTTTGGAAGTAAACTTCAGATATCTGTCTCCAAAAATGCTCAGTTAATTGTAGTGTGTAGTCAAAAAAATGTTTAAAATCATTGATGTAAAGGTTACAGAGGTAAGAAGAAACAAGAAAGGAAGACCAAGAAGAAATAGAGAGAATTGGCCCTAGAGCCAAGTGAAAATACTGAAGAAGGAGAGAAAAAATCAATATATCAAGCACTACTAATAGACCAATGAAATAAGTAATAAAAGTTGGTCATTGAATTTGGCAATGTGGCTGTCCTTAGTAAATTTATAAAACATAGTGCCATAGATTTCAAAGAAAAGAAAGGGAGAAGAGGTAGAAAAAGTATCTATAGACAACTCTTTCAAGGAATTTTTCTCTAAAGGGAAGACCAGGGGAATACAGACGTAAATAATGAGGCTGTGAGATTAAGAAAGATTTTTTTTTTTTCAAATAAAGTACTGGTTTCTTATGTATTTGAGAATGATTCTGTATGTGCAATGAAAAATTGTGTACACATAAATGAAAAAAGTTAATTACTGAAGCACTGGCTCTGAGTAGATGATGAGTCGAAGCCAATGAATAAATGGTAGATTTGGCCTTAAAATTAGAAGCATACAATTATATTCCTGGAGGAGGGAAATTAGGGGCATGTGACTACAGATGCAAGTACGTTAGTAGATTTAGAGAAGAAAAGCTTATGGAAGCTCTACCTGATTCTCAGTGAAATATGAACAAGGTCATCAAGTTAATGTAATAAAAAGGAAGGCCACTCAGAGTAGGGTCCCCAAATCAGCAGCATCACCTAGGAGCTCGTTAAAACTCTAGAATTACCACCCTCACAAGAGACCTATTGAATCAGAATCTGTGTTTTTAATAAGATCCTCGGGGGATTTATATGCAGATTAAGTTTGAGAGGCACTGATCTAGAAAAAAAATAGTGGAAGAGTTAAAGGATTAGGGAAATATGGTAGGCTAGCTGACAAGCATTAAGGGCCCACTGGAGGTTAATGATCCCATAACCAATTAGCATGGTTATGAGGTTTTATACAAACAGTTAAAATATGTGGGTCCAGGTTGAAGAGTACCAGAGAGATGCTTTAACAAGTGTTACATTTTGTCAGAAGAGGACAGAGATAAATAAGTAAGAGTTTACAGTAATTTTAAGGAAGTTATGATTAAGAGGTCTGGGGATTTAAAGTGGGGTGATACAGAAAATGAGAACAAGATATAGTGAAATGGGAAGGACAAGGTAAGAGGCATGTGAACAAGAGCAACTCTATGTTGAACAGGAGCTGGTTAAAATAAGTCTGAGACTTACTGGGCTGCATTCCCAGATGGTTAAGGCATTCTAAGTTACAGGAGGAGATAGGAGGTCAAAAAGATACAGGTCAAAAAGACATTGCTGATAAAATGGATTGCCATAAAGAAGCCGGCTAAAACCCACTAAAACCAAGATGGCCACAAGAAGGACCTCTGGTCGTCCTCACTGCTACACTCCCACCAGCACCAGGACAGTTTATAAATGCCATGGCAATGTCAGAAAGTTACCCTATGTGGTCTAAAAACAGAAGGCATGAATAATCCACCCCTTGTTTAGCATATAATCAAGAAATAACCATAAGAATGTTCAACCAGCAGCCCTTGGTGCTATTCTGTCTATGGAATGGCCATTCTTTCATTCCTTTGCTTTCCTAATAAACTTGCTTTAACTTTACAGACTCTCCCTGAATTCTCTCTTGCGCGAGATCTAAGAACCTTCTCTTGGGGTCTGCATCAGGACCTGCAACATCTTTCTGGCAACCACAGAAGGGACACAAAGGCTACCTTTGGGTAAGTGGTGGGGTCCTGTAACATCTTTCTGGTGAACCACAGAAGGGGCTATACTGAAGAGACCCGGGATCCGAAGGGAAATAATCTGCGAGCACCAACTGGCTGACTTTGGGTAAATGGGGTGCATATATTCGGGTAAAGAATGAGGTTGAGGTAGCAGCCCAGCTTAGGCAACTTAGGGGAGTTAGTGTCTCTCCTAAGACAGAGAGGGTTAAAGAATCCTCTCAATAAAAGGCAAGGACGCCTGAGTGAGCTTGGGTTACAGGCCTGACTTAGGAGTGTTAGAATACAGTCTAAGATTTTGAATGTTAAAAGCCCTTCTCAGTAAAGTCCGTTTTGGCTAAGAATGTGTTTGGCACTACAGGACTTTAATTGCTATTCTCTTTGGAATAATCTGCCTTGCACTCTTTGCTGACAGCTGTGGGTGACAGGATTAGGTATATATAGGATCATGGGACATGGGGAGCTTTTTCCTCCCTCAAAAGGGTAAACTTGAGAGCTAATGGGACTCCCTGAAAAAAAAAATCCCTTCACTACAGCAGCTGCCTGAACTTTTCAGTATCACTGCAATGGGTGGGTCCTTCTCTGGTCTCCCTGAGCATTTCACATTCCCCACCCTGCTGCATGCAATGCTTTCCTCTCTCTTTTCTCTTTTTCATCTTTTCTATTACTCAGGGCAACCATCTTGCCCAGAGACCAGATATTGAAACTCCTGGTCGGAGGTTGAATTAACAATGATGGGGCAAGTTTGAGCCTCGCCAGTTTGATACTGGATACTAAGCAGAGTCGTTAATGTCTATGTTTTGTCACAGATATTTTACTCTGGCCAGGATAGAAAGAGATAATTCTCCTTTGTATTTCAGCTTGGCCCCCAGGGCTATGGTCCAGTTGCTTGGTCACTAGGGCCACTCAAAGAAAGGGAACACAAAGCTTCACATGCCAGCAAAAGGGTAGGAATTTCTTTCTAGTCAGATTTCTAGCCTCTCTCTCTCTCTTTCTGTGTGTGGCAGGGTTGGGGCGGGGCATGGCAGGGGATGGGTGTGTAAACTATATGAGGTTTCTTTCTGGTCAGTCATGTCCTTGGGACCTTGACCTTGTAGCCATGTGGCAGTACCTACTCTTGGTCTCCACCTTCACAATGGTGGCTGGGGTTCAGGAGTAAATTCCCGGCTTGGGGGATGATCATTTATCTTCTGTCTGTCTATGTATTTTTATGTATTATGTGTGTAATATAAAAGAGCTTTAATTAATTGGTTTAATAATAATAAGAGCTTAAATCAAATATTTTGTCAGAAAAGTAAAAAGTGTAATGTCTTTCGGTTCACATGACTTAAGTAATTTTTGGGAAATAAAGACAGCTTTAAAGATTATTGGTAAAATAAAGACAGTTGGTCTAAATTATGCAGGTCAGATATTAAGTTTTACAAATGCTGTAAGGTCATAAGCTGTTTCTTTGACTTTTGAAAATTGTTCAATTTACCTACTTTGGAGCATTAGATTCTAGATAAGGACTAGGGACAAGTGGAGTTAGCCATGCTCCCTAGCTATGCAAAGAAGGTTCCTCATAAAATGCCACTATGACTTGTAACTGTACGACTTGCCTGCTTTACAGCTAGGTAAGGCCTAGGAACATGTGGAGTTAGCCATGCCGCTCTATCTGTGCTGGAAAAATGTCAGACCCTATCTGCACTTCTGCCTGGTATGTCCTAGGCTAGGTTCACACGTAGTACATAATCAAAATCAATTACTAACCAGGCTTTTCACCAAAAGTAAAAGTCCCTAAGAGTTAGCAGTGTAATATGTATCAGAGACTGCTGAAGAAACAGTTCTACAAGCAAGGCGTATAAGTGAAGTGAAATGTGTTTTTGGTGAAAGATTATAAGAAGGCATGGGAAGGTGGATTTCTTGCCTAAGTTTAAGGGGTTAAAGAATGTTTTCAGTTAAATAGAATAAAGCTAAAGGTTTGAGCAAGTTATGAAAGGTTTGTGAAAAATTAATTGTAAAAAAATCTGTGTGTGAAAATATTAGCTAAAGTTGAGGGGTATTCAGTTTTTCTATAAAAACTTTTATAGAAAACAACAAAAAGAGCCCTCTTTTGGGGTCTGAATCAGGACCCCTTTCCTGTAACATCTTTCTGGAATACCCTACTCTGTCTATGGTGTTGTTGGACTTTCACTACTTTATTTTCTTAACAAACTTGCTTTTACTTTGCACTGCAGACTTGCCCTGAATTCTTTTTTGCACAAGATGCAAGAATCCTCACTTAGGGTCTGGATCTGGACACCTGTCCTGTAACAAAGATGTTGTAGTTTCTAGCCCGGGGGAAGTTAAAGTACTGTTGGAGTTGTGGTGCTACATGGAATGAACTGGAAATATTTTCTTCATCTCTTGTCAGTTATAATTGATTGTTAAGAATGGCATTTTACAAGATTGCTTAAGGTTCTATTTGTCTTTTAAATTCATTTCTCCTAAGCTAAGCATTACTCATTTTCCTAGCACCTTGAGTTTATTTTTCCCCTTAATTATAGGGTTATATCTCAAAGTGTTTTCTCTGCCACTTATTGATTTTTTCACCTGTACCCCTAAGTATAGCATTTCCAATCTTACTCCAATATGGATGAGACTCAATCTCTTGGAGATCAAGAGCTCAAAAGAAGCAATTACTTATTGTAACCACCCAAGGGGTTCTTCCTGCCCACTATGTAAAGAAAGAGCACAGCACTGTAAGAGAAAGAGTTTAATAGACATGAGGCCGGCCACGCCATATGGGAGATGGAGTTCATACTCAAATCTTCTCATTCAGAGCTCGTAGATTAGGGGTTGTTCAAGAGCAATTTGGGGAAAGAGGTGGGGGTTGCCAGGTAACAGGTGCTTGCTGCTGAATGGTTGGGGTAGAGACAAAATCATAGGGGGTTAAAGTTGTCCTTCTGCCAGCCAAATCAGTGTGAGGCCACAGAAGCGGGGTTGTTAGTCCAGCTGGTGCCATGGATGTCAGACATGCAAAAAACCTGGAAAGATATCTTAAAAGGCCAATCTACAATAGTAGTATTATTTGCAGGAGCAACTGAAGATGTTGCATATCTTACAACCTCTGGAATAAAGTCTGAACGTTAGCAGGTCTCAGGCTCCTCTCCCCCTGCTCATCCTGATGGCCTCCTATTAGCTTTATAAAAGTGGTTGAGTTTTGAGCAAGGCTTATTATCATTTAAACTGTAGCCTGAATGTCTTCCCAGTAGTCATTCAGGAGCAGTTAGTTCAATTTCCATGTAGTTGTGCAGTTTAGAGTGAGTTTCTTAATCTTGAGTTCTAATCTGATTGCACTATGGTCTGAGAGATCGTTAGGATGCCCGTTTTTTTGCATTTGCTGAGTATTTTACTTCTAATTATTCAGTCAATTTTAGAATACGTGTGATGTGGTGCTGAGAAAAATCTTTATTCCATTATTTGGTGTGGAGAGTTCTGTAGATGTCTATTAGGTCCACTTGGTCTAGAACTGAGTTCAAGTCCTGAATATCTTCATTAATTTTCTGTCTCATTGATATGTTTAACATTGAAAGTGGGGTGTTACAGTCTCTCACTATTATCGTGTGGGAGTCTTAGTCTCTTTGAGGTCTCTAAGAACTTGCTTTATAAATCTGGATTCTCATGTATCAGGTGCATATATGTTTAGGATAGTGAACTCTTCTTGTTGCATTGTGTTGCATTGATCCCTTTACCATTATGTAATGTCCTTTTTTGTCTCTTTTGATCTTTGTTGGTTCAAAGACTATCTTATCAGAGACTAGGATTGCAATCCCTGCTTTTTTTTTTTATTTCCATTTCCTTGGTAAATATTCCTCCATCCTTATATTTTGAGCCTATGTGTGCACATGAGATGGGTCTCCTGAATACAGCACACTAATGGGCCTTGACTCTTTATCCAATTTGCCATTGTGTGTCTTTTAATTGGGGCATTTAGCCTATTTACATTTAAGGTTAATATTGTCATGTGTGAATTTGATCCTGTCATTATGATGCTAGCTGGTTATTTTGCCCATTAGTTGATGGAATTTCTTCATAGAGTTGATAGTCTGTACAATTTGGTATGTTTTTACAGTGACTGGTACCAGTTTTTCCTTTCTATATTTAGTGCTTCCTTCAGAAGCTTGTGTAAGGCAGGGCTGGTGATGACAAAATCTCTCAGCATTTGCTTATCTGTGAAGAATTTTCTTTCTTTTTCACTTATGAAGCTTAGTTTCACTGGATATGAAATCCTGGGTTAAAAATTATTTTTTTAAGACTGTTGAATATTGGCCCCCACTGTCTTCCGGCTTATAGAGTTTCTGCAGAGAGATCTACTCTTAGTCTTATGGGCTTCCCTTTGGGAGTAACCCGACCTTTCTCTCTGTCTGCCCTTAACATTTTTTATTCATTAGAACCTTGGCAAAGCTGATGATTATGTGTCTTGGGATTGTTCTTCTCAAGGAGTATCTTTGTGGTGTTCTCTGTATTTCCTGAATTTGAATGTTGGCCTCTCTTGCTAAGTTGGGGAAGTTCTCCTAGATAATATCCTGAAGAGCATTTTCCAACATGGTTCCATTCTTCCCATCACTTTCAGGTACACCAATCAAATGTAGGTTTGGTCTTTTCGCATAGTCCCATATTTCTTGGAGGCTTTGCGCATTCCTTTTTATTCTTTTTTCTCTAATCTTGTCTTCATGCTTTATTTCATTAAGTTGATCTTCAATCTCTGATATGCTTAATTCTACTTGATTGATTCAGCTATTGATACTTGTATATGCTTCACAAAGTTCTTGTGCTGTGTATTTCAGTTCCATCAGGTCATTTATGTTCTTCTCTAAACTAGTTATTCTTATTCTAGTTAGCAATTTGTCTAACATTTTTAAGGCTTTTAGCTTCCTTGCATTGGGTTAGAATATGCTCCTTTAGCTTGGAGGAGTTTGTTATTACTCACCTTCTGAAGCCTACTTCTGTCATTTCGTCAACTCATTCTCCATCCAGTTTTGTTCCCTTGCTGGTGAGGAGTTGTCATCCTTTAGGAAAAAAAAGAGGTGTTCTGGTTTTTGGAATTTTAGCCTTTTTGCCCTGATTTTTCCTCATCTTCGTGGATTTATCTACCTTTAGTCTCTGATGTTGGTTACCTTCAGATGGGGTTTTTGTGTGGACATACTTTTTGTTGATGTTGATGCTATTCCTTTCTGTTTGTTAGTCCTTTTAACAGTCAGGCCCCTCTGTTGCAGGTCTGCTGGAGCTTGCTGGACGTCCACTACAGACCCCATTTACATTGGTATCACCAGCAGATGCTGTAGAACAGCAAAGATTGCTGCCTGTTTCTCCCTCTGGAAGCTTTGTCCCAGAGTGGCACTGGCCAGATGCCAGTTGGAGCTCTCCTGTATGAGGTGTCTGTCAACCTCTGCTGGGAGGTGTCTCCCAATCAGGAGGTATGGGGTTTAGGGACCCATTTGAGGAGGCAGTCTGTCCCTAAGAAGAGCTGTAGTGCTGTGTTGGGAGAACCACTGCTCTCTTCAGAGCTAGTAGGCAGGAATATTTAAGTCTGCTGAAGCTGTGCCCACCACCATCCCTTCCCCCAGGTGCTCTGTCTCAAGGAGATGGGAATTTTGTTTGTGAGCCTCTGACTGTGGCTGGTGGCTTTCTTTCAGAGATGCCCTGCCCAGACAGGAGGAATCTAGGGAGGCAGTCTGGCTACAGTGGCTTTGCCGAACTGTGGTAGGTTACACCCAGTTCTAATTTTCTGGTGACTTTATTTACAACGGGAGGGGAAAACCACCTATTCAAGCCTCAGTAATGGCAGATACCCCACTCCCCACCAAACTCGAGCATTTCAGGTTGACTTCAGACTGCTGTGCTGGCATTGAGAATTTCAAGCCAGTGAATCTTAGCTTGCTGGGCTCCATGGGGGTGGGATCCGCTGAGCTAGACCACTTGGCTCCCTGGCTTCAGCCGCCTTTCCAGAGTGAACGGCTCTGACTCACTGGCATTCCAGGTAACACTGGGGTATGAAAAAAAGACTCCTGCAGCTAACTTGGTGCCTGCCCAAATGGCCACCCAGTTTTATGCTTGAAACCCAGGGCCCTGGTGGTTTAGGCAACCAAGGGAATCGCCTGGTCTGTGGGTTGTGAAGACCATGGAATGGAATGCACTGTTTCTCATGGCACAGTCCCTCATGGCTTCCCTTGGCTAGAGGAGGGAGTTCCTCAATCCCTTGCACTTCCCAGGTGAGGCAATGCCCCACCCTACTTTGGCTCACCCTCTGTGGGCTGCACCTACTGTCTAACCAGTCCCAATGAGATAAGCCAGGTACTGCAGTTGGAAATACAGAAATCACCCTTTTCTTTGTTGATCTCACTGGGAGCTGTAGACTGTAGCTGTTCCTATTCAACCATCTTGCCAGCCACCCTCTTCAAATTTTTTCTTAATTTTAGAAGTTAATTTTTCAATGTATTATCATCTTTCATATAGGTTGATTAAATCTGTATATAACTCTCTTAATATTAAAGTATGCAGAAGACAGAGCAATAAAAATTATGGGAAAGGAAGAAAATGAGAGAATCCACAAAACAAGGTCATTATGTTTAACCACCATGATGGGAAAAGAAAAAAAAAAAAAAAAAAAAAAAAAACTAACCATTTCAAATATTGTCAGAAAAAGGTGGTTTTGGAGGAAAAACAAATTTTATGTCATCTTACAAAGCATCTGTAGACTTAGTTTTAAAAAATAAAATACAGTTTAAATTGTAGGTTAGTGCAAAACTTCCCAGAAGAATTTAAGTAGCTTGCAAGCCCAGCTGAGATTAATGTTATTAGAAAAACAAAAGGTATGCCAAGAGGGGCTACATAAAGCCAAAATCAATGTACCTTTCAGAATCAGTCAGAAACAAAACTTTCTGAGCTTGTGCCAAAATTAATGCCAGTCCAAGCGCAGACTATGCTGTAGTATTAGTAATTGTAATGATGCCACTTTGAAATGGAAACTTGGAGATAAGTTGGCACGAAGCAAAATGACCGAGTTTTAAATTGCCTGAGGTCCTTAAATGTACTAAAAGCTTCATTAGCAAATGAAAATGAATCCGATAATGAAGTGCTAGTTGGAGATCAGAAACAGAAACAAAACAGACAGTAACATGTAGAGACATCTCATTTATCTGGCATTGTCAGAGGAAGAGCTTTTCTACTTAAATGAATTATTCAGAAAATTGACATTTACCCCATTAAGTGCCACAATTATTTTCTGTTTAAACCATTTTAATGGATATCATCCTAAAATGAATTACATACTTTTATGCCTTATTAAACATGAGGTATTGCATATGAGCTAATCATTCTTTGATGACCTGGGGTCAAACAGATAGATGTAATGGAAAAAGGGCTTGATATTTAGATGGATTTTAAGCTGGGTTCACCAGTTACTAAATTTGAATAAGTTACTATTATCTTGGATATTTGCTCTCTGATCTCTAACTATGATTGGAGATTAAAGTATATACTTTGTAATGTTATTGTGAGGATCAAAATATGAAGACATTTGTAAATTACTAGAATATAGTAGGCATTAAAAATGTTAGTAACTCATCATGACAGGATGTACAATTAAAAGTTATTGAAATTAATGTAGACTCTGTTAAAGACGGCAAAAAGAAGAAGATTTGAATTAAATGGCTCATGTTTGAGAAACGTATTAGGGAGTCTTTACATATAAGGAGAACCTGGGGCAAAAAAAAAAAAAAAAAAAAAATACTGCTATATACAGTAAGGAAAGAGAGTAAATAAAATGGGGAGGAAGCAGAGAGGGAGCACAAAGCTATACAAGAAGATAATGTTTTACCCATAAATATATACACTTTTTAAAGATGGTTTGATTTTGACAAAATAAATCTTCTCAATCTCTCCATAACTTCAGTAAAATTTGCCAAAAATATACAACTACAGTGCATAAATGTTATAGCTAGCTCTGGAAAAATTCTCATATTATGTTCTCCTTTGTTTTCACACCACAATAAGCACAGACTTCTGTGACCCACTGTGTTAGGAAGCTTTCCCCACTAACAAGCAGTGAACACCAGCTGGGTACCTTCAAATTTAATTCTGACACTATCTATCTGGAGAGAGTGTCACATCCCACCGGTTTAGGGCTCAGTCACAAAGAATACCCCTCACCCACTTCAGACACCAGTCACAAGTCCAGAAGTTCTGATTGATTAACTTCACTTTGGGGTTCCCACACTCTCCTTCGGTTGAATTAATATGCTGAAGCAGCTCACAGAATTCAAGGAAACACTTACTTACATTTACCAGTTTATTATGCAGGATATTACTTAAGAATACATATGAAGAGATGTATACAGTGTGGCATGGGGGAAGGAGTGCAGAGCTTCTATGCTCTTCCTCGGTCCATGTGCCTCCAAAAACCTCAAAGTGTTCAGCTATCCAGAAGCTCTCTGGACCCAGTCCTCTTGGATTTTCATGGAAGTTTCATGGTTGCTCTTCCTCCCTAGGGTATGAGGAGAGACCCTCTTTGGAGTGAGGGTCTTAAGATCCACAATCAGAAAGGCAGGGAAAATTAGAATCCTGCCTTGTGGTAGGTTAAACAAGAACAGGAGAAGGTCAGAGAGATTCTGTTTCCTGAAGCCTGCTCTTGAGGCATAAGACACCCAATATAATAACAAAGAATGGAACAAGGGCAATGGGAGTTATGAGCCAGAACTGTGGATGATAACCTGCATCTCTTTCTCTCTATGTATAAAATGTGTGGACATGTTTTGTTGTGTGGTGTTTGTGTGTATGCAAACACCTAGTATGTTTCCAGATGTTAATCTTGTCACTCTTGGCTTTTTAAAATATGACATTTATAAAAACAAACAAACAAATCACTGTAATATCATTTTCTATAGTTGTATATTTTTTCTCTTTTCTCAGCAGGTCCCTTGTTTGTGTTCATATTTAAATTATTTGGCAAATAATTTCTTAGATCCTGGTTTCTGTGTCATGACTACTTGCATATTTCAACAAAGACAATTTTCTTTTCTCCTGTTTTTCATATTTTGGCCTAGATTTCATGATTTTTGAAAACTAGATGAATAGTAATATGCCTTAGTACCCATAATTAAATCGAAATCTGGCACTATTAGTTTCTACTAATTAAAATCATAGCAAAAAAAAAAAATGCTTAATTTTTGCCCTAAAGTTGCATAACTTGTTTCATTCAGGATTCTGTTTCCTTTCTGCAAAAGATGCAGAAGGCAAAATAAACATTGAAGACGAAAAAAGCAAGAGGATCCAAAACTTGAAATTAGAACCAATATTATATATGAGGAAGAAGCATATTCTCCAAATTTTTCTATTGATTAAATTTTTCTCTCTTCAGTCATGAACATATTATATTCCCTTCAGTATTTTAATGATGTGTGTGTGTGTGTTTGTGTGTGGTGGGCGAGGGGATGGTGTGTGTGTGTGTGAGTGTGTACACTATAAATGTAGGCATATCCAATAAATACCTATACATTAAAAACTTATAGAAATGTAATAGAAATATTCAGTTTTGTGTCTAATGAAACTGGAGATTATAGAAACATATAACCTGACAAACTAATAAACCAATAGGATAATTTTGAGAAAATGATTTTAAGAGAAGAATGAATGTCTCACAATTAAAACTTGTGTGTATAAGTTTTAGTTTTTTTTATGTGTTGGCTGATTTTAAAGGAAAGTTCAAGAATTTAGATGAGTCTTATTAGGTTGCTAAATCCATGGAGGACAAAGTTAATGACATTTTAAGTTTTCATAATTACTTTATAATTATGTTCTCAATAAAGCACAAATTAATCAAGATGTGTGCTAACTGAATGGGGGAAAGAAAGGATTACAACCAGTTTTAAATGATCAATATAACAATTAAAATATATTTAAAATCTATATTGTACAATACCCTTTTTAAATAATTTTAGTGAACCTAATTTGTTTATGTGTTGCAAATAAAGTGCTCTGTGTATTTGATTGAAAGAAATGGCTAAACTACCCTTACTAGAAAAGACATAGGGATTCAAGGAGTGGCTTCTTTAGGGACCCTCTGTGAATTGTGGCATGTCAAACAATGTTCACTCTGTGCAAGTGGGAATGTGTTATTTCAAGAAGAGTCACACTTGTATAAGCACATTGTGAAAGATCTAATTAGAATAAGAACATGCTATGGGAAGGAACTAATGGGATAAAGCTTTCAAAATCAAGTCAAGCAAATTATAAATTATATTAACTAATCAAGTCAAGGAAATTTGTTCTCATTTTTGGCATTTTAGGAATAGCAGTAGCTAGTTGCTCCATAAGAATTTGGAGTATAGTTAAAAAGTCTTTCTCTTCACATTGTTGTATATGCTATAAAACAACCAACATATTGTTATTGTTTTAAATAGTCAGCTACCTTTTAGAGCAATTAATGTAAGAAAAACATATTTTATATTCAATCAATATTTTATATCTTCATATCTTTGTGTAATCTGTTTCTGATCAGATTCTATTACTTCTGCCTTAATTACTTCATTTTTATCCATCTTTATTGAGATATGATAAATAAATAAATATATTTAAGGTTCACAGTGTGATGTTTTGATATATATGTATGCATTGTGAAATAATTATCACAATCAAGCTAGTTAACATATTAATCACTTCATGTAATTAACTTTCCTGTTTTCTGTGTGTGTGACTGTAGTGAGAAAAGTTAAGATTTTTCTTAGGAAATTTCAAGCATACAATATATTGTCATTATCTATGGTCACCATGCTATTTATTAGGTCTCCAGAACTTACTCATTTGATAAGTGAAAGTTTGCGTCATTTGACCCATGTCTCTCTATTTCCTCAGCCCTTGGTAACCACACTTCTACCCTGTGTTTCTATGACTTCCAATTGTTTAGATTCCACATGTAAGTGAGATCATACAGTACATTTCTTCCTGTCTGGTTTGTCACTTAAGTTTATTTCACTTAGCATTCTGTGCTCCAGATTCATATACATTATTGCAAATAACAGAATTTTCTTCTTCTTTTTAGATTGAATAAGATTCCATCATATACATATTTATAGATGTACACTGCTTCCCCCCCCACTGCCACACACACACACACACACACACACACGCACACATCTTACAATTTTTAGCCATTTACCTACAAGTAGACACATGGGTTGTGTCCATAGCTTGGCCTGTGAATAATGCCTCAATAAATATGGGATTGCAAATTGCATATCTCTCTATCAGATCATTATTTTATTTCTTTTGAATATAGATTTAAAAGTGGGATTGCTGACTCATAAGGTAGTTCTATTTTTAACTTTTTCAGCATTCTTTATATTGTTTTCTATAATGTGTATACCAATTTACATCATAACCAATAGTATATAAGTATTCTTTATTTTCTACATCCTCAACAACAATTTCTGCCTTTTTTAAATAATACACACTCTAACAGATGTGAGGTGATAAACCATTGTATTAGTCTATTCTCTTACTGCTATAAAAAATACCCGAGACTAATAATTTATAAAGAAAAGAGGTTTAATTGGATCATGGTTCCACAGGCTGCATAGGAAGCATGATTCTGATATTCTGGCATCTGCTCAGTTTCTAGGGAGACCTCAGGAAACGTACAATAATGGAAGAAGGCAAAGGGCAACCAGGCATGTCTTACATTGCTGGAGCAGGAGTGAAGTTGTTGGGGGGAGGTGCTACACACTTTTAAACAACCAGATCTCATGAACTATATCACAAAGGGATATCCCACAAAAAGGGATGGTGGTAAACCATTCAAGATGCATCCGTCCATGTCATCCAATCATCTCCCACCAGGCACCACCTCCAAGGATGAAGATTAGAATTGCACATGACACTTGAGTGTGGACATAGATTTAAACCATAGCATTCTGCACCTGGTTGCTCCCAAATCTCATTTCCTCACATTACAGCATGAAATTGTCCTTTCACAACAGTCCGCAGAATCTTTACTCATTCCAGCATTGACTCAAAAGTCCAAAGTTCAAAATTTTATCTGATGAAAGGGTAGTCCCTTCTGCCTATGAGCCTGTAAAATTAAACAAACAAACAAAAAAACAAGTTAGCTACTTCCAAAATACAATGGAGGTATAGTCATTGGGTAAATACTCTCATTCAAAAAAAAAAAAAATAGAAATTGGACAAAAGAAAAGAACTACAGACCCCATGCAAGCCTGGAACCCAGAAGGGCAGGCATTAAACATTAAAGCTCTGAAATAATGTACTTTGACTCCATGTCTCACTTTCAGGACACATTGATGCAAAGAGTTGGCTCCCAATGCCTTGGAAAGATCTGCCCCTGTGGCTTTGGAGGGTACAGTGTCTGCAACTGCTCCTTGGATGAATGTTGTGTGTCTATAGCTCTTCCGGTCTGTGGGTGTGATATGGTTTGGATGTGTCCTTATCCAAAATCTCACCTTGAATTGTAATCTCCATAGTCCCCATGTGTCAAGGGTAGGACCAGGTGGAGGTAATCAGATAATGGAGGCATTTTGCCCCATGCTGTTCTCGTGATATTGAGTGAGTCTCATGAAATCTGATCATTTTTTAAGTATCTGGCATTTACACTATTTGCACTCATTCTCTCTCCTGTTGCCCTGTGAAGAGGTGCCTTCCTGCATGATTGTAAGTTTCCGGAGGCCTCCCCAGCTTCTTGGCCCTGTGAGTCAATTATATCTCTTTTTGTTATAAATTACTCAGTCTTGGGTACTTCTTCAAGCATTGTGAGAAGAGCCAAATACAATAAATTGGTACCAAGGTAGTGGGGCATTGCTGTAAAGATACCTAAAAATGTGGATGTGACTTCGGAACTGGTTAACAGTCAGAGGTTGGAACAGTTTGGAGGACTCAGGAGAAAACAGAAAGATGTGGGAATGTTTGGAACTTCCTAGAGGCTTATAGAATGATTTTGATCAAAATGTTGATAGTGATATGGACAATAAAGTCCAGGCTGAGGTGGTCTCAGATAGAGATGAGGAACTTCTTGGGAACTGGTGCAAAGATGAGTCTTGCTATGCTTTAGCAAAGAGATTGGAGACATTTTATGCCTGCCCTAGAGATTTGTGGAAATTTGAACCCAAGAGAGATAATTTTGAATATCTGGTAGAAGAAATTTCTAAGTGGCAAAGCATTCAAAAAAAGCAGAGCATAAAACTATGGAAAATTTGCAGCTTCACAATGCAATAGAAAATAAAACTCCATTTCCTGGGCAGAAATTTATGCCTGCTGTAGAAATGTGCATAAGTAATAAGGAGTGGAATGTTAATCACCAAGACAATGGGGAAAATGTCTCCAGGGCAAGTCAGAAACCTTCAGGGCAGCCCCTCCATCACAGGACTGGAGGCCTAGGAGGAAAAAATGGTTTTGTGGGCTGATCCCAGAGCCTTGTCACTTTGTGCAGTCTTGGGAATTGGTGCCCTGCCTTCCAGCTGTGGCTAAAGGAGCCAATGTACAACTCAGGCCATTGCTTCAGAGGGTGCATGCTCCTAGTCTTTGTGACTTTCATATTGTGTTGGGCCTGTGGGTGCACAGAATTCAAGAATTGAAGTTTGCGAACCTCCACTTAGATTTCAGAGGATATATAAAAATGCCTGGATGTCCAGGCAGAAGTCTCCCTTGGGTGCAGAGCCCTCATGGAGAAGTTCTGCTAGGGCAGTTCAGAAGGGAAATGTGCCCCACACAGAGAACCCAAGGGTGCACTGCCTAGTGTGGCTAGTGGAGAAGAGGGACATCATGCTCCAGACTCCAGAATATTAGATCCACCAACAGATTGCACAATGCATCTGGAAAAGTCACAGACACTCAGCCAGCCTGTGAAAGAAGCCGGGATGGGGGTGTTACCCTGCAAAACCACTTCAGCGAAACTGTCCAAGGCTGTGGGAGCCCACCTCTTGCATCAGCATGACCTGATGTGCAACATGGAGTCAAAGATCATTTTGGAGCTATAAGGTTTAATGCCTGCCCTATTGCATTTTGGACATGCATTGGGCCTATAGTCCCGTTGTTTTGGTTAATTTTTCCAATTTGGAGTGATGTATTTACCCAGTGCCTGTAACCACATTGTATCTAGGAAGTACTTAACTTGCTTTTGATTTTGCAGGATTGTAGGCAGTAGGGACTTCTGTTGTCTCAGATGAAACTTTGTACTTGAAATTTTGGTGAATGCTAGAATGAGCTAAGTCTTGCAGGACTGTTGGAAACACATGATTGTGTTTTGAAAAGTGAGGACATGAGATTTTGGAGGGGCCAGGAGTGGAAGGACATGACTGGCTGTGTCCCCACCCAAATCTCCTTTTGACTTTTAATACTCATTATCCCTACATGTCAAGGTGAGGTAATCAGATCATGCAGGCAGTTTCCTCCATGCTGTTCTCATAATAGTGAGTGAGTCTCATGAGGTCTGATGGTTTTATAAGTGTCTGGCATTTCCTCCAGTTTCACTCATTTTCTTTCCTGCTACCCTGAGAAGAGGTGCCTTCTACCATGATTGGACGTTTCCTGAGGCCTCCTCAGCCATGTGAAACTGTGAGTCAATTAAACTATTTTCTTTATAAATTACCCAGTCTCAGGAAATACAAGGTAGAAGTTGCTAGTGGTTCTATTATTCTGGAGTCTGGAGAATGATAGTCCTCTGCTCACAGCTCCACTAGGCAGTATCCAAGTAGAGACTTTGTGTGGTGGCTCCAACCCCACATTTCCCCTCCACACCAACTAGTAGTGGTTCTCCTTGAGGGCTCTGCCCCCATAGCAGGCTTCTGCCTGGACATCCAGACTTCTCTATACATCCTCTGAAATCTAAGTGGAGGCCCCCCAACCCTGAACTCTTATACTCTGTGAACTACAGGCTTCACACCATGTAAAAGCCACGAAGACTTATGATTTGCACCATCTGAAGCAGCGGCATGACCTGCACCAAGGTCCTTTTGAAACATGGCTGTAACTGGAACATCTGGGATGCCAGGAGCAGTGTCCCAAGGCTGTGCAGGGCAGGAGGACCCAGGGCCTGTTTCAACACACCATTCTTCCCTCCTAGGTCTCCAAGCCTGTCATGGGAGGGGTTGCCATGAAGGTCTCAAAAATGCTTTCAAGGCCTTTTCCCCACTTGGCTCCTTCTAACTTATGCAAATTTTTGCAGCCTGCTTGAATTTCTCCCCTGAAAATGGGCTTTTGTATTTTACCACATAACTTGGCTGCAAATTTTTCAAACTTTAACACTCTGGTTTCCCTTTAAAGTAAGTTCCTGTTTTACGTCATTTGTTTGCTCACACTAGGAACATAGGTTGATAGAAACAGTCAAGCAACATCTTGAACATTTAGCTGTTTAGAAATTTCTTACACCAGCTACCCTAAATCGTTAATCTGAAGTTGGAGAAGTTGGAAGTTTCATAGTTCCCTAGAGCGGGAGCACAATGCTGCCAGGTTTTTTGCTGATGTACAACAAAAGTTACCTTTGCTCTAGTTCCCAATAAATTCCTTATTTTTATCTGAGATCTCATCAGCTTCGACTTCGTTGTCCACATCACGCTCAGCATTTTGATCACAATCAGTCAACAAATCTCTAGGAGTTTCCATACTTTCCCTCATCTTCCTGGCTTCTTCTGAGCCCTTAAAACTGTTACCTCTGTCCATTACCCAGTTCCAAAGCTGAATCCACATTTTCAGATATCTTTATAGCAATACCCCAATTCTTGTGCAAATTTTCTGTACTAATTTGTTCTCACACTTCTATAAAGAAATATCTGAGACTGGGTAATTTATAAAGAAAAGAGGTTTCATTGGCCCATGGTTTCTTCAGATTGTACAGGAAACGTGATGCTGGCATCTGCTTGGCTTCTTGGGTGGCCTCAGAAAAGTTCCTGAGAAAATGGTGCAGAAAATGAAGGGAAAGCAGGTGCATCTTACATGTCTGGAGCAAGAGCAAGAGAGAATTGGGAGGGGGGAGGGCAATGTACATGCTTTTAAATAACTAGATATGGTGAGATCGCTATAATGAAAACAGCACTAAAAGGATGATTCTAAACTATTCATTAAGGATCCACTCCTATGATCCAATCACCTTCTACCAGGCCCCACCTCCAACACTGAAGATTGCAATTAAACATGAGATTTGGGTAGGGACATAGATCCAAACCATATTAGCCATTATGGTTTGAATTTGTATTTTCCTGATAATTCATGATCCTGAGCAATTTTTCATATACTTTTGGCCGTGAATCTGTTTTCTTCTCACAACTGTTTATTCATGTCCTTTGTATATTTAAAAATAAGGTTACTTGTTTTCTTGTTAAACTATTTATGAAGGATCCACCCCTAGTCAGATGTATGGTTTGTAATTGTTTTTGTTCTTATTCCATAAGTTACTGATTGTTTCCTTTGCTATGAATAAGCTTTTTAGTTTAGAGGAATCCAATTTGTCTATTTTGTTTTTGTTGCCATTTTGAGCCATTTCCAAAACATTATTGACCACATCATTGTCAAGGATCTTTCTGCTATTTATTATTCTAGTACTTTTACAGTTTCAGGTTTTATACTTAATTCTTTAAATTGATTTTTAAGTTGATATTTTATATGGTGTGAAATAAGGGTACAATTGTATTCTTCTGCCGGTGGCTATCCATTTTTTTCAAAACCTTTTGTTAAAGAGACTGTCCTTTCTCCATCTTGTTTTCTCAGCACATTTGACAAAGGTCAAAGGACAGTAAGTGTATTCCTGGGTTCTCTATTATGTTCCACAGGACTCTGTCTATTTTCCTGACAGTATCATTCTGTTTTGATTACAGTAGTTTTGTAGTGTATTTTGAAGCCAGGGAGTGTGATATTTTCAGTTTTGTTCTTTTCACTAAAGATTGCTCTGGCTACAGCACCTTTTGTGGTTTCATATGAATTTTAGTAATTTTTTTCTATTTCTTTGAAAAATATTATTGGAATTTTGATAGTAATAGAATGGAATCTGCTGATTGTTCTGGATAGCATGAACATTTTAACATTAGCCCTTCCAATCCAGGAACACAGGATAGCTTTCCACTTATTTGGGTCTTCTTCAATTTCTTTCATTTTTTTTTTTCAAAATGTTTAGAATTATTGGAGTTGATATTAATTCAACTTTAAATATTTTGTAACATAATCCAATGAAGCCATGTAGTTCTGTTTTTGTTGTTGGAAGATTTTTGATTACTGATTTAATATCCTTACTCATTATTGCTATGTTCAGTCTTTCTATTTCTTCATGATTTGGTGTTGTTAGATTATATATTTCTATGAATTTATCCACTTATTTGAAGTTATCCATTCATAAGATCACTGAAGGGGATCCTTTGTATCACTGTCATATCAGTTACATCTTTTCTTTTATTTAGGATTTTGTTTCCCTTTTTCTCTTATTCTGAAATTTTGTTAATGTTATCTTTTAAAAAAACTAGTTCTGAGTTTTATTGGTCATTTCTTATTTTTCTAGACTCTAACATTTTAAATTCTAATCTTTGTTAATTTCTCCTATTTACTACATCTCAATTTAGTATATCTTTTTCTAATTTTGTGAAGTATAAAGTTAAATTGTTTGTTTGAATTTTTTTAACAAAGTAAACTTTTGTCACTGTAGCACTTCTTAGAACTAATTTTGCTACATTCTATAAGTTATGTGACATTTCATTTTTATTTGTCTCAAGATTATTTCTTTTGATTTTTTTGACTCATTGATTTTTCATGAGAGTATTATTTACTTTCTTCATATTTGTGAATATTCCAATTTTCTTCCTGTTGTTGATTTCCGGTTGCATACTTGATGTGATTTTGGATTTCTTAAATATTTGAATGTTCTGGGTGTTCTTGAGAAGAGTGTGTTTTCTGTTGTTGGATGCAATATTCTATATGTGTCTCTTAGATCGTTTTGGTCTACAGTGTAGTTCAAATCCAATGTTTCCTTATTGATTTCCTGTATGGATAATCTGTCCAATATTGAAAGTTGTGTATTCAAGTTCCATAATGTTATTGTATTGACATTTTATCTATTTAGGTGTTATAACCCTGGGTACATATATCTTGACAGAGGTTATATTTTTTGATAAATTGATTCTTTTATCATTACATAATAACCTTGTTGGATTCTAGAGACAGTTTTTAACTTAAAGTATTTTTGTTTGGTAAGTGTGAATACCACTATTCTCTTTGTTTTCATTTGTGTGGAATATCTTTTCATTCACATTCAGCCTATATGCAACCTTAAACATGAAATCTCTCTGGTAGATCACCTGTAGTTGAATTTTATAAAATTATTATCTCACCAGACCTTCTATATATCTTTTGACTTCAGTTGTGGTTATTATGAGGCTTATATAAAATGTCTTATAGGAAGTAAGGCTTCAATATGGCTAACTAGAGACACCTGCTTCTCTCACAAAGGAAGACCAAAACAATGAGTAGATAATCACCTGCTGAGTAGAGCATCTAAAAGATATCACTAGAATTTAGCAAGGAAATGACAGAAAGCTTCTGTAGCATGGGAGGAGAGGGAAGTAAAACAAGTTGCCTGGCAAACATTGGCTCAAAACCAGTTAGAGCCCAGTTAGAGAAAAGGCAAGAGGGTTCCACAGTGGTTCACATTCCCATCACTGACTCCTACAATTCTAGCCATGAAGAGTCCCTCAGCCTTTGTGGGTCCTGAGACTAGCATAGGGAGCTACCTAGGGTCCAAGTAATGGTATTATTCTAAGAAAGGTGTTAGCACTGGGTCACACACTCTCTTCTGGCCACCCAAGAAGCTGTAGCACACCACAATTTTGAGAGTCCAGTCCCCACCAGACTACATCTTTCCCTGGGGCCCAACAGAGCCTGCATCACCACATTCTCGGAGCCCTACTGACATCCCTTCATGTTCACCTAGACATGAGAACTAGAGGACTGTGGTATTGCAGTGCTGGCTGGACCCAGCATTGCTGGCAGCGTCTCCAGTATGCTAGCTCATGTAGTGATCTACACCCCAGGGAATGAGTGGCACAGTACACTGTTGAGGATGGCGCCAGCACAAAGGGAACTGAAATGCATGCTTCCCTGAGCTACAGAACAGGCTGCTTGGGTCTGATGCCACTAACAGCAACTTGGTCCACTTACAAGCAGCAGGGTGATGTGAAATTGCACATACCAGAGAGGCTAGAATTAGCTCACCCAGCTGCCATCTCAGGGTTTGAGGACAGGCCTGCCATTGATCATCGTCACTACCAACACCACCACCAATTGAGCCAGCTATCTGGGTGTTTAGGTATCAACCTGCTCCACCTGCCATAGCTGGAACTTTGAACACCACTGAGAGGCCTAAGGACAGGTCCACCTATCCACTGCCACTGCCAGTGCCCAAACACATTCTCCAGGAGTCTGGGGATGAACACACTCCATCCACCATCACTGGTGCCCACATGAACTATCAGGGGGCCTGAGGCCAGGCCTACCCTGCCCATTACCACTACTACTGGAACCCAAGTGTGCTGACTGGGAGTCTGGAGTTTCTTCTACCCCCTTCATCAGTACTACAACATGTGAACACCACCAAGGGACCTCCTGACAGTCCCAGCCAGCTTGCCACCAGTACTCAAGTACACTATCTGGGGCATATAGATATGAAATAAAATATTATTTTAAAATATACTAGAGTAAAATCCTTTCATTTGCAGCAGCATGGATGGATCTGGATGTCAATATATTAAGTATCCTAAAAATGTATTTATATCCTAAAAATTCTGATTTGATCAATATGCATTGCTTGCACTATGAAAATATTACATGTACTCAATAACTATACAAATATTATGTACCAAAAAGATAATTATTATTAAATTTTAAGCTGATAACTTAAATTGCATGCAAATCTGTTATTTTACTCCCATGCCACTTTTAATGTTTTTGATGTCATGAGTTACATTTTTATGTATCTATTAACTAATGATTATTATTATAATTAATATTTTTTAAGCTTTAAGTAGAGTTGAAAATGAGTTACATACCATCATTTAAGTATTACAGTATTCTGGATTTGAGTGTTTCCTTACCTTTGGCAATGCATTTTATACACACAGTTCCTGTCTCACAATGGTTTGAGTTATGATTTTATGAATTTTCAACTTTGCCATGGTGTGAAAGTAACACACTTTTCTTAATGATGTTTAGTATTTTTCCCATATGCCTGTTAACCATGTTTTTTATTATTACTATTATTTTGTTTTGTTTTGGTTGTTCTTTGTTTTTATTTAAAAAAATGTCTATAAAGGTCTTTTTTTGCCATTTTTGAATGAGGTTTTGTTTTTTTACCTTGAGTTGTTTACATTTATTATTATTCTGAGTATTTATCCTTTTTCAGGTGTATAGCCTTTTAAATATTTTCTCGCATCGTGTAGATTTTCTCTTAACCCTGCAAATAGTTTGTTTTACTGTAAAAAGCCTTTTTAGTTTGATGTATTTCCATATGTGTATTTTCACTTTTGTGTCTGTGCTTTTAAGGTCTTATTTAAAAATCTTTTCCAGTCTCAATGTTGCAAAATATCTTTCCCTATATTTTCTGCTAGTAGTTTTATAGTTCCGGGTCTTATATTTCAGTCTGTAATCCATTTTGAATTGATTTTTGTATATGGCACAGATAGTAAAATTATCTTATTATTCTGTATGTAGATAGCCAATTTTTCCAGCAGCAATTAATTAAAAGTCTATCTTTTCCTCCACGTGTGTTCTTGGCACCTTTGTCAAAATAAAGGTGCTTTATTTTGGTGTTGCTTATAGGCATGTGAATTTAGTTCTATTCTGGTCCACAGAGCTATGTGTTTGTATTTATTGCAGTACCATATTTTATGGATTTCTATGGTTTGGTAGTATATTTTAAAGTCAGGAATTATGATGCATCCAATTTTCTTTGTCAGTATTAAATATTTGGGGTATTTTATGGTTCCCTATAAATTTTAGGATTTTTTTCTATTTCTCTGAAGAGTGTCTTTGATGTTTTCATCAGGATTTCATCAAATTGGTAGTTTACTTTGGGTAGTATGACTGTTTTAAAAATACTAATCCTTCCAACCAATGAAGACAAACTATCTTTCCATTTATTTGCATCCTCTTTAAATTCTTTCATCAATGTTTTATTGTTTTCATTATAGACATATTTTACCTCCTTGATTAAATTTATTCCTAGATATATATTTTTGTATGTATTGCAAATGGATTGTTTACTTGATTTCTTTTTCAGATACTTTACTATGAGCTATTAAAAAGCTGCTGTGTGTTTATTTTGTAACTTGCAACTTCATTGAATTTATTTATTGATTCTAGAAGTTTGTTGGTGGAGTCTTCAGGACTTTTTACATGTAAGATTATGTTGTCTGCAAACCAGACACTGAGTTCCATCTTTCCAATTTGGATGTCTTTTATTTCTTTTTCTTATCTAATTGCTCTAGTTAGAACTTTCAATACTATGTTGAATAAAAATCATGAAAGTGGGCATTCTTCTCTTGCGCTTGGTTCTGGTTATTTTGTAAATCCTTTGTTTCTTCCCTCCTCTCTTGTTGATGTCTTTCATTTCATGATTTTCTAAGGGTCTAAGCTTTGTTTTATTTATTAATATTTTCCTCATAGGTGTGGAGCTGTAATTTCTTTTTTTGTGTGTGGTTAGCATAGGCCTAACATAAAGAGTCTTGTAGTTATACTATTTTAAGGTGATAGCAACTTAACTTTGGTTACATAAAATAATCTACACTTCCCTCCATCGATTCTTGTAGTTATACTATTTTAAGGTGATAGCAACTTAACTTTGGTTACATAAAATAATCTAAACTTCCCTCCCTCACCCCAAAATTTATATACTTGCTGGCTTAATTTACTTATTTATCTATTATGTGTTTCATAGCCATTGACTGTAGTTGTTGTTGTTTTTGACCATTTTGACTTCAAATTTTCATGCAGAGGATTGAGAAATTTACATAGCAACATTAAATCATTAAGGTATTCTGAGTTTGATATATGAATTTGCCTCTATTGCTGAGTTGTATACTGTCATGTGTTTTCATGATAGTAATGACTGTACTTTCATTTCCAGTTATACCACTTTCTTAAGCACTTCTTATAAGGCTAGTCTATTGGTGATGAATTATTTCGTGTTTGCTTTACTGGGAAAGTATTTGTATTAGTTTATTATCACATTGCTATAAAGAATACCCGAGACTGATTAATTTATAAAGAAAAGAGGTTTAATTGACTCACTGCTCTGCATGGCTGGGGAGGTCTCAGGCAACTTACAATTATGGTGGAAGTTGAAGGAGAAGTAAGCACCTTCTTCACAAGGTGGCAGGAGAGAGAGTGCATGAAGTGGGGAAGAGTCTCTTATAAACTATTAGATCTTGTAAGAACTCACTCACTGTCACAAGAACAGCATTAGAGAAACTGCCCCCATGATCCAGTTACCTTCCACCAGCTCCTTCCCCCTGACACATGGGAATTACAGTTTGGATTACAATTTGAGATGAGATTTGGGTGTAAACACAGCCAAACCATATCATTCTGCCCCTGGCCCCAACCAAATCTCACATTCTCACATTTCAAAACACAATTATGCCTCCCAATAGCACACCAAAGTCTTAATTCATTCCAGCATTTACCAAAAAGTCCAAGTCCAAAGTCTCATGTGAGACAAGGCAAGTCCCTTCTACCTAGAAGCATGTAAAATCAAAAGCAAGTTAGTTAATTTCAAGATACAATGGGGATACAGGCACTGGATAAGTGCTCCAATTCCAAATAGAAGAAAGTGGCCAAAACAAAGCCCCATGCAAGTCCAAAATACAGCAGGGCTGTCATTAAGTCTTAAAGCGCCAAAGCTCCTTCAACTCCATGTCTTATATCCAGGGTAATGCAAAGGGTGGGCTTCCAAGGCTATAGGCAGCTCCACCCCTGTGATTTTGCAGGGTTTAGCCTCTGTGGCTGCTTTCATGGGCTGATGTTGAGTGCCAGTGGCTTTTCCAGGTCCATGGTGCAACTTTCAGTGGATTTACTGTTCTGGGGTCTGGAAGACAGTGGCCCTCTTCTCACAGATCCACTATGCAACACCCCAGTGGGAACTCTGTGGGGACGTTGACCCCACATTTCCTTTCTGCACTGCCCTAGTAGAGGGTTCTCCATGAGGGTTCCACTCCTGCAGCAGACTTCTGCCTGGACATCAAGGTGTTTCCATACATTCTCTGAAATCTATGCAGAGGTTCCCAAACCTCAATTCTTTACTTCTGTGCACCAACACCATGTGTAAGCCACCAAGGCTTGGGGCTTGCACCCTCTGCAGCAATGGTTTGAGCTGTACCACAATCCCTTTTTGCCAGGGCTGGAGCTAGAGCAGTGAAGATGCAGGGCACCAAGTTTCAAGACTGTATACAGCATTGGAGCCCTGGGTGTGGTCCACAAAACCATTTTTTCTTCCTCTGCCTCTGGGTCTGTCATAAGAAGGGCTGCCATGAAGGTCTCTGCCATACCCTGGAGACATATTCCCCATTGTCTTGGCTATTACCATTAAGCTTCTTGTTACTTATGCAAATTTCTGCAACTGGTTTAAATTTCTCCCCAGAAAAATAAGTTTGTCTTTTCTACCACATGGTCAGGCTACAAATTTTTCAAACTTTATGCTCTACTTCCCTTTTAAACATGAGTTACAATTTCATATCATCTCTCTCAAGTGCAAAGCTCCACAGATCTCTAGGGCAGGGGCACAATGTCTCCAGTCTCTTCGCTAAAGTATAACAAAAGTGATCTGACTACAGACTCTGAAATAGCCTTTTAACTTTATTGCTGGTCTAGTCAGTCATGCCAACTGAGGAATCAGATAGGTGCTATGCTTGTTCTTACACCTGGTAACAGGATCACTGTCTGTGGACTCAACTGCAGACACAAAAGAGAGACCCAGTTGCATAGTTCCAGCCCTACTGAATAGTGGTTCCAAAGGCAGTTCAATTCAACTGAATCAGGAAAATAATTCATTATCCAAATGAGAAATTCAACAAA
This sequence comes from Piliocolobus tephrosceles, assembly GCF_002776525.5. Taxonomy (NCBI): domain Eukaryota; kingdom Metazoa; phylum Chordata; class Mammalia; order Primates; family Cercopithecidae; genus Piliocolobus; species Piliocolobus tephrosceles. The sequence continues at coordinate 71,892,336 of NC_045436.1, read as the reverse complement.
GAGAGATATGCCAAAAACACAACAAAACAAAACAACAAACCAGAAATCTTGGAGCTGAATAACTCAATGAATAAAATAGATAAACAATTGATTCAAACTCAGATTAGATCAGTCAGAAGAATAAATTTCTGAACTTGAAGACAAGTCTTTTAAAATAACCCATTCAGAGAAAAAATTAAAAAAATGAATAGAAAAAGTCTGCAGAACTTATGGTACATCATTAAGTAAACAAATATTTGTATTACAGAAATGCTGAAAGAAAAATGATTAAGAAAGGCACAAAACATCTATTTAACAAAATACAAGCTGAAAACTTTCCAAGCATTGGAAGAGATATTCTTCCAAATTCAGGAGGCTCAAATGCTCCCAGTGAAATTTTACCCAAAGTGATCTTCTCTGAGGCACATTATAATCAATTGTCCAAAAGTCAAAAACATACAGAATTCTAAAAGCTGCAAGAGAAAAGCATCAGGTCATGTATATAAAGGAATCCCTATAAGACTATCAGCAGATTGCTCAGCAATCTCTTGTGGGCCAGGAGAGACTGGGATGCTTTACTCAAAGTGTTGAGAGAAAAAAATCTCAGTCAATAATACTGCATCAAGAAAAGCTATTCTTCACAAATGAATGAGAAATAATGATATGGTTTGGTTGTGTTCCCACCAAAATCTCATATCAAATTGTAATCCAAATTGTAATTCCCACTTGTCAGGGGAGGAACCTACTGGGTGGTGATTGGATCATGGTAGTGGTTTCCCCCATGCTTTTCTTGTGACAGTGAGTTCTCATGAGATCTGATGATTTTATAAGGAGCTCTTTCTCCCTTTACTTTCTCTCCTGCCACCTTGTGAAGAAGGTGGCTTCTCCTTCATCTTCTACCATGATTGTAAGTTTCCTGAGGCTTCCATGCCATGTGGAACTGTGAGTCAATTAAACCCCTTTCCTTTATAAATTACCCAGTCTCTGATATTCTTTATAACAGTGTGAGAATAGACTAATGCATTTTTTTAGTTGTTTTTTCCTCTGAATGGGTTATTTTAAAAGACTTGTCTTCAAGTTCAGAAATCTATTCTTCTGACTGATCTAATCTGAGTTTGAATCTCTCAATTGTTTATCTATTTTATTCATTGAGTTATTCAGCTCCAAGATTTCTGGTTTGTTGTTTTGTTTTGTTGTGTTTTTGGCATATCTCTCTTTGTTGAATTTCTCATTTGGATAATGAATTATTTTCCTGATTCAGTTGAATTGAACTGCCTTTGGAACCACTATTCAGTAGGGCTGGAACTATGTGACTGGGTCTCTTTTGTGTCTGTAGTTGAGTCCACAGACACTGAGCCTGTTACCAAGTGTGAGAACAAGCATGGCACCTATCTGGTTCCTGAGTTGGCATGACTGACTAGACCAGCAATAAAGTTAAAAGGCTATTTCAGAGTCTGTAGTCAAAACCTGGTCAGTGGATCTACACCAGGGGCTCAGATGAGCATATTGCCTGTCAATTTCCTTGTGTGGGTGGTTAGTGCTACCCCAGATCACGGCCAAATGGGGCTAGTATTATTAGGGCTGCTTCAAGCTCCACAGCTGGGACTGACTTTGGAGTTTATAACTAGGACTGAGGTCAACAAGATTGCTCCCAGGGACTTGTACAGGCATTGCTGGATCCCTGGGTGGGAGGAGAGCAAGGCTAGAGCCAGATTACAGTATCACTTCAGTATTTGCAGTCAGGACCAGTTGTCAGGCTTGTAAACAGTGTGTATCCTACCAGATCCCTGTGAAAGAAGGATTTACTCTGGACCAGCAGAGTAGGCCTTGAGCCATATTAAAGGGCTGCTTTAGAATCCATGCAAGTCCATTACTAGTGGACCTCTTACTGGGACATAGACAAGCATAACTTTTCATAGTTTTCTTCATTTACGGGGCTAGTTGCAGGACTGTAGCCAAGTAGGGCTCAAACAAAGTCCACAGAGGGGTGGGCCATTCTTGGTCTACAGCTGACCCATGTTTGGTGAGCCTACCATGAAGGTTGGGCCTGCCTTCTTAAAGCAGCTGTCCCTGGAATTTTGCTTCACTGAGGTTTTATGATATCCTCTCTGGATCTGAAAGCTCCCAGAAAGGTACTTTTTTCCATCGGTGGCTGTTAGATTATTGTTTGTGTTGGGCTATGCTAGCTGGGGACTTCTTATTCTGCCATCTTGCTGATAGCACTCTGAACATCTTCTTATAAACTATCTAGGAGGATAGGTCCGTTGTCAATGAAATCAGATTTTCTTTGCCTAAGAAAGTGTTTATTTATCTTTTACCTTTGAAGATAATTTTTCTGGATATAGAAGTCTAAATTGACCACTTCTTTTTTTTAACTTTGAAGACCTTACACCATTTTTTTCTTGTTTGCCTGATTTCTAATGAGAAGTCTGCCATAATTCTTATATCTTTCCCTTGTTGGTGTAGTGCCCCCACTATCCCTCAAACCACCCCTCAATTGCCTTCAAGATTTTGTCATTTATTTATTTATTTATTTATTTATGCAGTTTGGAAATAATATGCCTAGCTCATTTGCTTCTTTCATTAGTATTTGTTTTCTTCGGTGTTCTCTGAGCCTGAAGTTCTGGGTTGCTGTCTGTTACTTATTTTGGAAATTTTAAAGTCACTATTTCTTCAAAGATGATTTCTGTGTTCTCATTTTCTTTTCCATTTGGTTTTCAACTATATGTGCTACATCATTGGAGATTGCATTGCAGAATATATACTTTGCTTTTTCAAAACAATTTTTTGCTTTACATCTCAATTTGTCTAATTTCTACAGCCCTATTTTCAAGTTTACTTACTCTTTCCTTGGCTGTTGGGGTCTACTGATGAGCTTATTGAAGGCATTTTTATGCCTGTTACAGCATTTTCAATTTCTAATATTTCTAATTATTTCTTATAGATTCCATCTTTGTGCTAAAATTACCTATCTCATCTAGCATGTTTTACTATCTTTTCCATAGAACCTTAACACATTAATCATAGTTATTTTAAAATCTGTCTGATAATATCAATATTTGTTTCATAGTCTGATGGTAACAATTCCTTTATTTTTTCTAACTATTTTTTATTTACTTTTTTGGCATTCTTTGCAATTTTTTTTTTTGTTGTTGTTGCTGTTGAAAGCTGGATATGTTGTATGGGTCAGTGAATACTGAGGTAATGGACCTCTAAAGTGGGGATTTATGTTAACCTAGTCAGAGTCTGTGCTATTTTTAAAGTATGGTGTTGCTATAGGTGCTAGAGACCCCAGATTCATATAGTGACCTTGTTTGTTTCTCTACTTCTGATTCTGAATCTTCCCTTTCTACCTCTCCTCAGAAAAAAGTGTGCCTTTTACAGATCACCTAGCTAAAAACTCTTGGCATTATTGCTAGAGGCCTATTAATGTGCTGGTAGCATGTAGGTGAGGAGAGCATATGGTAATGTTATGAATAAGTCTCAGTCACTAACGTACACAGTGAGCCTGTATCTTAGTATGACATTCACAAATGTTTCTGTTCTACCTCCACAGGTATAGCTTTTTAAATCCTTCCCCTATTTTGTTCTCAGCTCTGATGATGTCTTCCAATGTTCTCAGTCTATTTGTTTGAGGTGTCCTTCTTTGCAAACTAATACTTTTACCTTTTTCTTTTAGGTGATATAGTGTTGTAGCTGAATTGTATCACACACAATTCAAATGTTGACACCTTAAGCCCTAGTATCTCTGCAAGTGACAGTATTTGAAACCAGAGCCTTTAAAGACATGTTTAGGTTAAAATGAAGTGTTACGGTGGCCCTAATTCAGTCTGACTGGTGTCTATAACAAAAGAATATTAGGACACACAAAGAAGCATCACCAAGACTGTGAACACACAGAGAAAAGTCCATGTGAGGACACAGCAAGAAGGCAGCCATCTACAAGCCAAGGGAAGAGGCTGCAGAAGAAACAAAACCTGTAGATGCCTTGATCTTCAAATTTTAGTTTTCAGACCTGTTAGAAAATAAATTTATATTGTTATAGCCACACAGTCTGTGATATATTTTATGGCAGCCCTAGCAAACTAATGCCAGCAGTGTAACTGGAGTTTGCTCAAGTTCCCTTCTTCCAACTGAGATGGGACTTGACATGTATCTTCAAGTTGTTCTTTTCCCGCCAAAGATAAGTGAGGGAGATGGATCTGGATGGCCATTCTCAGTAGGTGACTTTTATTAGTAACCTTGTTCATCCTCTTTGTGACAGCCTGGAGTTTCTCAGAGCAAAATCCTCTAAAAGAGTGGAAACTAACCCTATGATTGCATCCTCCAGGAATTTCTCTCTCTCATACCAGCCCATACTTATCCTCTGAAATTTATCAAAATTTTTAGTTTAATGTCACTTTAAGATGATATGATATTGTATTAGGGTTCTCTAGAGGAAAAAAATAATAGGATAGATGTATATGTAAAGGAGAGTCTATTAAGGAGTATTGACTCACACAATCACAAGGTAAGCTCTCACAATAGGCTGTCTGCAAGTTGAGGAGCACAGAAACCAGTCCAAGTCCCAAAGCTGAAGAACTTGGGATCTGACGTTTGAGGGCAGGAAGCATCCAGCACAGGAGAAAAATGTAAGCCATAAGACTAAACCAGTCTAGTCTCTCCATGTTCTTCTGCCTGCTTTTATTCTGGCTGCATTGGCAACTGATTAGCTTCTGCCCAGATTGAGGATGAATCTGCCTTTCCCAGTCCACTGACTCAAATGTTAATCTCCTTTGGCAGCACACTCACGGACACACATAGGCACAATACTTCGCATCCTTCAATGAAATCAAGTTGACACTCAATATTAACTGTCACAGGCATCAAGTGATTTTGATCCTAAGATAGTAAATGCTCAGCTCCTGTCTCTCCCTGAAGGTATCTTACTTTGGGAAGGCCATTTGTCTTATAATATCTATTATTTGATAGTTTGACAAAATGCCATTAATTTGCTGCATGTTCAGCTTTTTTCTATTATAAGAACTGAAGCTTTTCTTTTTTAGCTACTTATTTATACTTAAACTGGAAGTCTTACTAGACTATCTTAAAACAATATTAGTACTACATAAGTAATTAAGCATTTCTTACTCTCAAAGACAAATATAATCTCCTTTGTCTAAGCAGAATACAATATTAAAAACAGGAGTACACATTTTATGTAGTGAATATTTTATTTTTTCAATCTCTAAAATCTACTTACATACCACACCCAATTTCATTTAGAAAAATTCCATCTTCCCTCTATTGTCACTAACCAATGCTGATACAGGAAGGCGGCAGGAAAGTGCTGGGTAGAGAAAAGTGGGGTCCCTGGTGAGGGCTCCACCCTTGGGCTTGTGCCCATGGACCTAAGTGAGGAAAGGTACTCCTGTTTTTGCACACAATGTTGAATTTTCCAAGACTACTCTCACCCACTCATACCCCATTCTGTGCCTATAAAAGCCCTGAGACCTTAGTGGGCACAGACACAGGTGGCTGGACATCGAGAGGAACACACTGGTAGAAGAACACACTGACAGACACAGGCATGCCATTGATGGTGGAATAACGTGGACATTAAGGGAAATTTGGCCGAGGGTGGTCGGAGGGGGAGAGCCTGGCTGTTAAGCAGCTGACTCCAAAGGAAGACCACCTTCTCATTGCATCCTCCTTCTGCCTTCCCATACATCTTCTGATAGCTACTTCCATACTCCATAAAAAACTTTGCACCTATCCTCAAAGTCCATGTGTAATCCAATTTTTCTGGTACACTGGAGCAAGAGCTCAGGATACGGAAAGCCCTCTGTCCTTGTGATAAGGCAGAGGGTCTAATGGAACTGATTAACTAACACATATCCACTGGGACTTTGGGGCCTGTAAACACTCAACCCTAGACACTGCCTTTATCTCCCCAGACTCCCCATGACCTGCCTGTCTATATGCTCCCCCTAGGGGTTTGGGCTGTGGGGCACGAAAGAAGTGAGCCACACCTCCATTGAACACCCTGCAAGGGGGATAAGGGAACTTTTCCTATTTCAATGACACATTTTCTGTGCTAGACGTTGTAACTTCTGAAAATTGGATAGTGAGCAGAACAACAATGAAACAGTAAATGGTTGGATTTTCAGTTATCACAAAGACATAACTGATCATAATCATCCCTCTAGGACAGTGTTATTTTATTTCCGTTTTCTGGACCTTAGCAATATCTTAGTTTTTATAGTTTTGGGTTTGATTTTCTAGTATCCAGTGGATTTTGTGTTTCAAATATCCTTTCTATAGTATCCATTTTGTTTGACTTGGGTAGAATGAGTTTCTCCTGATTGCAGTCAAATAATCTGATAATTATCTGAAAAAAAATGATAATTATCATATAAGATGCTGCTTTCTGGTTTATTTCATTATAAATGAAAGTTTAGTTTTCCAGTGCATTTTTTTTCCATGTTTTGGTTGTCTTACTATAACATTTGAATATGCATAAATTTGCAATATTCTTAAAGCTTGTTTTTGGATACTAAACATTAAGGGATTGCAATAATTAATTTGCGAAGTGATTCAAGCATGAGCACACTCAGCAGGGGTGAGTGAAACTAGGACAGGTGTTCAGCAGTTCAGCCAAATGTACAGTTGGTTGGAACACAACAATCATCTGAGTTGATTGTGAGAGTTAGGTACTCATAAGCTGTTAACTTTCCCTGTAGGAGTTCCCCTACTTTCTTAATATGTCCTAGATATTTGACTCTATGAGCCACTGTTATCTCAAGGGTAGTACTGATGACACACTATGGAAGTTGATTGCAATAACTCAAACATAGATCTACTGAGAATTTAAATAAGAGGTAGAGATAAGTTTTATTCTAGGGTAAATAAATACTTCCTATTAGTTTGTACCCTTCACATAAAGAAGATATGCTATTTAAACATGTAAACTAGTGTTAATATCAAAGAAGAATATATAACTAACTAAAAATAAAGATTCAAAATAAAAAGAAGCCAAAACGTGACCAACTGGGTAACAATTGATCTTGTTCATGCCTACAGTATTAGTTACAGTACAACGTAACTTTTGCTTGTAGAACTACATTCTTCATTTAATCATGTATCTTGAGTGCAGGAATATATCTTTATATTTGCATCCTCAACACCTCACACTGAGCCTGACATACAATAACTTTATAGTACAGTTTTAAGGAAAAGATAATGGAATAATACTCATTGATAATTATCAAAACTACAAACTAAAGAAAAGGTACTCGACTCACTACTGCCTTTGTACTTTATTTAAAAAAAAAAGCAAGGTTGTTGGTACAAAGTGCTAAGAATGAGGGTCAGTAAAGATTACATTATTAAACCTTTGTTTCATATCTGGTCTAGGTCTCTAAGTGTCAGCTTCCAAGAATTATAAAGATAAGAAGATAGAAGGGTATCGAGATAATTTATCTTAAATGGATTTTATCTCAAATTACTTAATTTAAATGCAATTTAAAAATTTTGGTAAGCTAACCAGGCATGGTGGCTTGCATCTATAATCCCAGATGCTTAGGGGACTGAAGTGAGAGGATCTCCTCTGGCTAGCCTGGGCAATGAGGCAAGACCTCACTTCTAAAAAATGTTTAAAAATTAGCCAGGTATGGTGGAAGTGCCTGTAGTTCCAGCTTCTTGGGAGACTGAGATGGAAGGATTGCTTGAGCCCAGAAGTTTGTGGCTGCAGTGAGCTATGATCATGCCACCTCTCTCCAACTTGGGCAACAGAGTGAGACCCCAATCTCAGGACAAAAAAAAAAGTAAAATGAGTAATACTGTGCTAATACAAATATATCTGCATCCAAACAGTATTCTAGGACTGCATTGCTTTACAAAAGAAATTTTGCAGATATGATTAATTTAAGAATACTGGGGTGGAATAGTATCCTGGATTCCCCTGGTGGGCTATATATAATCACAAAAGTCCTTGTAAGAAGGAGGCAAGAATGTTGGAGAAGTAAAAAAAAAAAAAAAAAAAGGAGTGATAAGGGGATGAGGGACGCAGGGTTTGGAGTAATGTAGGAAGAAATCAGAAGTCATGAAATTCTAGGAGCTGGAAAATCAAATTTCTCTCTGGAGCCTCTAAAAGGAATGCAGCCCTTCTGACACTAAGGTCTTGGCCACATAAAATTCATTTTTGCATATGTGACTTCCAGAATATCCAAATAATACATTTTTTTCATCTTCTCAAGCATTTATCCCTTGAGTTACAAACAATTCAATTATATTCTTTAAGTTATTTTAAAATATACAATTACTAATGACTATAGTCACCTATTATGCTCTCAAATAGTAGGTCTTCTTTATTCTTTCTATTATTTTTATACTCATTAATCATAACCATCACCCCTCAAAACCCCTACGACTCTTCTTTGCCACTGGTAATTATCCTTCTACTTTCTGTGCCCATGAGTACAATGGATTTGATTTTTAGATCCCACAAATAAGAGAGAATATACAATGTTTATCTTTCTGTGCCTGGTTTTTTGCACTTAACATAATGATCTCCAGTTGCATTCCAGTTATTGCAAATGATTAGATCTCATTCTTTTTATGACTGAATAGTACTCTGTTGTGTATATGTATCACATTTTCTTTATCCATTTATTTGTTGAAGGACATTTAAGTTGCTTCCAAATCTTAGCTATTGTGAAAGGTACTGTGACAAACATAGGGTGCAGATATCTCTTAGATATTCTGATTTTCTTTCTTTTGAGTGTATATTCTGCAGTGAGATTGCTGAACCATATGGTACCTCAATTTGTAGTTTTTTGAGGAACTCCAAAATATTCTCCATCGTGGTTGTACTAATATACATTCCTACCAACAGTGTACAAGGGTTCCCTTTTCTCCACATCATCGCCAGCGTTTGTCATTGCCTGTCTTTTGGATATAAGGCATTTTAACTGGGGTGAGATAATATCTCATAGTAATTTTGATTTGCATTTCACTGATGATCAGTGATGTTGTGTGCCTTTTCCTAGGCCTGTTTTCTTTTGAGAAATGCCTACTCAAATTTTTTACCCATTTTTTGGATTGGATTATTAGATATTTTTTTTCCCATAGAGTTCTTTGAGCTTCTTATGTATTCTGGTTATTAACCCCTTGTCAGATGGGTAGTTTTCAAATATTTTCTCCTATTATGTGAGTTGATTGTATCCTTTGTTATGCAGAAGCTTTTTAGTTTGATGTGATCTCATTTGTCCATGTTTGCTCTGGTTGGCTGTGCTTCTGGGATATTGCTCAAGAAATCTTTCCTGAGAACAATGTCCTGGAGATTTTCCCTAAAATTTTCTGGTAGTAGTTTTATAGTTTCAGGCTTTAGATTTAAACGTTTAATCCACTTTTATATGAATTTTGTGTATGATGAACGATAGGGGTCTAGTTTCATTCTTTTGCATATGGTTATTTAGTTTTCCTAGCACCATTTATTGAAGAGACTGCCTTTTCCCCAGTGTATGTTCTTGGCACCTTTGTCAAAAATGAGTTCACTGTAGGGGTGTAGAATTGTTTCTAGATTCTGTATTCTGTTCCATTAGTCTATGTGTCTGTTTTTATGCCAGTGCCATGCTGTTTTAGTTAGTATAGATCTGCAGTATAATTTGAAGTCAAGTATGGTGATTCCTCTAGTTTTTATATTGTTTAGAATATCTTAGGCTATAAAGGGTCTTTTGTGGTTCTATGTAAATTTTAGGATTGTTTTTTCTATTTCTCTGAAGAATATCATTTGTAGTTTGATATAAATTGCATTGAATCTGTAGATTGCTTTCAGTGGTATGGATATTTTAACAATAATGATTTTTCCAGTTCATGAACATGAAATATTTTTTCATTTTTTAGTGTTCTTTTCAATGATCTTCATCAGTGTTTTATAGTTTTTATTATGGAGAGCTTTCACTTCTTTGGTTAAGTTAATTTCTAGGTATTTCTTTTATCTGTGGCTGTTGTAAATGGGTTTACATTTTATTTCTTTTTCAGATTATTCACTATTGGCATATAGAAATGCTACTGACTTTTGTATGTTGATTTTGTATCCTGAAACTTTACTGAATTAGTTTACCAGTTATAATAGTTTTTTTGTGGAGTCTTTGTTTTTTCAAATAAAATAACATATTATCTGTAAATAACCATAATTTGACTTCTTTCCTTTCAATTTGGATGCCTTTTAATTTTTTTAATTTTTTGTTTTGAGATGAAGTCTCACTCTGTCACTTAGGCTGGAGTGCAGTGGCATGATCTCAGCTAACTGCAGCCTCCACCTCCCAGGTTCAAGAGATTCTTCTGCCTCAGTCTTCTGAACCTGGGATTACAGGTTCCCACCATCATGCCTTGCTTTTTTTTTTTTTTTTTGTATTTTTATTAGGGATGGGGTTTTATCATGTTGGCCAGGCTGGTCTTGAACTCCTGATCTCAAATGACCTGCCCACCTTGGCCTCCTAAAGTGTTGAGATTACAGGCATGAGCCACTGCACACAGTTCATTTATTTATTTTTTCTCTTGTCTGACTGCTCTAGCTAGGACATTCAGTACTATACTGAATAACAGTGGTGACAGTTGGTATTCTTATCATGTTCCAGATCTTTGAGGAAAGGCTTTCAGTTTTTCCCCATTCAATATGATACTAGCTGTGGGTCTGTTGTATATGGCTTTTGTTATGTTGAGGTATGTTCCTTCTATACACAGTTTTTTGAGGGTTATAATCATGAAGGGACCTTGAATTTTATCAATTTCTTTTTCAACATCATTCATTCTGTTGATCTGTTGATATTTCATGTATCACATTGATTGATTTGCATATGTTGAACCATTCTTGCATCCCAGGGATAAACCTCACTTGGTCATGATGAATGATCTTTCTAATGTATTGTTGAATTTGGTTTGCTAGTATTTTATTGAGGATTTTTGCATCAATATTTGTCATAGATATTGGTCTGTTGCTTGTTTGATGTGTTTTTGTCTGCTTTGGGTATCAGGGTAGTATTGTCTTCATAGAATAAGTTTCTAAAGTATTCCTTTCTCCTCTATTTTTGGGAGTGTTTGATTAGGCTTGGTATTAGTTTTTCTTTAAGTGTTTGGTAGAATTAAATGGTGAAGTCATTAGTTCCAGGGCTTTTGTTTCCTAGGAGATTTTTTATTGTGTCTTCCATCTCATTACTTGTGATAGGTCTATTCAAGTTTTGGATTTCTTCCTGACTCAATCTTGGTAGGTTTTATGTGTCTAGGAATTTGTCCATTTTTTTTTTCTAGATTTTCCAATTTATTGATGCATAGTTATTCATAGTAGCCACTAATGAGTCTTAGCATTTCTGCAGTATCTGTTGTAATGTCTCCTTTTACATTTCTGATTTTATTTATTTTTATTTTCTCTCTTTTTTGTAATTAGTCTGGTTAAAAGTTTACCAATTTTGTTTAACTTTTCAAAAAACCAACTTTTTTGAAAGTTGTATTTTCTGTTGTATTTTTCTCATTTCAATTTCATGTAGTTCTGCTCTGATCTTCATTATTTATTTTCTTCTTCTAATTTCGTGTTTGGTTTGCTCTTTTCTGTTCTAATTCCTTAAGATGTGCCCTTATTGTTCATTTGAAGTTTTCCCTGTTTTTTGATGTAGGCACTTCATAGCTATAAATTTCCCTTTGAGTACTGTGTTTGCTGTATCCCACAGGCTTTGCTATGTTGTGTTGCCATTATTATTTGTTTCAAAAATTTTTCAGTTTTTGTCTTAAGTTCTTCATTGACCCACTGGTCATTTAGGAGCATATTGTTCATTTTCCAGGTATTTATATAGTCTGCAAAATTCCTCTTTTCATTACTTTTTGGTTTCTTTCCATTTTGGTCTGAGAAGATGCTTGATATGATATTTTTTTGAATGTTTAAAGACTTGTTTTGTGACCTAACATATGGTCTGTCCTTGAGAATGATCCATGTGCTGAAGAAAAGAACATGTATTCTGCAACTTTTGGATGAAATGTTCTGTAAATATCTATTGGATCTGTTTGGTGCATATTGCAGATTAAATCTGATGTTTGTTTTTTGCCTGTCTGGAAGGTCTTTCCAATCCTGACAGTGGTGTGTTGAAGTCTCCAATTATTATTGTACTGGGGTTTATCTCTCTCTTTAGCTCTAATAATATTTCCTTTATGTATCTGTGTGCTCCACTGTTGGGTGCATATACATTTAATTGTTAAGTCTTCTTGATGAATTGTCCCCTTTTTTAGTATATACTGACTTTCTTTGTTTTCATCTCTTCTTATAGTTTTCTTCTTGACATCAACTTTTTCTAATACAAGTATAGTGACTTCTGTACTTTTTGCTTTGTTTTGTTTTCATTGGCATGGAATATATTTTTCCATCCCTTTATTTTCAGTCTATGTGTGTCTTTATAGGTGAAGTATGTTTCTTGTGGGCAACAGATCAATGGGTCTTGTTTTTACATCTGTTCAGCCAGTCTATGTCTTTTGTTTGGAGAGTTTAGTCCATTTATGTTCACTGTTATTATTGATGAGTAAGGATTTCTGCCAGTTTGTTATTTTTTTTTTTTTTTTCTGGTTGTTTTCTGGTCTTCTCTTCTTTCTTTCCTTCCTGTTTCCTTCTAGTGACAATGATTTTCTCTGGTGATATAATTTAGTTTCTTCCTTTTCATTTTTTCATGTCCATTGTATGTTTTTTTCATTTTGGGTTACCATGAGGCTTCCAAATACTAACCTGTAACCAATTATATTAGCCTGATAACAACTTAACACTATTGTATAAACAAATGCATAAAATGATAACTAATAAAAACTCTATGCCTTAACTTCATCCCTGTACTTTCTAAATTTTTGTTTTTATTTATATATTATTGTACTGACTGTCTTGAAACATTGTTGAAGTTATTAGGTTTAATAGACTCATCATTTAGTCTTTCTACTTAGGATAATAGTGGTTTATACACAAAGTTACAGTGTATGATATTCTGCATTTTTCTGTACTTACTATTGTCAGTGAGTTTTGTTCCTTCAGATGATTATTTATTGCTCATTAATGTTCTTTTCTTTCTGATTGAAGTATTTCCTTTAACATTTCCTGTGGGACAAGACTGGTATGGGTAAAATTTTTCAGCTCTTTTTTGTCTGGGAAAGTATTTACTTTTCCTTCATGTTTGAAGGACATTTTCACCAGATTTCTATTCTAGGATAAAAGTTACCCCCATCCCCCACCATGAGCACTTTAAATATGTCATGTCACTCTCTCCTGGTCTGTAAGGTTTCCCCTGAGAAGTCTGCTGCCATATTGTAGCTCCATTGTATTTTTTTTTTTTTCTTTTCTCTTGCTCATTTTAGGATCCTTTGTCTATCTTTCACCTTTGGGAGTTTGATTAGGAAATGCTTTGAGGCAGTCTTCTTTGGGTTAAATCTGCTTGGTGTTCTATTACCATTTTGTACTTGGATATTAATATCTTTGTCTAGGTTTAGGAAGTTCTCTGTTATTATCCCTTTGAATAAAGTTTCTTTTTTTGTTGTTTGTTTTTTATTTTGAGATGGAGTCTCACTCTGTTGCCCAGATGGGAGTGCAGTGGGTGTGATCTCAGTTCACTGCAAAGCAACTCTCCTGTCTCAGCCTCCTGAGTAGCTGGGACTACAGGCATGCACCACCATGCCCAGCTGTTTTTTTTCTTTTTTTCTTTTTTATGTATTTTTAGTAGAGATGGGGTTTCATCATGCTGGCCAGAATGGTCTCAAACTCCTAATCTGCCCACTCTTCCTGATCTGCTCACTCAGCCTCCCAAAGTGCTGGGATTACAGGCATGAGCCATTGTGTATGGCCTCTTTGAATAAAATTTCTACCCCATCTCTTTCTTTAACTCCTCTTTAAGGCCAATAACCATTATATTTGCAATTTTGAGGCTATCATCTAGATCCTGTAGGCATGCTTCATTTTTATTCTTATTTCTTTTATCTCTTCTGATAGTAAATTTTCAAATAGCCTGTCTTCAGGCTCACTAATTCTTTCTTCTGCTTGATTATCTCTGCTATAAAAGGACTCTGATGTATTCTTCAGTATGCCAAGTGCATTTTTTAGCTCCAGAATTTCTACCTGATTCTTTTCAATTATTTCAATATCTTTGTTAAATTTGTCTGATAAAATTTGGAATTCCTTCTCTGTGTTATCTTCAATTTCTTTGAATTTCCTCAACACAGTTATTTTGAATTATCTGTCTAAAATGTCAAATATCTCTGTTTCGCAGAATTTGTCCCTGGTACCATATTTAGATCTTTTGATAAGGTCATGTTATGCTGGATTGTGTTGATGCTAGTAGATATTCTTTAGTGTCTGGGCATTGAAGGACTGGTATTTATTGTAGTCTTCACTCTCTAGGCTTATTTGTAGCCATCCTCTTTGGGATGGCTTTTCAGATATCCAAAAGGACTTGGGTCTTTTTATCTAAACTGCATCTACTTTAGGGGGCACTGGAAGCACAATAGTGCTGTGGTTTTTGTAGACTCATAGAGGTACATTGGTGGTTTTGAGCAAAATCTAGTAGAATTCTCTAGCTTACCAGGCAGAGATTCTTGTTCCCTTCCCTTACTTTGTTCCAAACATACAGAATATGTCTCTCTCTTCTGAGCCACCTTAGGCTGGGTGGAATAACCACTGTGGCTACTACCACTATGGCTGCACTGGGTCAAACTTGAAGCTAGCACAGCACTAGGTCTTGCCTAAGACCTGTTAAAACCACTCCCTAGCAATTACCTATATTTGCTTAAGGTCCTGGAAATCTATAATCAGCAGGTGGCAAAGCCAGTCAGGCCTGTGTTCTTCCCTTCAAGACAGAGAGGTCCTGCAAGCCCCACAGTGAGTCCAGAAGTCAGCGACTAGAGTCAAAACCTTAGATGGCTACCTGGTGTCCTACTGTATTGTGACTGAACTGGCACTCAAACCACATGAAACATTCTTTCCCACTCTCCCCTTCCCTTTGCAAAGGCAGAGGACCCTCACCCCACAACCACTACCAACCCAGGCCATGAGAAGTACTAGCAAATGAACTCCAATGTTCCCTTAAGGCCCAAAGTCTCTTAAGTCAGCTTGTAAATTCTGCCTGGCCAAGGACTCTTCTTTCAAGGCAATGGGCTC
Source organism: Piliocolobus tephrosceles (assembly GCF_002776525.5). Lineage (NCBI taxonomy): Eukaryota > Metazoa > Chordata > Mammalia > Primates > Cercopithecidae > Piliocolobus > Piliocolobus tephrosceles. The sequence goes on along the minus strand of NC_045436.1, from coordinate 71,877,200 downwards.
CCCTCTGGCCCATTGAAGGTCCAGAAATGACACCGAAGAGTCAAGACCTGAATCTGAGACCTCAAGAGCCTACTTGGTGCTCTGCTATTCTGTGGCTGTGCTGGTATCTAAGGTGCAAGACAAAGTCTCCTTTACTTTTTCTTCTGCTTTCCTCAGGCAGAAGTTTTACCCTTAGCCACCAGAGCTACTTATGTGCTGAGTCACACCTGAAGCCTACAAGTCTCAGACTTTCAACACGGAACTCAATGTTGCACCTGGGTGCTGGTTATTCAGGGCCCAAGGGCTCTTCAGTTAGCAGGTTATGAATGTTGACAGGACTGTGTCTTTTCCTTCAAGACAGTGGGTTCCCTTTTGGCACAGGGTGTGTCTAGAAATGTCATCTGGAATCTAAGGACTAGAATGGAGACCACACAAGTCTGACTGGTGCCCTATCCTGCTGTGGCTGGATTGGTGTTCTACATGCAAGACACAGTCCTCCCTCTTCTCTTTCCTCTCCACTTCTTGAGCAGAAGGAAGGGGTCTCTTTTGGAGCCCAGAGCTGTGCATTGCTGCAGATGCCAGCACTCCCTTGACTGCCTCTGATGGTGTCTCAGTATGTCACATCTCCCCCAGTCCATTGTTCCTGAGGCTAATTCAGCTCTAGGATTCACCGAAGATTTGCGGTCCTTGTGGCCTAGACTACCTTTTAAGTTTACCTGCAGACACAGAGTGCTGTAGTCCTCAGTGGCAAGGTTTGCAGACACTCAAGTTCAGACAGCTGAGATCAGTGGTTCCTGTCTGGCTAGAGATGGTTTAAATGCTCCCTCTGTGCGTGGGTATTAAATGAGTTTGATCTGTTTTTTTTTTTTTTTTTTTTTGCTTGAACAGGGTAGCACTGAGTTTTCTGCCTCACAATTGCTGTTTTCTCCTTCCCCCAGCACCCAGAGATGCTCTCTGCACCAAGCCTTTGTTGCTGTGGGTGGAGGAAGGGTGGCTTATTGATTCACGACAATTTTTTAATCTCTTCAGTGCCTCTTTCAGCAATATGAAGTTAAAACCAGGTACTATGAGTGTTCACCTAATTTTTGGTTCTTATGAAGGTGTTTTTTTTGTTGTTGTTGTTTTTGTTTGTTTGTTTGTTTTTCTGCATAGATAATTGTTTACTTGGTGTCCCTGTAGTGGGTGGTAGAAGTGGCAACCAGTGGAACTTTCTATTCTGCCATCTTGATCTGATCTCCAGGTATTTTAAGTCAGTAAGTGTGTGGCAGATCCTTATAGCAACAATAGGAAACTAGTAACTGAATAATCGATGACAGAAGTCCTAAGTGTTGTTTTATAGCTACTACTAATTAATACCTTGAGCTGTGCAAAACAACAGGGTACTAAAATGACACCAATTTGTAATGGTAATTTTACGGTTATTAGCATTTTATAATAGTAGAAATGCCAACCTATAAGGCAAAAAAAATTAAATTACCATTTTCAAATCACTGAAATAAGGAAATTTCCTAGAAATTTCAGAAAGAAATACTGCTTATGCTATTTTAACAAATTACACATTAAATAACCTGTAGAAAATTAGACTGCTTTTATTTTAAGTATTTCATTTAATTCCATGTTGTTGTGAGACAACTAAAATATTTTTCAGAAACATAAAAAAGTGGCCATTTTAGAAAAAACTATATTCTCTTTTTTTGTTTGTTTGTTTTTGAGACAGAGTCTTGCTCTGTTGCCCAGGCTGGAGTGCAGTGGCCGGATCTCGGCTCACTGCAAGCTCCGCCTCCCGGGTTTGCACCATTCTCCTGCCTCAGCCTCCTGAGTAGTTGGGACTACAGGCACCCGCCACCTCGCCCAGCTAGTTTTTTGTATTTTTTAGTAGAGACAGGGTTTCACCTGTTAGCCAGGATGGTCTTGATCTCCTGACCTCGTGATCTGCCCGTCTCGGCCTCTCAAAGTGCTGGGATTACAGGCTTGAGCCACTGAGCCCAGCCATAAAAAAAAAACCATATTCTCATTAGAAATTCTAAACTTAAAAATATATAAATAAATAATGACATCATGTGATATCATCAATGACAGATGTATAAATAAGCTAAATGGGAAAAGAGAATTTTCTCAAAGAGGCCCATAATGATTTACTGAAGGAGGTAATGCCCTTGTACCTATGTTAACAAAACTAAATTGGATGTCTCTAGTTTATTGTTTCTCTCCTATTTTTATTTACTGTTTAGACTTATGTACTTGGATGTTCCAAAAGGGCCTCTAATTTATCTTTTGCAAATATGAACTCATCTTCTGTGGAAGAACCCTGCTTCTCCAACTGTACTTTCTCTTTTAATGGTACCTACATTCACCCCTTTTCCCAGGCACTAAATCTGGAAACCATACTTGGTTTTGATGACATGATATAGCATCCATGTTTATAGAATGAAAATCAGTATCCCAATGCAGAGTTTTTGTCTGACCTTCAGACACATATCATACATATATCTTCCAAATATCACCCTTAGATTGCCGAGTCACTCACCTTCAGTAACACAGCTATCAAATCTGCATTCATTCTGTCTTCCAGTTCTTATTGAATTTTTCTGGTCGTTGTTAGGAAATGTTTCAATAATTTCAAGACAATAGGGTCAGAACCTGAGAATGTTTTTAGAAATTAGTCCCAGCAGTTTTCCCTGTTTAGGAATTGAGACACAAAGAACACAAGCAGAAATCAAGTTAAAGACCACATTATTATTAAGAGTAAGCCTGGCCATGTGAATTGTAAAAATTAAATTAGAGGATGTGTTTTACACAGCAAACCTCAACAAAGACCCCTTTTCTACTGCAATATTTTTCTCCGTTTCCCTCAGGCTCCTTAACTGATTACATTAGAGTGAATTCTACTTGCTTACAAGGCCAACTCATGACCACAGAGCTTACGATAAGCTTTTTAAAGCCAGAGATCATTATTTGAGGAAACATCAAATGTGACGGAGAGAAAACAAAAAAGTCATAAAAAGAAAGGATTTGGAGCAAACAGTCAATGCAGAGGGCAGAAAAGAACTTAAAATATATCACTAATGAACCCAAAGAAACGGGAAATAGTGCGTTCAAGCAACAAGGACAGGATATTATTAAAAGAAAATTCAGTGATTAAAAAAGCAATATTGTGAACAGAAAATGGAAAAAAGTGTAAATACAAGATTTAATATTCATTCAAAAATTATACATCAAATATTTGTACACTAACTGTGGCATGGATTCTTTTCTCCAAAATTGAGATATATCAATAAACAAAGCTAATTAAAATCCCTAACTTCATGAAACTTACATTTTGGTAAGCAAAATTAGAATATGAAATCCATTTGATGATGTATTCAAGAAAACATTGCTATAGCAACAAACTCAAGTGGAATATGGGAGAGAAGTGATAAGAAAATTAAAGGTTCAATCTGGAAGTTTCAGTATATAAGTAATAAACATTCCAGAAAGAAGCAAACATAATAAGGAATGGAGAAATATATCAAATAATTATAACTGAACATTTCTTAAAATTAAAGAAATTGTATTTATAGATTGGAAGGGTCATTGATTACTGAGTACAGTGAATGAAAACTGACCCACACTAATAGATATTGTAATACTACATAAAATGTCAGAACACTAAAGGAGAGGGATAATTTTGCCCAGAACACACTTATTATATACTCAGTAAGCATTTCTTGAGTGTAAATAAAAAAGGTCTAATAATCTAAAGTGAGGGGAAAGTATTCCTACAGTAAAGAGTTGAAAATCACAATGCCACCAAACCTTTAACAGCAATACTGAAATCTAGAAAACAGTGAAGAAATGCTCCCCCAAATCTGAATGTTTTAAAATATCAGGTTCTATATTCAGCTATGTCAGTTATAGGTTTATCAGTGCTCAGATCTCTTTATTCCCCTGATAAACAATGGAATTTCTCCTTTTCAGTGAACACAATGTTAAGGTTCTCTTGTTGAGGGCAGTGGAGGAATATTGCAAGAAGAAGCTCTCCTGCCATTTCCTGCTGTGGCAAGGAAAGGCCTTAAGGGTGTGTGTGTGAGAGAGAGAGAGAGAAACAGAGAGAGAGAGAGAGAGAGAGAGAAAGAGAGAGAAAGAAAGAGTTGTGTGTGTGTATGCATCTGGTAGAGCTCTGCCCAGACAGTCTGTCTGTAATGGTGCTGCATCAGCCTAATAATAACATTTCTGTGACCTTCTCAACATGGAAACTGGTGCCTTGACTCCCTTTGCATATTCCTGCACCTCTTTACATACTCCAGTGCTGATCACCTATTGCTCATTGCTCCCACCTGAACTCTGACAGGTTAGCTGCTCCTTGCCCAGTGAATGCAGAGCGGAAACAGCCTGTGCAAACCCACATACCACTCTGCTATGCCCTGATGTGAACTATCACTTTAAGGATGTCTAAATCCTTTTTAAGTTCCTCCTTGGCACTCTCCTTCAGTCCTAGCACCATATAGAGTTCCTTATATCTGGCAGTTTCTTTTTTGTCAAGTTATTAATTCTACATATCTGTAGTTTATTTCCCCTAATAGGACTAGTAATCAAATGTGAGAATAAGATAAAAGCATATTCAGCCTTTCAAAACTCCAAAAACGCTCAGATGCAAACCCGTATACCAGAAACTTCTAAATATGTAAATGATGAATTAAACCAAAGCAAAGGAAAACATGCAGCTCAGGAAATAATGAATCTAATGCAGAGGCAAGAGGAAGGAAATTTTCAGAAAAATCATAAAGGAAAATTCTAAAATAAATCCAAAGAAGCCAAGAGAAAAACCAGTCTAGATTAGAGAAACAAGAAAAATGGTTCTTAATTACCATACAAAGGTTTTACTAGACCTAGGAGGAGCTCCCTTCAGAACAGGACAATCGATGGTTCCTCCTGGGTAATTGAAGGAAAAAAAAAAAAAAAAAAAAAAAAAGCCATCTATACCAATTCTAAGTTAATTTGGGCAAAACAAAGGCTTATTAATAGCAAAGGATAATTAAAATCCCAAACTTATCAGGTTTTCAACAAAAGTAAAGTTTGCTAAAAGTTAACAGTGTATCATACATTATAGCAACTTCTAATCTTACGGCCTTAGACAGTCTAGTCCACAGACATAAAGGAAGTTCACTTTGGAAAAGAATGAATATCATCTTCGAAAAAAAGTGGGGACAGAATTTATGTAAAATGAGTGTTATATGGTAAATTCTTGTCCTGAAATAAATTAACAAGTTGAGGCATGTCAAAGAATTGTCTGTGAAAGTCGTGAAAGAGAAAAATGTTATAAAAAAAGCATTTATGTAAGAAATGTTGTATAATAAAATAAATAGGCCTCCTGAATGTAAAACTTGAAAAAAAAAAAAGTTTATGTGTAAGGTGTATAAGGAAAGTAAAATATGCTTTTGGTAAAAGGCTTATAAGGGGGCATAAGAATGTAAATTTTGCCAGGTGCAGTGGCTCAAGCCTGTAATCCCAGCACTTTGGGAGGCCGAGATGGGCGGATCACGAGGTCAGGAGATCAAGACCATCCTGGCTAACACAGTGAAACCCCGTCTCCACTAAAAAATACAAAAAACCAACTATCCGGCCACTGCACTCCAGCCTGGGTGACACAGCGAGACTTCATCTCAAAAACAAACAAACAAACAAACAAACAAACAAACAAAAAACAATGTAAATTTTTACCTACATTGAAAGCTTAAAAAAATTATTGTTCTGAAAGTTTAAGCAAGTTTAAAACATTAATTATGAAGTAAATTATGTGTGTAAACATATTAGCTAAAGTTAAAGGGGTATCATCCAGTTTTTCTGTCAACTGGACAGTAAAGTAAAAATGCAACGGGTTTTTCTTAAAGCACTAATCTGCTCTTACCAAAGATTATAAAAGATTTAAAAGAGTCTATAAAAATCTTACCTTATGGTCTGACATTAAAAATTGAATAAATATGTATACAAAGTTTTATTAAAACTAAGTTTAATATTAATAACACTAATACAAATGTAAAATTTAGCTTATCTGATATAAAAATCATACAGGAGGCATTGTCAAATATAAAATGGTGTTTGGCTTCTTTGGTCCAAAAACTAATAAAAATAGGTGCTAAAGAAAATTTATCAGTAGAAAGGCACCAAGGACTATAAAGTTTACTGCTCATGTCCCCACATTTAAAACAAAAGGTCTATTTCTTAGAAATTATATACTTGGTTTATCTTCCACTTTCCTTTCCCTTAAAACTAAAAGTCTTTTAGCACATGTACCACCCCTAGAATTTCTGGTAAACCAGCACCAGCCTGAAGATCACCTTCTCATCAAAGGATGAAAAAAAAGGAAACTCAAGCCAGCCTAGGGCAGACCCTATCTTGTGATGCTAACCACCGAGACTGCTGTTTGTACAGCGGAAAAAGGATGGACTCATCACACCTGACTCAAGAAAGCGCCACTTCCTCCAGAGTCGTGGGCCATAGTCCCAGGGGAAAAATATAACTCTTTCATCTATTCTATTACTTTTTCTTCTTTCCTCACTCTATTGCTGACCATCTAGTTATTAACATAACCAAGTCAATTTTGTCTCAAACTATTGCATTTAATGCTTGCCTTGTTATACCCTGTTGGGACTTACCAAGTCAAAGACAGCTCTCTACTTCAGAAAAGTACCTCTGTCCTTCCTGACTCTCCTCAGACTGGGCATTAGTAAATTAGGACCATTTAATCTGGGGAAATTTCGATAAAGACTCCAGTGTCAACCAAGAGACTTGCTCTCCAGTGTAGAGCTCTTATGCCATAGTTGGTCCAACATTTTGTGGAGCACTAAAGAGCAAGGATGGATTGCCCCAACTGGTTTTTGTAATTTCCTAAAATCATGCATTTATTTTACTAGAGAATCATAGAAGTTAAAGACTTAAAACAAACTTTGGCAATTAAAACAGGATACTAAGATGCAAATGCCTGGTTAGAATGGATCAAATATTCCATCCACACGTTAAACAAAAGCAATTGTTATGCTTGTGCACATGGCAGGCCAGAGGTCCAGATTGTCCCCTTTCCACTAAGGTGGTCCTCCTGTTGACCAGGTGTAGGCTGCATGGTAGTTCTTTTCCAGGATTCTAGAGCCTGGAGTAATAAGTCATGCCTAACTCTCTCTGCTATATCCCAAAGTCCGGCACCCTGCAGGTCAGTCCCTGAGGGCCATCCAGCCTCTGTTTCCCCACACTAAGTTCAATTCATGTCTCTCACAACAGGGAGGAAACTTAACATTCTTTGGAGACCTGAAGGAATGCAGTGAGCTTAAGAATTTTCAAGAGCTTTTCAATCAGTCAGCCCTTGTTCATCCCCGAGGGGATGTGTGGTGGTATTGTGGTGGACCCTTACTGGGCGCCCTGCTGAATAACTGGAGTGGCACTTGTACTTTAGTCCAATTGGCTATCCCTTTCACCCTGGCATTTCATCAACCAAAGGGAGAAAAAATAAGACATCATAAAGCAATAGAAGCCCCTTATTGGTCTTTCGACTCTCATGTCTATTTAGACATGATCGAAGTCCCACGGGGAATACCAGCTCAATCTAAAGTTTGAAATCAAATAGCTGCAAGACTTGAGTCAATATTTTTGTGGGTGGCAGTCAATAAAAATGTAATTTGGGTAAACTACATCTATTACAACCAACTGCAATGAGCTTTTCATAAGTTAAAAGAAAAACTCATGTTGACCCCAGCCCAGGGACCACTTGACCTGACAAAACCCTTTACACTCTATGTGTTAGAAAGAAAAAAAGAAATGGCAGTTGGAGTTTTAACCTACACTGTGGGACTCTGGCCAAGGCCAGTGGCCTATCTCTCAAAACAACTTGACTGGGTTTCCAAAGGCTGGCCCCCATGTCTAGGGGCCCTGGCAGCAATGGCCCTGTTCGCACAAGAAACAGATAAACTAACCCTTGGGCCAAACCTGAATGTAAAGGCCCCCATGCTGTGGTAACTTTGATGAATACCAAAGGACATAATTGGCTAACAAATGCTAGATTAACCAAGTATCAAAGCTTGCTATGTGAAAATCCCCACATAACCATTAAAATGTGCAACATCCTAAACCACGCCACCTTGCTCCTGGTATCAGAGAGCCCAGTTGAACTTAATCGTGTAGTTGGACTGAGTTTATTCTAATGGGCCCAACCTCCGAGGCCATCCTTGAACATCAGTAGACTGTGAGCTGTACCTGGGCGGGAATAGCTTTGCCAACGCCCTGCAAAGTGACTCTGAAGAAGATGATAAACCCTACTCCAATCACACCCAGAAGCTGACTGGTCCATGCACAGCCAAAGCATGAGAAAGCTCATTGCAGGACTCATTTTCCTTAAAATTTAAACTTCTAAAGTAAGTACTTCAACTGACTTTCCTCACACTGAGGACTGTTCCCAGTGTATACAACAAGTTGCTGAGGTAGGACAAAAAGTTGCTACAGTCCTATTATTTTATGATTATTATAAGTGTACTGGGACTCTAAAAAGAACTTGTTTGTATAATGCTATTCTATACAAGGTATGTAGCCCAGGAAATGATCAACCCAATGTCTGTTATGACCCATCTGAGCCTCCCATGACCACAGTTTTTGAAATATGATTAAGGACTGATGGGGGATCATAAACAATATGAGTAAAGTGTTAGCCAAAACAAAAGGAAAAGGGGTGCCCAAACAAGTCACCTTGAAGTTTAATGCCTGTGCCATCATTGATAGTAATAAGTTAGGAATAGGATGTGGTTGTCTTAATTAGGAAAGAGACTATGTGGCAGAAAATAAGTACATTTGTCATGAATTAGGACAGTGTGGAAATGAATGTGGATACTGGTCTTGTGTCATTTGGGCCACTTGGATAAAAAATGAAAAGGATCCTGTTCACCTTCAGAAAGGGAAAAATGGCCCTTCCTGTACCAGTGATCAGTGTAACCCCTTAGAACTAGTAATAACCAACCCCCTTTATCCTCACTGGAAAAAGGGGAGTGTGTAACCCTATGAATCAATGGGGCTGGGCTGGATCTTCAAGTAAATATCATGGTTTGAGGATAAGTTTGAACATTCTCCTGAGCCAGTATTTCAAACCTTCTATGATGAACTGAATGTGCCAGTACCAGAAATTCCAGGAAAAACAAGAAATTTGTTTTTGCAATTAGCTGAGCATGTAACTCAGCCTCTCAATGTCACTTCATGTTATGTATGTGGAAGAACTGTAATGGGAGATCAATGGCCATGGGAAGCCCTAGAATTAGTACCTACAGAAGCAGTTCCTGATGAATTCCCAGCTCAAAAGAATCACCCTGATAAATTCTGGGTCCTAAAAGCCTCAATCATTAGGTAGTACTGTATAGCAAGTGTGGGGAAGCACTTCACCCTTCCTGTGGGAAGACTCAGCTACCTTGGCCAAAAACTGTGTAATAGTACTACAAAAACAGCCACCTAGTGGAGTTCAAACCACACTAAGAAAACTCCATTTAGTAAATTCCCAGCATTGTAAACTGTATGGACCCACTCAGGATCCCACCGGGACTGGACAGCTCCCACTGGATTATACTAGATATGTGGACATAGAGCTTACACCAAATTACCTGATCAGTGGGCAGGTAGTTGTGTTATTGGTACTATTATACCATCTTTCTTCCTACTTCCCATAAAGACAGGTGAACTACTGGGCTTCCATGTCTATGCTTCTGGTGAAAAGAGAAGCATAGCTATAGGAAATTGGAAAGATGATGAAGGCCCCCTGAAAGAATCATACAGTATTATGGGCTTGGTACTTGGGCACAAGATGGCTTGTGGGAATACTGGACCCCCATTTACCTGCTCAACCGAATCATATGGTTATAGGCTGTCTTATAAATAATCACTAATAAGACTGGCAAAGCCACAACTATTCTGACCCAGCAAGAAACTGAGATGAGAAACGCTATCTATCAAAATAGATTGGCTCTTGACTACTTGCTAGCAGCTGAAAGAGGAGTCTGTGGGAAATTTAACCTTACTAATTGCTGTCTACACATAATTGATCAAGGGCAAGTAGTTGAAGACATAGTTAAAGATAGGACAAAACTGGCACGTGTGCCCGTGCAAGTGTGGCATGGATTTGATCCTGGGGCCATGTTTGGAAAATGGTTCCCAGTGCTAGGAGGATTTAAGACTCTTATATTAGAAGTCATAATAGTAATAGGAATCTGCTTACTGCTCCCTTGTTTGCTACCTGTACTTCTTCAAGTGATAAAAACTTTCATTGCTACTGTAGTTCACCAAAATGCTTTAACACATGTGTGCTATATGAATCGCTATTGATCTGTCTTGCAAGAAGACGTGGGTAGTGAGAATGAAAGTGAGAATTCTCACTAATGAGTGAAGTTCTCAAACGGTGGGGAATAAGGGAGACCACCCTTCACATTGTCTTATGCCCAATTTCTGCTTCCAAAGAAAGAAGAAATAAAAACTAAAAGACAGAAGTGAAATCCACAGGCAGACAGCCCGACGCCACATCCTGGGCCTGGTAGTTAAAGATGGACCCCTGACCTAATTGGTTAAGTTATCTATAGATTACAGACATTGTATGGAAAAGCACTGTGAAAATCCCTATTATGTTCTGTTCCATTCTAATTACCAGTGCATGCAGCCCCCAATCATATACCCCTTGCTTGCTCAATCAATCACGACCCTCTCATGCAGACCCCCTTAGAGTTGTAAGCCCTTAAGAGGGACAGGAACTGCTCACTCTGGGAGTTTGGTTTTTGAGACATGAGTCTTGCCAATGCTCCTGGCCAAATAAAGCCCTTTCTTCTTTAACTCCGTGTCTGAGGGGATTTAAACCTCTTACAATAGGAGTCATAATAGTAATAGGAATCTGCTTACTGCTCCCTTGTCCGCAGCATGTCCTGCTACAGTTTGATCTCTATAAATTATGTGACTGTATTACATTATCACATGTACCCCAAAACTTTGTACAATAAAAAAGTATAACAACATTTTAAAAATAAATAAAGATAAATATTTTTAAAATAAATATAATTATAACACACTCTGGATCTGAACTGTAAAAAATATTTATCATTGATAATGGAAACACAAGTATTGATTTAATAAAAAACTACATACATTTGACATGGTTTGGCTGTGTCCCCACCCATATTTCATATTGAATTGCAACTACTATAATTCCCACATGTTGTGGGAGGGATCTGGTGGGAAGTAATTGAATCATGGGGGTGGGTTTTTCCTGTGATGTTCTCATGATTATAAGTCTCATGAAATATGACGGTTTTATAAAGGCAGTTCCCCTGCATGCACTCTCTTGTCTGCCACTATGTAAGACATGACTTTGTTCCTCCTTTGCCTTCTGTCATGATTGGAGTCCTCCCCAGCCATGCTGAACTGTGAGTCAATTAAACCTCTTTTCTTTATAAATTACTCAGCCTTGGGTGTGAAAGGAAAATATATTGGTCCTTAAAATCACTAAGGTAAAAGGAAACCTTAAGCTGGGAACTGCTTAGGACAAACCTGCATCCCATTCTATTCATAGTCAACATCTGCTCACTGGGATCAATGCATATATGATTGTCTCCTTTTGAACTGCTAATTAGAACCTCAAAAGAATACAACCATTTGTCTCTCAACTACCTGTGACCTGGAAGCCCCTTGCCTGCTTTGAGTTGTCCTACCTTTCCAGACTAAACCAATGTTCATTTTACATGTATTGATTGTGTCTCAGGTCTCCCTAAAATATATAAAACCAAGCTATGCCCTGACTACCTTGGGCACATGTCATCAGGACCTCCTGTGGCTTTGTTAAGGGTACGCATCTCAATCTTGGCAAATAAACTTTCTAAATTAACTGAGACCTGTTTCCATTTTTTGGGGTTTGCATTTGGTAACCATGAAGCAATTCTGAGTGGAGATGCCCCTGATCTTTAACAAATCTCCTATCAGTGCTTGGTACCATCATGAGATAACTTTATGGCTCAGACCAACAGGACAATTTGCTGAGGTCTGAGAGCACCCCCTCCAGAGAATCCCTGATCTCCCAAAACTTGAATGTGAGCTAAAGTTTATTTTTCTGTACAATTCCACTTCTTTAGAGTTTTGCTTGCTTCCAACACAAGGAAGGCAAGTTTTTTCCTGCTTCCATGATGAAGGAAGGTGGGTATGGAACTCCATAATAAACTCCTTTATGGAGATTGAGCTCACTTCCAACTGGGAAGATGAGGATTTTTGTTTTTTTTTTTTTTTTTTGTTTGTTTGTTTGTTTTCGTTTTTTTCCTTTCCTGCCTCTAGGATGGCAGAGAGAAGTCTTTAGCCTGAGACCCATCCCTAGGTAAGTAACTGACTTGGGGTTTGTCTTGGCTAAGATGAACAACCAGCTGATCTTAATTTCGCATTACCATTAGAGCACCCAGAGACAGTATTGTGGGGCTTTCTTTGTTGTTTGTTCTCATCTTTCTCCCATTGGATTTGACCTACTCTACCTGACTTGGCCAAATCTGAGTGAGAATTCCAAATTATGGGTAACAAGGCCTGTCTAATTTGGCTAAAATTCCTCATAGCTGTAAAAGAAAAAAAAATAAAAAAGAAAAGAAAAACAACATGTTTTTGGTTTCTGTGTTTGCTTCCTGTCTTAAAAAAAAAAAAAAAAAATTGTTCTTTCATTTATTTTTCTTCCATCCTATACTTCCTTTCCCCTTTGTCATCTGTAGTACCAAAAACTGTAGAGAAACTTTTAATGATTTGAACCGCTTTAAATAATTCAGAATAAAGGCACCACTCACCCCATTTTGTAATATTCTGTTTTCTTAGTGGAGTTTCAAGAGACATGGGCAGATTCTTTTTAGGTCTAAAGCTCTGTTTTTCTATATTATATGAGCTGACCTTTTTGGCTTTAGGGTACCAGAGATGACTTTGCATTGTGAGAGGATTTGACATTGGCATGTGTAATGACAAATGAGAACTACAAAGTTATGAATGGCTGAGCACAGTTTACAGGAAGTGGTCTTGGCTGTTTTTTTTTTTTTTTTTTTTTTTTTTTTAATTTTGCTTTGTTTAATATTCTTTTCTTTCCTAGTAAGTTGTTGTTTAAGGATCCTAATTCTAGTTGGTAGATGCATTCTAAAGGGTCTTCCCCCAAAATTCATCTTAATTTAGTTTTCCTATGTGCATTTGCATGAGGAACTGAACTGTTGTTTTCATATGCTAATGAGAAACACTTTGCTCAGCTCCAAAGAGAAAGAGCATTTGCTTCTCCTAGCTAAAAGGTGCCCTGGGTGACTGGGGGCCTCATGGGAGTGTCTAGGATGCTGAGCCCCTACAACATGCAATGATCCTGCAGTGAAATCCCCTAAAATTAATTTTAAATATGATTCATCCAGAAAATGCATATAAAGGCTGATCACCCAGTCCTTTTGAGCCCTCTCAGCAGTCATAGACCTCTGGAGAGAGAAACTGAGATATGTAAGAGGGTGGAAATGACTCAGTCCTGACACTCTGTGGAGGCCTTCTCACAAGTAGCACATATTGATCCACCGCATAAAAAACCCTAGGCCACAGCTCAGTTCCTCTTTTTAAGAAAACAACAACAACAACAACAAAAACAGTGGGAAACAAATAATCTAAGAATGAGGCGAAAACAAGGAGAATGACCCCGTTTCAAGCACACTGTGGGTTTTGTGACACCTTTACTTGCCAGAGTAAAATGAAAGTCATATAGTCTTTGTGCATATTTACGTTAAGGAAAGAGAGCCGTAAGGTTGACCTGCAAACTATAATGTTCCTAGGTCTCCTTTTCCTCTGTTTTCTTTTCTGCTTGCTTTAAATCTGCTGTTACTTTTCTATTGAGATAAAAACCACTGTTTGGATCTAATAGCTTTTAGTTTTTTTGCAAATTAGTGAATTTGTATTTATCTAATGGCAAAAGTACTGAACTAAAAGCTGTAGAATCTTTGTGTGTCTGTATGTGTGTATGTGTGTGTATGTGTATGTGTATGTGTGTGTACATATATATTTAAAGACCTTTATAATAGACTTCTAGAATTTTATGTTCAATTGGCAATTATATCTGTTTTAATTTCCCTCTAGCTCACCAGACTTTCTCTTCGTAACTTATAATGTAAATTTTGCTCTCTGATTTTCACCTGAGTTGTTTCCTCTATTATGCAGATTTAGGGCTATTTAGCTGACAACTGCCATGGTAAGGAAGCAGGTTATCAAGAGTTTGCAAGTCTAAGACAGAAAAAAAAAAGCGGGGGAGGTCTTAGGAATCTATAAGATGTGCTTCTATTGGCATGCCTAATATATGTATGTATTTATGTGTTGTGTACACCATGTTTCACTACTGAAAATATATAAAGAGCTCTAATTAATTTACTAGATTAATGGTGGTTCCATAATTTTAAACGATGCCTATCTCAGTTTTCATAAATAATCTAGGTAAGCAATTAAAATAAAACAATTAGGTAAATGTAATTGGAGAAATACTTGTATACAAAAGTCATAATTTAGAATATAAATTTATATCAAATTAAAGAATACATGTTGCATTATTTGGATATTTTCCAATAAAAATATATTGTAGGAAAACATTCTTGCTAAAAAAAGAAGTGTCCTTTTCAGCTGGATGCAGTGGCTCATGTCTGTAATCCCAGGACTTTGGGAGGCTGCGGCAGTTGGATCACCTGAGGTCAGGAGTTCAAGATCAGCCTTGCCAATGTGGTGAAACCCCGTATCTACTAAAAATGCAAAAAATAGCTAGGCTTGGTGGTGGGCGCTTGTAATCCCAGCTACTTGTGCTGCTGAGGCAGGAGAAAAACTTGAAACCGAGAGGTGGAGGTTGCAGTGTGCTGAGATCATGCTAGTGCACTCCAGCCTGGGCAACAGGAGTGAAACTGCATCTCATAAAAGAAAGTGTCCTTTTTAAAAAAGGTTCACAAGTTTTGTCTAATTCAAAACTTACTTAAAGGTAATGTATAAAACAAGGTAAAGGAACCAGGAAATAAGAGAGATGTAAAGAAGTTTATAAAAATAAAGTTTATTTATTTATTTGTTTTTTTTTTGTGGTAAGTAAACTTCAAGAGAAATAATTTCATATGAGAAAGAATCTTGTATGGTAAATTTAGTCCTAAAATAAAATGACTGGTCGTTTAAGAAAAAAGGATGTTCAGGACAAACTAGAAATTCAAGTAAGTCATGAAGGATCTATGTAAATCACAAGAAAGGGATTTATTTATTAAAAAAAATCTTCTATATGATCAAGTTGCTTATAATTAAAGGAAATTACAATGCTCTTTCCAGAGATTGGGATTGACATAAAAAAAAAAAAAAAAACACTTATACATTAAATTATTGGTTAGAACAATGAAATTTTAAGGGGTTGATTTATTCTTAATAAATCATGAGGTCTTTAAATTTTTGTAATCCAAAATTAAACTTTTATTGCATCTCACCTTTTTTTTTTTTAACTTTCTCTCCCCTTTTAAAAGGCACGTTTTCTTAAAGTCTAAAGGAAATATTTTCTTCCAATGTAATATCTGATGCAAGGCAGAAGGTCTTTTCTTTTGCGTTTTGGTAACTGACCTAACCGATTTTACTTTTTATTATAGTAATTCTCATGCCATTATTAATTTTGGTTTGCCTAGGAAAAAACTGAGATTTATTTTTATTTTAATAAATATTATTGTTTGGGTGAGGGAGAAGGGACAAAATGGAGGAAGGTGAGCAAGATGGCACAGTCCCGATTGCTTCGGGGTTCTTCATCACCAACTTTTCCGTGCCCAGGAAAATACAGATCAACTGAGCATGCACCAGGTGACATCAATCCGAAGAGATGGAAACTTACCCGGCCACTCCTACAGAGACGCCCCATCACACCCTTACCCCACCCACTGCCCTCCCCCTTCCAGTACCAATGCATAAAAGTCCGCCGCCAGCAGAAGCCGATGTGATTTCCTTGGCCCCTCTTGTGGACTGGAGAACCTCACCCAAGAGCGCCAGCGTGACTTCCCTGGCCTCCATACCTGAGGACCAGAGAACCTCTCCCGAGAGTGTGCGCATATTTGCAATAAAAGACTGCTGCTTTCTTATGTACTTTGACCTCATGTTTAATTATTTAGTTTTCCTAAATTAAATTAAGACAGTTATTACATTCATGTATCTCTCTGTATTTGCTTTTAAAGTCCTTGTGGCATTTAGTTACAGGGCTTTGACTCCAGAGTCTAAAAAGGATACAAAGCCCTGGTCAATCTTAAACACTGACATTAATTAAAGCCTCATCTTCAGGCCCCATTGAAGATGCCAATCAAAATAAACTGCATTCCTGAGACACAGGGCAAGAAATTAAAGCTATTGAACTCCTCAAGGCCCAGAGACTATTGTGGAAGTAGTGGGTGCATGGGATTGTAAGGGTCAATTTTGAAAGATAAAGTAAGTTTAGTTTCTTTACAAATTAATCACTAGTATCAAAGTCACACTGATCCAAGACCAACATATGTGTCCCTGTGTCAGAATAACAAGTTTTTCTTGAAGCTTTAATCAACTCCTTAATAAAGGTTATAAAGTTTATTAAAAAGGCTTACAGAAGTTATGTCTTGTGGTCAACATTAAAAGTTTACAGATTATAACATTTTGAAAAACAAATTTAATTAACTTTATGCTGTTTTCATTAGGGTGTATTATTAGGAAAATTAGTCTTCTCTCTCAAAGAATGAAGGTTCTCACTTGTTTTCAAAATCCTTGAGTTATCACTTTGGTTAAATGAATGACATATTTTACAATGACCTGTGATCATATTTTGTGATATCAAGTGTTTTAAACCTTGGATATTTGACAAACTTTCAAAAATCAAATTATGAATTTTATCTTTTTCTGACCTAATTAATCCTTTGAGATATTAGATTCCCTAAAGCCCAAAAATGACACAATTTGGCTTATTTGATATAAAAATGATATAGGAAGCATTGTCAAATATAAAATGGTGTTTGGTTTTCTTTGAGCTATATTTGTATAAATATGTTATTGGTATGTGTTCCAAATTATGAAAAACTCTTGTAATTCTGACATGACTTAATGTACATTATCAGTAATAATCATAATTGTTATGTTAAAATAATTGTGTGCCACAGATGTAACAAATTTCCTTGTCAATTGTGTCTTTGACTTGTTTCTTCCATGGACAATAGTTGTCTTGTTTTGGTTCTCTTTAGAAGGTGGTTTTATAATCAGCCATAAAACTCTAACAGGTACTCTTGAATGCATATTTCTCATAACTTTGGAGACTGTGACATCAGAATAGAGGAAAAACTTTAAGGACTCATGTAGAGCTAAAATGGTCATAAATATCAAGCAGAACATGAATTAACTGCATGATCTGAACTAATCTTTTTGACCTTTTGCTTAAAACATTGCTGATCCTTTGTTTTGTTTTTCAGGCTCTTGAAATTTTCTTGAGCTACTGACAACTTTTAACAATTAAGTATACTCCTATGAACAAAATTTGGAATACATTTTTTTCTCTTTATCTGATTCTTTCAGAATTTGGAAACTATTTGTGAGTATTCTTAACTTATGGCAATACAGTTATTTGCATAAGTGCAATAAGAATCTGTTTTCATTTGTAATAGGACACAATTGGAGAAACTGGTTATTTTACTAAGACTTTGACTGGATTGGTGTGCTTTCCTTTACGAATCAAACTTCACTTATGGAGCTAATAAATCATTTGGGAAAACTGGCCACATATTTTACACAGTTCCTATACAGGGTTTCTGACCTGTGGTAAGTAAAGATTGTCACTTTCTGACAGGTCCAGGAGCCCCAGGCTTATCTTGGAACCTTGAGAGGAGAGGATAATCCTTCCAACTCATAGGTATTTGATGGTACAAATTCATGGTTGGGTTTGGCTTTAAAAAAGTCTTATCTGAGATTATTTCTATGGAACAAAGTTCCATCAAAACCAATTTTAAAAGCCTATGTGAAAAATAATTATTCTTGCTGCACTTTATACAAATAATCTGGCAAAGTATAATATAGCAAATCAGTCCTACCATGATTTGTCTTTAGTAAAAATGGAAAACTGGAGAGAGAAAAATGGTTTCAAAAACTATAGTATACCTGTTGTTAGACTTTAATCTTTCCTACTGTTTTCCAATTTTTATTATTTTCTACAGTTTGGGCTGAGTTCTAATTTATCATGGCTACAGGTCTCCAAAATTATATCTTCAATTAATTTTTCTTGTTTCTTTTCCTTTTCCCCTCATTTTTTCTAATTTTAAATAATTGAAAGCTCAGCTGTACTTTTGTAAATCCCTGTGAACTGAAGCTAGACAACTTAAAGTTCAGAAGAATATAACAGCAAACTATTTACACACATAAACCACTTTCATACTTGCCTACTGATATGTGAACTTCAGAGTAATGTGGCCTATATCACTTTTCTAGGATTGTTACTTTGTTTCTTGTTGTTTTTTTTTTTTTTTTTCTTTCCTCCTCCTATATTCTCTTCATAAGGCATGAGACTTCTCAACTTTCTAAAAATGAGCCTTCCTGATAACTTGGGACCTACCTATTTAGGAATAAACCATCCTAACCATAGGAGATCAGATGAAACTTGGGTCCAAATATTCATTTTCTTCTAAAATCCTTTCTCCAAAAGATTTTAAAAAAGAAAAGGGGGGAAATGTGAAAGGAAAATATCTTGGGATTCAAAATCACTAAGCTAAAAGGAAAATTCAAGCTTGTAATTTCTTAGGGCAAACATGCCTCCCATTCTATTCAAAGTCATCCCTCTGTTCACTTAGATAAATGTATATCTGATTGTCTCTTTTGGAAAGGCTAATCAGAACCTAAAAAGAATGCAAACATTTGTCTCTCACTCGTGACCTGGAAGCCCCCTCCCCACTTGGATTTGTCTCCTTTTTCTGAACTGAACCAAAGTTCACTTTACATATATTGATGTCTCATGTCTCCCTAAAATGTATAAAACCAAGCTGTGCTCTGGTCACCTTGGGCACATGTAGTCAGGACCTCCTGAGGCTGTGTCATCAGGAGGTGCATGTCCTTAAGTCCTCAACCTTGGCAAAATAAACTTTCTAAATTAACTAAGACGTGTCTCAGTTGTTGGTGTTCATATGGGTATGGCTTTATTAGCAACATGAAAATAAACTAATACAATAAATTGGTACCGGGTAGTGGGGTGCTCCTGCAAAGATACCCAAAAATGTGGAAGCAACTTTGAAATTGGATAACAGGCAGAGATTGAAACAGTTTTGAGGCCTCACAAGACAGGGAAATGTGAGAAAGTTTGGAACTTCCTAGGCACTTGGAGAGCTCAGAAGGCAAGAAGATACGGGAAACTTTGGAACTTCCTAGAAACTTGTTTAACAGTTTTGACCAAAATACTGATAGTGATATGGTGGTCTCAGATGGAGATGAGGAAGTTGTTGGGAACTGCAGTAAAGGTCACTCTTGCTATGCAAAGAGACTGTCGGCATTTTGCCCCTGTCCTAGAGATCTGTGGGACTTTGAACTTGAGAGAGATGATGTAGGGTATCTGGCAGAAGAAATTTCTAAGCAGCAAAGTGTTCAAGAGAAGGCGGAGCATAAAAGTTTGAAAAATTTGTAGACTGATTATGGAGTAGATAAGAAAACCCCACTTTCTCAGCAGAAATCAAGCCAGCTGCAGAAATTTACATGAATAACGAGGAGCCAAATGTTAATCACAAAGACGATGGGGAAAATGTCTCCAGGGTATGTCAGAGACCTCCGTGGCAGTCCCTCCCATCACAGATCCAGAGGCCTAGAAAGAAAAACGTGGTTTTGTGGGCCAGTCCCAGGACCCCCCTGATGTGTGCAACCTAAGAAATTGGTGCCCTGTGTCCCAGCCACTCCAATCATGGCTAAAAAGGGCCAAGGCACAGGTTGGGTCATGGCTCCAGAAAGTGTAAGCCCCTAGCCTTGGCAGCTTCCACATGATGTTGAACCTGTGATTGCACAGAAGTCAAGAACTGAGGTTTGGAAATCTTCACCTAGATTTCAGAGGATGTGTGGAAAAGCCCGGATGTTCAGGCAAAAGTTTGCTGCAGGGGCAGCGTCCTTGTGGAGAAGTTCTGCTAGAGTCCTGGAGAAGGAAAATGTGGGGTAGGAGCCCCCACAGAGGATCCCCACTGGGGCTCTACCTAGTGGAGCCGTGAGAAGAGGGCCATGGTTCTCCAGACTCCAGAATGGTAGATCCATATACAGCTTTCACTGTGTGCCTGAAAAAGCTGCAGACACTCAACACCAGCCTGTGAAAGTGGCCAGGAGGGGGACTGTATTCTGCA
This sequence comes from Piliocolobus tephrosceles, assembly GCF_002776525.5. Taxonomy (NCBI): domain Eukaryota; kingdom Metazoa; phylum Chordata; class Mammalia; order Primates; family Cercopithecidae; genus Piliocolobus; species Piliocolobus tephrosceles. Next base: position 71,856,885 of record NC_045436.1, on the reverse strand, counting down.
AAGCTACAGGGACAAAGCTGCCCAGGGCCGTGGGAGCCCACGTCTTGCATTAACATAACCTGAATTTGAGACATGGTGTTAAAGGAGATTATTTTGGAAACTTGAGGCTTAATGACTGCCCTATTAAATTTTGGACTTGTATTGGGCCTGGAGCCCCTTCATTTTGGCCAATTTCTCCCATTTGGAATGAGTGTTATTTACCCAATACCTGTACCCCTATTGTATCTAGGAAGTAAGAAACTTGCTTTTAATTTTATAGGGTCTTAGGCAGAAGGGACTTGCTTTGTCTCAGATGAGACTTTGGACTGTAGACTTTTGAGTTAGTGCTGAAATGAGTTAAGACTTTGGAGGACTGCTGGGAAGGCATGATTGGTTTTGAAATGTGAGGACATGAAATTTGGGTGGGGCCAGGGGCAGAATGATATTGTTTGGCTGTGTCTGCACCCAAATCTCATCTTGAATTGTAGCTCCCATAGTCACCACGTGTCATAGGAGAGACCCAGTAGAAGGTAATTGAATCATAGGGGTGGGTTTTTCCCATGCTAGTCTCATGATAGTGATTGAGTCTCACTAGATCTGATGATTTTATAAAGGGCAATTCCTCTGTACATAATCTGTTGCCTGTCACCATGTAAGACATGCTTTTGTTCCTCCTGAACTTTTCACCATGATTGTGGGTCCTCCCCAGCCATGCCGAACTGTGAATCACTTAAACCTCTTTCCTTAATAAATTACGCAGACTCAGATATGTCTTATTAGCGGTGTGAAAATGAACTAGTACAAGATTCACTGGGTGATGGGAAAGTGTGACTATATCAGAACTGGGAAAGTCCAAAGAGAGAAGTAAACACTGCCACAGTACATATTGACTCAAAAATTAAAAATCAAGAGATAACAGGATAAACCTGAGTTTTAGAAATAAGGAATAAGAAAAATAACTGATTCATTTGAAAGACTGTTATAGGACTTGGATTTAGGTCAGGACCAATTGAGAAGAGCTATTTTTTCATGACTTACATTATACTTTAAGCTAGGTTTAAATTGCTTCATTGGGGAGAAAATGATTCAAATTTTTTGGAATCTTTAGGATACTAGGCATCTAGTTGAAGATATCCAGATGTAGATCAATTCCATATGACCTTCTTCTCTTCCCCATTTTTAGATATTAATCATTTAAATATCATAGTTTTTAAATTTTTTTGCAGTACTTTACAAATATTTTTGTTTGCATTATCAAATTTATTTCTGGTAATAAGCCTATGAAATACAGAGAGAAGGAGTTGCCTGGAGTAAGATTGTCCTGATATGTATATATATGTAATATATAAGTATATGAATATATATTTAATTTGTAACATAGTGTACATATTGTAGCTATCAAATTTTTGGAAAGCAACTGAGATCTTTCCAGTAATTAAGTAAGTAATCAACAGTGGAATATTGTATATGGTTATGTGACCATACTGAACAATGGTAGAAATACTATGTTTAAGTATGAATCATAAAGAAATTTGCTCTGTGCTATCAGTCTAATGGACATAAATTATGTTTATAAAAAACTATTGAACATATAGTAGATTGAAGCTGGTGTCTTACAAATGGAATATAAAGAGAAGTATAAACTCACTGCTGAACTTAAAGAGATTACAGTGAAATGTAGGGTTAAAAAAATGATAGTGATTAGGTGTTTTTTATGTTCCAAGTAGTGTTTTCCATTTGTTATCTCACTAGATAGCACATGTGTGCTTGGAGTTGGTTACCTTCATTATCCCAGTTTGCAGAAGATGAAGCCAGGGATTAGAGTGATTAAATAATATGTGCAAAGTGATACATAGCTGGTAAATGTTGAAGCAGGTATTCAAACCAAGGCAGTCTAGCTCTAGAGACAGTTAATGAAAATTGCCCTCAAATATATTTTATAAATATAAATACAATGATAATAAAACTACATCATGAAAGTAAAATTGAAAAAAAAATGATAATGTATGAATAATTTTGTTTGGAGGAAAAAGTACTTTATCATTTGTTCTCTTATACACAGTCACAGTGAGCAGAATACTTAGGGTGATTGTATTGCACCACCTTAAGAAAGGTAATCACAACAGGGATTAAAAAAACAGAACCATATTGGTAGTCTTCTGGATGAAGAAAAGTTATTTTTAGAGGCTTAACAGTAAGGCAGTTGGCATAAGTGTTAAGAGCACAGACCTTGGAATCAGGCAGCCTGGGTTTCAAACTTGGCTCTATAATTTACAAGCTCTGTGACCTTGGGCTAGTTACCTAGTATCTTTGTTCTCAGATTTTTCTCACTGGTTCAATGGAGATATTAACATTGTCTACTTCATAGATTTGTAATGAAGATTAAATCATTGCTATATATAACATGCTAAGAACAGAATAAGCGGTATGTATTCGATATCATCACTACCATATTTATTTCTATGATTATATAATTAATTTATTGGTGATAAAGAAGTCTATTATAAAAGGTTGAAACTGTGAAAGACTAAGTGCAGTATACTGTTAAGGAGATTATTTTATTAAGGTTATGGTCATAGAGGGAACAGTTATTAATGAGAAATGTCTCAAAGAAAGAAAGGGGTCTGGCATTTTATGGATGCAAATAAACAAGTGGGTCACTTGAGTCTTATGGAGATCATGATAATGTTCAAAATTGTCATTCCCTCTTCTTGTACAAGACAAATGTCTTCACTGCTAAATAACTTGAGTTGATCATTAACTTTCTGAGTGAGGCAAAGAAGCATGTAAGAAATAGTTACTGGAGGATTCTTTTTTTTTTTTTTTTTTTTCCTGTAAACTAGTTGAACCATCTGTTGAATGGCTCAGCAGAGTTTAGAACCCTTGTTATGACTGTTCTTGCCCTGGAGTTTAGGAATCTTAAAAGAGGGAAGCCTAAAATAATAAAAAAGATAAATATTCATATAAAATATTGTATTAAAATAAAGAATCCAGGTTTGTACCCTGAAATTAACCAGTTTAGTGGATTCCAGGTGGTTATGCAGCACTACTAACTGAGTTCTCAAAACTCTCAAGCTAGAAAATTGATGCCTTGATTGATGCTGACCATAGTCTGGTTACCTCTTGCATACATGACCTGGGTATTTTGCTAGACTTCCTTAATGATTCAGATAGAACCTTGTCCAGGAAGAATTTGGGCCCATGGATGGTCTCTTGCAGTGGTTAGTCCTTCAAGATTTATATCAAGTAGCCAGGGTTCCACTTGCAGAACTTCTTCAGATCCTGGTAAAAATGGCCAACCCCAACATAATCAGAGTCAAGATATGCAAAGTAAAGTTTTACTTCTTGGTAACACTGAGGAAGGAGAAAGATTGGAAAAGTTAGTTTGGAGGGCTATTGACAGATATTAAAGAAAACTTGGAGAATTGAAATTTTGTCAAGGATTGACAACTTGGACAAGGTAATAATATCTTTCCAATCTACAAGTAGGTACCAAAACTGGTTTTATATGGAAGGTTAGGAAGTCAATTAAATGTCCATCAGGCAAGACAGAATTTGCATGTTCATCAGCTATTGGAAAATTACATAGTGGTGAAAAATAGCTCAAGATGAATGTGGGTTCCAGATAGCTCAGAATGAATAGGGCTAGAATTTGATAAACCAAAAAGATATGCTATAGATGACACATTGTTTGTCACTGATTCACAAAATTTCTCTTTAGAGTGACCCCTCTTTTGATAAAAACAAATTTCAAGGAAAGATTATTCTTGATCACAAAATAGTATTATTATTAGATAGTAGTATCATTAGATTTGGCTGGATTATTACATAGGAGAGGCAAGAATAGTAAATTACCATATTGGCTTTTAAAATTTTGATTTGCTGGAAGTTTTCACTAGAAAGAAAATCCAAGATTGTATTTTTAAAAGTCTCTTAAAACTAGAAGTCAAGCCAAGAGCTGGTGTGGTGTCAGACCAATGCCCTCCACAAAGATGTTCCCATCTTAATCCCTGGAACTTATGAATATACCACTTTATACGAGAAGGGGAAATTAAAATTCCAGATAGAATTAATTGCTATTCAACTGATCATAAAACAGAGAGATTATCTTGGATTATACAGATGGGACCTATATAAAGTTAACTCTTCTTAAATGAGGAAGAAGGAAGCAGAAAAAGAGAATCCAAATTGTGTGATGTGATGAAATCAACTTGTACTTGCCGGCTTTGACAATGAAGAAACAAGTCAAGGAATAAAGGAATACGGGTGGCTTCTAAAAGCTGGAAGAGGAAAGAAATTGAATGATTTCCTACAGTCTAAAGAAAGGAATGTAGGCATTCTAATGTCTTGAATTTTGCCCAGTGATACCTATTTCAAACATCTGAATTACAAAACTTTAAGACAGTAAAATATTTTGTTTTGTCTACAAGTTTGTGGTATTTTGTTATAGCAACAATAGGAAACTAACAAACGGGTCATCACCCAAACACCTTTAAATTTCAGTGATACTTTTTTTCTTAAAGCCCCCAAAACATTTTGAGTTTTGTGCTCTTGATAGGAAGTGACCTCTTTATATATCTATAATGTTGGAAATCCTGTAAGCCATGTATGAAGGTAGTTTTCCCAAGAGGGCTTTGTGATCATTGGTTCAATAAGCCAACCTTAGTTCCTTAAAATTATCTGGTCATATCTGACTATGTGAGCATCATCCTCAAATGTGATAGCCCAGACAATGGCTTGGGTACATATATTTTCAATTATGTCCTACTAACAAGGAAAGCATGCTCTATTGAATATATTAAAAGACTTATATTTCCACAAAAATGATGGTACTCAATAAGATTTTTTTGAATTCTGGAATGGTCAGGCAGAGTGAAAAACATCATTTACAAATGTATAATTTTAGTTTCCAAAAACATAGTTTACTAAATTATTGTAAGTTATATATAGCTTAAAAGAAAAGATTAGGAGACTCTTTGTCTAAAAAAACAGAACAATAAAAAATCAGAAACATTTGAAACAAAATCCACAAGAACCTCTCATCAATACACTCAGTCTTATATAATTATTTTCATGATCTGTCTTCGGTAAGCATTTTGTGAACCTGTCTACCTCTTACTTAGAGCTTTGGAAATACAAAGAAGTGACCCAAAAACTGTTTAAATACTGCTGTCAGAAGCCTGTACCCACAAGTACCTTGTATAGTCTTTTCTTATGGGTCTCTAACACAGTTCTTTGTTGTTGTTGCTAAATATGAAGCATACTGGCTTACAGCTGATGGCAAGTGCTTTCAGGGTAGCATTAGAATAAAACAAAAACTATATATAGATGACAAAAGACTTAAAAAGGCTATGGGTAACTTAATATTAGTAATTTAGAAAACAAATATCTGATGAGAGTTCATTACAAAAATAACACAAGTGAAAAAGAAAATTTGTTTATTTCCTGTGGCATGCAAAATAAAAGTCAATCCAAAATTATATTAGATAAAATATTTATAAGCATAATAATTAAAACTATTTTCAAAAATAGTAGATACAGTTATTACATTTAACTTACAAAACTGAAAGGAACATATTATTTACAAAGAAAATACTCCAGATATCAAGCATATAGTCAGAATATATCAACAATATAAAGAAATTCTGTAAGTCTGGAATATCCGTATATTAATAAAACTCCACAGTTAAATGATGTGAATCTCCAGTTCAAAACCAAAGGCCTAGGAGACATGCCCCATTCAAATTAAAGAAATAGATTTACAAACAAGTTGATGTCTTACAAATAACTGAAATTATTACTGGAAATACTATGCTATTGTCTAATATCAGCAAAGCAGCCAGAGAACACTGATAAATAGAAACATGCCATGGACTGTGAGGACAAAGACAAATCATAGGAATTTCATATACATATTCTGTAATCCATGCATTAAGAACATTTTAGCAATATAAATTTGACCCTGGAAAGTCTAAGAATCTCTTCTGATTTGACCATTCTTCATATACATTGCATCAACAGTAACATATTAAATGAACCTAATTATTTCTGCCACTCTTTCTTTTCACAGTGAAAGAATAAATCATTTGTGATTTTCCATGAGCCTTCTGGGAAATCAAAAATATAGTTTTAAGCTCAAAGGTATCATTTATAATTTTAATTTTAATTAATATACTTCTTAGAGTCATTTAGGGTGATACAAAAGTTGAACAGAAATTACAGTGTTCTCACATACTTCCTTTCTCTACCTGTCAGTTTTCCCTATTATTAACATCTTCATTCGTGTAGTATATTCGTTACAACTGATGGACAAATGCTAGTATGTTATTATTGACTAGTGTCCACAGTTTATATGAGGGTTCTTTCTTTGTATTGTGCATGCTACAGGTTTTGCCAAATGCATAAGCTCATGTATCCACCATTATAGTATAGTATAGAATAGTTTCACTGCCTTAAAAATTCCTCGTATTCTACCTATTCATTCCTCCTCCTCACCCTTAATGCCCTAGCAAGAGCTGATTTTTTTAATGTCTCTACAGTTTTACTTTTTCTAAAATGTCACACAATTGGAATCATACAGTACATAGTTTTAAAGACTGCCTTTGTTTACCTAACAATATGCATTTAAGATTCCTGAATGTCTTTCGGTGGTCTGATAGCTCATATCTTTTATTGCTGACTAACATTCCATTATTCCGATGTTATACCATTATTCAGATGGATGTTCCACTTTTTTTTTTTTTTTTTTTTTATAATTCATTCTCCTATTTAAGGACACCTTAGTTTTCTCCAATTTTTGGCAATTATAAAACAAGATGCCATCAACATTCATATGAAGGGTTTTGTGTAGACATGAAGTTTCAACTCACTTGGGCAAATACTAAGGAGTGTGGTAGCTGAATCATATGGTAAAGGTATAAAAGTATGGGTATGCTTAGTTTTGTAATAATTTTAAAACCTGTCTTCCGGTCGGTGTGGTGGCTCATGTCTGTAATCCCAGCACTCTGGGAGTAGGTGGATCACCAACGTGGGCAGATCATGAGGTCAGGGGATGGAGACCATCCTGGTTGACACAGTGAAGCCCCGTCTCTAGTAAAAAAAAAAAAAAAAAAATACAAAAAAATAAATTAACCAGGCGTGGGGGGGGGCGCCTGTAGTACCAGCTACTTGGGAGGGTGAGGAAGGAGAATGGCCTGAACCCGGGAGGTGGAGCTTGCAGTGAGCCGAGATGGTGCCACTGCACTCCAGCCTGGGTGACAGAGCGAGACTCCATCTCAAAATAAATAAATAAATAAATAAATAAATAAATAAATAAATAAATATAAAAATAAAGACTATATTCCAAAGTGGCTGTACCATTTTGCATTTCCACCAGTAATGAGATTTCCTGTCAATCCACATCCTCTTCAATATTTAATCCCTTCCATGTTTTGGATTTTCCTACATTTCAATTATAATTACTTATAATGTTGAACATTGTTTTATATTTGTATTTGCCATGTATGTGTGTGTGTGTGTATATATATATATATATATACAGTTGTTGTTGCTGAGGTGGCTGTTCAGATCATCTGCCTAGTTTTTCATTGGGCTTTTTAAAAAAATTGTTGAGTTTTAAGAGTTCTTTGTATATTTTGAATATAAGTCTTTTATTAGATATGTGTTTGCACATATTTTCTCCAAATCTGTTGTTTGTCTGTTCATTCTCTTAACATTATCTTTCACAGAGCAGACGTTTTTAATTTTAATTAAGTCTAACATTTTAATTTTTTCATAGATCATGCTTTTGTTGTTGTATCTAAAAACTGATTTCCAAACCTAAGTTGCCATGGAGTTTCTCCTGTGTTATATTCTAGAAGTTTTGCATTTTATATTGCATTATGTTTAGATTGATTTTGAGTTACTTTTATATTTAGATTAATTTTTGAGTTAGTTTATATTAAGTAAGGTCAGTGTCTAGATTTACTATTTTTCAACTAACTACCTAGTTGTTTCAGCACCATTTGTTGAAAAGACAATCTTTTTTTCATTTGTTAGTTTTTTTCTCCTTTGTCAAAAATCAGTTGAGTATACTTGCTTGGGTCTATTTCTGGGTTTTCTACTCTGATTCATTGATCCATCTGTCTATTACTTTGCCAATCTATGTGTCTGGATTACTGTAGCTTCATAGTAGGATTTGAAATCAGGTAGTGTCAGTCTTCTGACTTGATTCTTCTTCTTCAACATTGTTTCAGGTATTCTAGGTCTTTTTCTTTCTATACAAGCCTTAGAATTAGTTTACTAATGTTGACAAGCAACTTTCTGGGATTTTGACTGTGATTATATTGAATCTATAGATCAAATGGGCAAGAATTGACATTTTAACAAGTTTGAGTTTTCTTATTCATGAATATGGAATATTTTTTCATTTGTTTGGATCTTTTTTGACATAATACTATTTTTAGAAAGGAAAATATCAAAATATTTCAAGAGATTTCAAGAGTTGATAAAGACAAGATAATAGGTTATAGGGGATAACTTATTTGGTTGCCTATTTAAGCAAAATGTATTTATTCAAAATAAAATACTTTGAAAGTAAACCTATGAGATTACATGATTGTATTTCTTTCAAAAGTGAGAAGGTTGCTAATCAGGAACAGTGCACAAGGTACACCAAGAAACCTTATTATAAACAGACCTCATTACCTGGGTAGAATAAATATGGATCCATGGTAGTTTCAATTTTCTTTGTCTTGGCATCAAAACTTTGAAAGACAAAATGCACTGACAATTAAAGAGATAATTTTGTTTATGCTATTTATTCTAAGAAAGAGAATGTTAATTAATGAAGAATGTCACAAGGAAAGGAAAGAAATTTTTACAAAGGCAGGTAAATAATTACAAGATTTATGGAAGTCATGAGAAAAGATCGTGACTGCTCTTTTCTTATAATATACAAGAGTAAAGTGATCTTACGGTTAGTCGTTTCTTGGAACATAAACAAATGGCAGAAGTAGCAGTGGTTTCTTAAATGCTGCTGCTTCCTAGGAGCACAAAATTCAGATAAAGTTAACATTGTTAAAATATTTATAAGTAAAGAGTCGCTATGCCGTGTTGTCTTATTTGTTCTGGAAAACAAGATATACTCAAATGTGAAAAAAGAAGAGCAGTATTAATTACTAAAATGAAAACTTGAATATATTTTTTATAATTGTATATAATAGCATATATGACTATGCAAGAACTACTTCTATGGGTATAGTAAACAAAATGTTTTTCTCCAAAAATAAGTAAAAAAGGCATATAAACTAATCTCAAGAAGTTAACCCAGAAGTAAACCCTCACAATGAGGCATCAGTAATAATGTTTTAACATTTTCTTATTTAGAAGTGGTCTAGCGAGCTAATGAATATCAATTAATTAACTGAAGTTAGTATCAGTTCAAGGTTAAGTTAACTAAATACCTTGGACACTATTGTCAAGCTGACATCTTACAACACCTAACTACTATTAAAATGAAGTTTTTCAGAATACTAGAAGACAAAAAAGAAAAAAGAAAAAAAAGAATGATTAAACCAAAGTGTGGTTTTTTAAATGAGAATGGAAGTATCACATAGTAACCATTTTTTGAAGGATTTCTCTAAGAATGAATGAGCTAGCATCCCCAAAATTGTCATGGATAAATGTTGTTCCAAACAGTGAAAGCAGTAAGGAATGTGAGGAAAAATAGGTAATAGATTTGAAAGTTATAAGTTAATATAGCTTTAGTTAGAATACACTGAAGAGAGAAGAGAGGTGGACAAATGATACAGATAATGGCCAGAGCCTGTTCATACACATAAATGAATTTAGATTTTAGCTGTAGAGTAATGCAAAACTATAACTGAATTATCTAAAAAGAAATGTGACATGTGCATTTAAACTTTTTCTGCTGCAGCCTGTAAAATGTATCACATGGCAACAAATTAGACGCCAGGGAGACCAGTGAGAAAGCTTTGTTCACACAATAGGTAATATAGTTATTGTGCAATCACCCTGGTAATAGGCATGAGAGCAATGCAATGTCATCTCATAAAGTTCTCAAAAATGCCTACCTTAGTTAATGGAAATTTTAAAATGTAATAGACCCATCATTCATAATCATACTCATGCAATTCAAAATATTAATTTAAATTATGAAAATACATTTGTGAATATTATCCTCCTTTTATAAAAATCTTCCACAAAACAAGCATTAGAAACATGATATAGATTCTTCCAATCCATGAGCATGGAATATTTTACCATTTATTTGTGTCATCTATGGTTATGTTCAGCAGTATTTTTTAGTTTTTCTTGTACAGATCTTTCATTTCTTGGTTAGCTGTATTCCTAGATATTTCATTGTTGGTGTTCAATCAAGCTGGTTGGAAAAATATTAAAGATAGTTATAGTAATAGTCAAAAACTCTCTTGGAAGACCGTGAGAGTTTGCATAGCTTCAGATTGCTTGACAGAAGGCAGCCAGGGTCTCTTTTCAGAAGCCAGAAAGATTAGGGTGCAAGTACAAAGGAATGTGGGAAGTTTATCTTACTAACCTGTTTACTTACCTGGGCTGAAGACCTTTGTCCTACCGCGGATACTTTACTGCCTCCTACTGGGAGCGGGTGGGGGTTGGCAGAAGTTTATCACTCGCAAATGGTGTTTGCTTTAGGTCTCATCTTTACCCTCTAGTCGTGTTTACTCACAATTTTTGTTAACTAGCCTTACTGAATAAATGTAAGCCTCACTAGCTGATCATGGCCAAGTCGTAACTGTTTACAGAACTCAACTTGGAGCCTGTAAGTGGCTGGGACCCTCGGCTGGACTGGCAGTGCAGAATATCTGCGTGTCCGTGTACTTTATTCATCCATTACCGAATCAGTGGTCTGCAGGAACAGATCTCCCGCAGCTAGTGCCCCCATGAAAGGAGAGCTGCCTCATTTCATTTTCCTTGTAGCTATAATAACTGGGATTATGTTCCTAATTTAACTCTCAGCCTGGAGGTTGTTGGTGTATAAAAAATGCCACTGATTTTTGTATATTGCTTTCCTATCCTGAAACTTGACTAGAGTTGTTTATCAATTCTAGGAGCCTTTTGGCAGAGTCTGGGATTTTCCAGGAATAGAATCATGTCATTGGCAAAGAGAGATAGTTTGACTTCTTCTTTTCCTTATTTGGAGCCTTTTCATTTGTTTCTCTTGCCTGATTGCTCTAGCTAGGATTTCGAGTATCACATTGAATAGTAGTGAGAGTGGGCATTCTTGTCTTGTTTCACTTCTCAAGGGGAATGGTTTCCACTTCTCAATGGGAATGGTTTGAGCATTTGCCCATTCACTATGATGCTGGCTGTGGATTTTTCATAGATGTGTCTTATTATTTTATGTTATGCTCCTTCAATTCCTACACTGTTGAGGGCTTTTATCATGAAGGCATGTTGGATTTTATCAAAAGCTTTCTCTGTGTATATTGAGATGATCATATGGTTTCTGCTTTTGATTCTGTTTACGTGGTGAATAACACTTATTGATTTGAATTTGGTGAACCAGCCTGGCATCCCAAGAATAAAGCCTACTTGATCATTGTATATTAACTTTTTGATGCACTGCTGCATTTGATTTACTAGTATTTTTTTGAGGATTTTTGCATCTATGTTCATGAGGGATATTGGTCTGAAGTTTTCCTTTCTTCGTTGTGTCTCTGCCAGATTTCACAGGACAACAAAAACAAGTAATTGGGAAAAAACTCCCTTTTCAATAAATGATATTGGGATAACTGGCTAGCCATTTGCAGAAGATTGAAGGGGGACCCCTACCTTTCACCTTACACACAAATTAACTCAGAATGGATTAAATGTTTAAATATAAGGCTGCAGACTATAAACATTCTGGAAAACAACCTAAGAGATACTATTCTCAGTATCAGCCTTCACAGAGAATTTTTGGCTAAGTCCTCAAAAGTAATTGTAGCAAAACCAAAAATAGACAAGTGGGCCCTAATTAAACTGAACTGCTTCTGCTCAGCAAAAGAAACTATCAACAGAGAAAACAGACAACCTACAGAGTGGGAGAAGATATTCACAAACTATGCTTCTGACAAAGGCCTAATATCCAGAATCTATAGGCAACTTAAACAACAAGCAAAAAACAAATAACCCCATTAAATACTGGGCAAAGAACATGAACAGACACTTCTCAAAAGAAAACATGTACATGACCAACAAACACATGAAAGAAATGCTCAACATCACTAATCATCAGAGAAATGTAAATCAAAAACCAATGAGATACCATCTTATACTAGTCAGAATGGCTATTATGAAAAAGCCAGAAGTAACAGATTCTGGTGTAGGCTGCAGAGAAAAAGAAATGCTTATACACCATTTGGTAGAAATGTAAGTTAGTCCAGCCACTGTGGAAAGCAGTCTGAAAATTTCTCAAAGGTAGTTATTGAAACAGAACTACTATTTATTCCAGCATTCTCATTACTGAGTATATACATAAAAGGAAATAAATTATCCTAACAAAACATCACAAGCACTTTTTTGTTCATTGGAACACTATTAACAATAACAAAGCCATCTAATCAACCCAGGTACCCAATCAATGGTAGTAGATTGGATAAAGAAAATTTGTTACACCATGGAATACTATGCAACCATAAAAAAGAACAAAACCAGGTCCTTTGCAGCAGCATGGATGATGCTGGAGGTCATCCTAAGTAAATTAACGCAGGAACAGAAAACCAAATACCACATGTTCTCACTTATATGTGGGAGCAGAGCATTGAGCATACATGGACATAAATATGGAAGTAATAGACACTGTGACTACTAGAGAGTGGAGGGAGGGGAACTGTTTAAAAAACTATCTATCGGATAGGTACTATCCACACTACCTGGGTAACTGGATCCATACTTCAAACTTCATCATTGTGCAATATTTGCATGTAACATATCTGCACATGAACTCCCTGTATCTAAAATATTGAAATAAAAAAATAGTGTATTAATGAGAAAAATTTATGTTTTTGTGTTGTTTATGTGCAAAATGTATATAGCCAAGTATTAAATGAATATGTTTTATGGTAAGATTAAATAAAAAAATTACCTATAATGTAATTAAACTGGTGAAAAGAAATTATAGAAAAATTGAAATAAGAATTTTCTTTGAGATTTAACACATGAAATTTATTATAATTGTCAGAAAAATCATGGGAAATATTTTGAGTATTATCTCAAAAGGTAGAGCAAAAGATGAAAATATATAAAATTGGAGTCTGTCTAGGAAGTCCCCTGTGTGAATAAGGAATTTTCAAAAAACATGAACACTAATCCAGAAAATATAAAATGCAAACTTCCAGAATTAAGGGTCTCATGAAATTGTCAGTATAATTACTGAAAAATGTAGCCATATGAAGTTGAATCATCATTACATTTCAGAGGAGTGAAGATAAAAAGGTTCTTAAAAGTTATTGAGAAAGAAAAACAGGTTACTAAAAGGATTGACATTATTTCTCAACATCATCATTAGACACTAGTGTCATGTCTTCAAAATTTCTGGCTCCAAATTTCCAATACAGAGCTCTATACTCAGGCAAACTATGAGTATAAGGGAAATAATAATGCTATTTTCAGACATGATGTATCTTTAAAATTCTCCTGAATTTGCCATTTCTCCAGAAGCTGCTAGAGGATAAGCTCCACAAGATGACTAAACCTAGAAGCAGGATAACATAGAATCCATGAAACAGAAGATAAAAAGCACCTTCTAAGTGAAGGGAATACTCTAGATAACATGAAGAAAAATCCAAAGAGGACAGATAAGCAGCCCACCTAGAGAACAACAAGCTAGATGTGAAGAGTAGAATCAGAGAAAAATTAATCTGAAAGAAATTTTCTCAGGGAAAAATTGTAATTAATCAATCAATGCACACATATACACACATGCTTGCACATCTCAACACAGGAAGAAGTTTTATGTTTCTGTTGGCAGTGAATAAAACAATGGAAAACCAAGCACACCACTCCCCCAAAAATTCAATTGTTCCAGGAAAATGTAAAGTTATATAGCCATAGAAATTTATTAATTGCATAGTAAATCCTCAGTTGTCACAAATTACAATACTATTTATCCCGAGTACCAATTCGTGTAATTCAGCTGCTTCTACATTAGAAGAAATTAAGAAGGAAAGTGAAGTGTGGGTAGATAATATGTATGAGAGACTTAAATCTTTATCCTCCAGTTGTGAGAATGTTGTATTAAATATTTAAATATCAGAAAATGGCCACAAATATGTAGTAGATATAAATGAAAAAGCATGCAAAGGGGAAACAACTTAGAATTGTAAACTCTTTCATGAGATTGATAACTAAGGTAAGTGAAGGGAGAATGGGGTATACAATTACCGTGGGTTTTTAAAAAGATTATAAAACTAATTCAGGGAACACTGACATGTATTAATTTAATTTAAAACAGAATACATTTTAAAACAACCATAGCAAAGTCTATTGTTCATTTACTTCTCCCACCCAAAAGAAAGTGGTAAAAGGAGCAAAGGAGGAATGAGTAGCAACTACTTTTCCAGACCATGCCTTTCTGTTCCTCTATATGTGTTTTAGTCAGGGTTCTCTAGAGGGACAGAACTAATAAGATATATATATATACACACACACACACACACACACACACATATGTATATGTATATGTGTATATATACACACACACACATATATAGGAGAGTTTATTAAGTATTAACTTATCTGATCAGTAGGTCCCACAATAGGCTGTCTGAAAGTGGAGAGCCAGTCCGAGTCCCGAAACTGAAGAACTTGGAGTCCAATATTCCAGGACAGGAAGGATCCAGAACAGGAGAAAGATGTAGGCTGGGAGGCTAGTCCAATCTCTCCTTTTCACATTTTTCTGCCAGCTTTATATTCTCTGGCAACTGATTAGATTGTTCCCAACAGATTAAGGGTGGATCTGCCTTCCCTAACCCACTGATTCAAATGTTAATTCCTTTTGGCAACCCCCTCACAGACAAACTCAGGACCGATACTTTGTGTCCTTCAATCCAATCAAGTTGACACTCAGTGTTAACCATCACAATGAGGGATCTTGAAGTACATAAAAGGCCAAAACTGAGAGCAATTTAGTTATGGATATCTCACTGCAGCAATGTCATAAAAGCATTTTTCCATTTTGTTTTCAATAATCGAGTGATCATTACTGACCATCTAGTGAATGACTGAACAACTTCCTTAGAGTAGGCATTGATGCCTTTCCTGACTGCCCACATTTTGTTTCTGAAGTAGCCAGCTTCCTCTAATATAACCCTACTCAACTGCTTCTTACTGGTATTTCCATTAATTGGTTTCACTTTGCAAAAAGAAATTACTACATGAATAATAGGGATACATATTGGGATATACTTATGTATGCACAGATGTCTGTCATTATTATATTCCTGGCAGTTGTCTACCTGCAGTGAACTGCATTTTATAGCATTTCCACTTCACAGATTTAAATATTTTAAGTATTTTTTTTTTCTACAAAGACACTTTTAGGATGTAGAACGGGAGAAAATTGCCAGAGTGTCAATTATTGTAATGCTTTTATATTAAGTGTAAGTTGTAGGTCATAAGAACTGCTAGTCTCCCTCTTGTTACTAATAACACAATGACAATCAAACTCTATATATGTGGCTTCTGAAAGAGGGAATACAAATGAACAAACACATATTAAAAGCATACTTTGAGTACATAAAACAATGTATATTAGGCCAGGTTCCAAACAAAGTGAAAGCAGGAACCCAACAGTGAAAGCCTCCCTTCCCAGCCTTTTTCAAAGATACTATAAATAGAATATTTTAATATTTATGGAGAAGAGGTAGCTTATGAGAGTATTTGGATATTAATTTGCAGAGTAATACCAGATAATTCTCAGATCACTGTAAGCAATTCAAAAAAGGAATATGCAGAGTATCTCTTTAAGGTGAAAATTTATGTTTCACTTATGGAGCTGTGGTTCTTAAACTGGAGTCCATGGATGCCCAAGAATCTATGGTTAAGATTTGGTGTTCATATACATGCATTTTAAGAGGGAAAATTATATATATATATAAATGTAAACCACTAGGTAAAAATTAGCATTTCCCATTATGAATACAAGTGTAATAGCAATTAGTGTCAGTAGTACATGTAACTTTGTTCCTAATAGAAATAATAAATTTTATATGACAAGAAATGTATATTCTATTTCAAAATAGATATTTTGAAATAAAGCTCTGAAAACTTCAATATTATTGTCATTATTAAGCATATATCTGGAACTTATTATCTTAAACATTAACATATATTAAAAAAATTTCAAAACTATATTGCAATATAATTGGCTTTATTTAAATTAAAATGAAGTCCAAAGGCTTCACAAGACTACCAAAGTGATCCATAGCACAAAATATGGCTTAAAATCTCTGGTAAAATTTCGAAGCAACAATTTTCTGCTTGTGAATTTGGGGATGTTTCAGCATTATATACTCAGGAAAATGTCAAGAAGTCAAATATTACTTGAGAGTGGCTTTGTATAATTTTGCGTGTGTGTGTGAGAGAGAAAGGAGGAATAATGGAACACTTGAGAGGTAGTCTAGAGTCCATCCAAGTCGAATGTAGGAACATGAGCCATAAAACTTTTGTAGGTCTTTAGACACTTTAAAATACTGTATTGTAGCACTAGGTAGAGAAAAAGAGAGAGATTTTCTGGACAGACTAGGGATTTCAAATGTTGTTAGAGACATTCTGAAATGATTGCAATGTGACTTAGCAGTCCATTTTCATGTCATTGATTTTTCACTGGTGATTGACCTTGATGAACAAGCAAGTTAATCAGAAATTGGCTCTAGCACCTAATTATTTTATCAATTTTATTTAGGTTTTTCTTTTTTCATCTAAATCATATCAGATTAATCATTGTTGCCATCCAACAATAGAATAAGACTACTTCTGAGAGAGAAACATACTTGAAGACTCGAGGTCTTCTTTAGCCTTAGCTGCTCAGACTACTGTCAGTCAATAAGAAATCAGAACTTGCTATTTTTGTTTTCATTAATTTTCTCTTTTATTACAAGTTTTATTTCTGATAATGCAAGAACTCCCTCTCAGCTAAAAATACAAAAATTTAGCTAGGCATGGTGGCGGGCACCTGTAGTCCCAGCTCATTTGGAGGTTGAGGCAGAAGAATGGTGTGAACCTGGGAGGTGGAGCTTGCAGTGAGCCGAGATCATGCCCCTGGACTCCAGCCTGGGTGACAGAGCAAGCCTGCATCTCAAAAAAAAAAAAAAAAAAAAAAAAGAAAAAAGAAAAAAGAAAGAAAGATTAAAATGCCTAACCTAGATTGGAAAGTATTATTTGTTTTCATTCTAAACTTAGTACCTAGACTAAAATACTCAAGGATGCTTACTGCATTTACAACTTACATATTGTTGCTAGGAAAGAGAAATCTAGAAGGTCCAGCTCTGTCAGTTGTAACAAATCTTTAGAAATCACTTCTGAGTGTGTTTTAGTGACACTGTGAATCACTTGAAACCATTGTCATAACATGGGAAAGTCTGATTTTTATTCTCATTGTAAATTGTAAACCAGTACAAACAACCAGATAGCATGTATTTTGATAACCCTTGCATAGACTGTATACAGTGAAGTATAGTTACTGGTCAACAAATTTTAATAAATGATACTAGGGAAAATTTTTCAATAATAGATACTAGCACTTTATAGAGATTTGTTTTCTTCTCAGTATTTATATTTGTGCTATTTATCACAAGGATTGTGCAACAAAGAGATCTTATTCAGCATCTTGCTTGGGATCATCATGCATATAACTACTGTAGTTAGAAAGATGGTGAGTAATGATTTTATAATAATGTGCCTTTTAAAAATTCACTTTAAGAATAATTCCCTCAGTAAAATTATCTAACTGGTAATAATAATTCCTTTGAATATAGATTTTTCTCTCATTAATTTTAGTCTTTCTACTTAACACACTTTCCTTGAAAAATAACTTGCTTCACTGTATTCATTGACTCTCAAATTTTGTCATTATTACATTATCCTACCTTTGTTATCTTTTGATACATTTTACCTATTAAATTTCCCCTGAGTTGTTTCTCAGCGATATTTAGATGACATTTAATCCTGTCCTAGACATTTGGTTGTCTTGTGCTGATACTTCATTTTCATCAATTTGATTACCAGGGTTGATTCCATTTATACAATTGACAATGTCTCAACAGTAGGGAGAATAACAGAAAACCAATGACAAAAGTCCTTGAAAATCTTCTCCTGAAATGGTGATGATAACATTTTAACCACTTTGAAATAGACCTGAAAAATGGCATGTTGTTTCTCCTTTAACCTTTCTTACTGGAAACTTTTATCACCCAGTTTTGGTTGCTTTCAATGTTGATCAGTGATATTGGCCTGAGGTTTTTTTTTGTTTGTTTGTTTGTTTTTTGTTTTTGTTTTTGTTTTTTTTTAAATTAATATTGCTGTTGTATCTCTATCAGGTTTTGGTATCAGGATGATGCTGGCCTCAAACAATGAGTAAGGGAGCAGTCCTTCATTTTTGGTTGTTTGGAATAGTTTCAGAAGAAATGGTACCAGCTTCTCTTTGTACCTCTGGTAGAATTAAGCTGCAAATGCTTCTGGTCTGGGGCTCTTTTTGGTTGGTATGCTATTTATTACTGCCTCAATTTCAGTACTCATTACTAGTCTAGTCAGGGCTTCAGATTCTTCTTTGTTCAGTCTTGGGAGGGTGTATGTGTCCAGGAATTTATCCATTTCCTTTGGATTTTACATTTTATTTGCATACAGGTGTTTATACTATTCTATACTATACTATTCTGATGGTTGTTTGTATTTCTGGGGTCAGTGGTGATAGCTCCTTTATCATTTCTGATTTTGTTTATTTGAATCTTCTCTCTTTCCTTCTATGTTAGTCTAGCTAGTAGTTTGTCTATTATATGAATTTTTTTTTCAAAAAAAACAAGCTCTTGGACTCATTGATTTTTTGAAGGGTTTTTCATGTCTCTATCTCTTTCATTTCCGCTCTGATCTTGGTTATTTCTTGTCTTCTGCTGGCTTTGGGGTTTGTTTGCTCTTGGTTCTTCATTTCTTTCAGTTGGTATGTTAGGATGTCAATTTGAGATCTTTCTAACTTTTTGATGTGAGCATTTAGTGCTATAAATTTCCCTCACAACACTACTTTAGCTGCATCCTAGAGATTCTGGATGTTTTCTCTTTGTTCTCATTAGTTTCAAAAAACTTCTTGATTCCTGCTTTAGTTTCATTATTTACCCAAGAGTCATTCAGGAGGTTGTTAAGTTTCCATGTAGTTGTGTGGTTTTGAGTGAGTTTCTTAATCTTGAGTTTTAATTTGATTGTGCTGTGGTCTGAGATACTGTTTGTTATAATTTCAGTTCTTTTGCATTTGCCGAGGAGTGTTTTACTTCCAATTGTGTGATCAATTTTAGAGTAAGTGCCATGTGGCACTGAGAAGAATATATGTTCTGTTTTTTTTTTTTTTTTTGAGTAGAGAGTTCTGTAGATATCTCTCAGTTTTGCTTGATCTAGAGCCGAGTTCAAGTCTTGAATATCTTGAATATCTTTGTTAACTTTCTGTCTCAATGATCTGTCTGATATTCACAGTGGGGTGTTAAAGTCTCCCACTATTATTGTGTGGAAATCTAAGTTTGTAGGTCTCTAATAACTTGTTTTATGAATCTTGGTGCTTCTGCATTGGTGCATATATATTTACAATAGTTTTTCTTCTTGAATTGAACCCTTTTCCGTTAAGTAATGTCATTCCTTGTCCTTTTTGATATTTGTTGGTTTCAAGTCTGTTTTGTCAGAAGCTAGGCTTGCAACTCCTCCCTTTTTCTACTTTCCATTTGCTTGGTAAATTTTCCTCTATCCCTTTATTTTGAGTCCATGTGTATCTTTGCACATAAGATGGGTCTCTTGAATACAGCATACCAATGGCTCTTGACTCTTTATCCAGCTTGCCATTCTGTGTCTTTTGATTAGGGCCTTTAGTCTCTTACATTTAAGGTTAATATTGTTATGTGTGGATTTGATCCTGTTATCATGATGCTAGCTGGTTGTTTTGCAGACTTGTGAATGCAGTTGCTTCATAGTGCCATTGGTCTCTGTGCTTCAGTGCATTATTTTAGTGGCTAGTAATGGTTTTTTCTTTCCATATTCAATGCTTCCTTAAGAGCTCTTGCAAGGAAGGTCTGGTGGTAATGAATTCCCTCAGCATTTGCTTGTCTGAAAAATATTTTATTTCTCCTTTGCTTATGAGGCTTAGTTTGGTCAGATATGAAATTCTGGCATGGAAATTCTATTATTTCAGAATGTTGACTATTGGTCCCTGATCTCCTGTGGTTCATAGGGTTTCTACTAAGAGGTCCACTGTTAGACTGATGGGCTTCCCTTTGTGAGTGACCTGGCCTCTATCTCTCTCTGACTGCCTGTAACATTTTTTCTTTCATTTTGACCTTGGAGAATCTGATGAATATGTGTCTTGGGGTTGATCTTCTCATGAAGCATTTTACTGGGGTCCTCTGGATTTCTTAAAGTTGAATGTTGGCCTATCTTACTAGATTGGGGAAGTTCTCTTGGACAATATCCCAAGTAGGTTTTCCATCTTGGAAAGAGACCAATTTCCCTGATCTTTTTAATCCCATAGTTCTTAGAGGTTTTGTTCATTTGTTTTCATTATTTTTTCTCTAATCTTGGCATCCTGTCTTATTTCAGTAAGATAGTCTTCCAGCTCTGAAATTATTTCCTCCACTTGATCTATTTAGCTATTGATACTTGTGATTACACTGTGAAGTTCTTGTTTTGTATTCTTCATCTCCTGTTTATGCTCCTCTCTAAACTGGTTATTCTGATTAACAGCTCCTGTAATGTTTTATTATTGTTCTTAGCTTCTTTACATTGTGTTAGAACATACTCCTTTAACTCAGCAAACTTTAACTCCTTTAACTTCATTATTACTCACCTTCTGAAGCCTACTTCTGTCAGTTCATTCATCTCAGCCTCAGTCCAGTTCTGTGCCCTTGCTGAAGAGGTGTTGAAATCATATGGAGGAGAAGAGGCACTCTGGATTTTTGACTTTTCAATGTTTTTGCATTGATCTTTTTTTCATCTTCATGAGCTTATTTACCTTCAATCTTGGAGGCTGCTGTTCTTTGAATGAGGTTTTTGTGAAGTCTTTTTTGTTGATGTCATTGTTGTTTTCTGTTTGTTCTTTTTCTTTTAGCAGTTGGCCCCTTTTCCTTTGGACTGCTGCATTTTGCTGGGGGTCCACTCCAGACCCTATTCACCTATTCACCTGGATCCCTCCTGCACCTTGAGTTTTCACCATTGGAGGCTGCAGAACAGCAAAGATGGCTGCCTACTCCTTCCTCTGGGAGCTCTGTCCCAGAGCGGCACTGACCTGATGACCATGGGAATGCCCTTGTATAAGGTGACTGACAACCCCTGTTGTTAAGGGGGTCTCACCTAGTCAGGAGTCATAGGGTCAGGGACCCACTTAACAAACCATTCTGTCTTCTCCTTGGTGGAGTGGGTGTACTGTGCTGGGGAAAATCCCTCTTTTCTGGACTGCCCAGCCTCTTTAGAGCCAGCAGGCAGGAAAGACTAAATCTGCTGAACTAGAGACCATGGCCACCTCTCCCCTAGGGGCTTGTTCCAGGGAGATTGGAGTTCTGTCCATAAACCCCTGGCTGGAGTTGCTGAAATTCTCACAGAAATGCCCCGACCCAGTGAGAGGGAATGGATCTGGGTTTCATCTAAAGAATAATTTTGGCCATGATCCACCACAGCTGCTGTGCTGCACTGTGGGAAATTTCTCCCAGTCCAAACCACTCAGTCTCCCCAACACTATCAGGGAACAATGGCAGACTGGAGCTGCAGTGATGGTGGCCCCCTCCCCCGGAAAACTTCATAGTAGTCTTAGGCGGTCTTCAGCCCATTGCTGCTGGCTGCAAACTGAGTGGCCACTAAGCTTCTGCACAGCTCTGTGCTTGGGAATCAAGGCCTTGGTGGTATGGGCTCACATGGGCGTCTCCTGATCTGAGGGTTGCACAGATATGTGGAGAAAGCATGGTTTTCTGGGCAGGTGGCACAATCACTCACCACCTCCCTTGACTCGGGGTAGGAGCTCCCCTTGCCTCATGCATCTACTGGGTGGGCCATCACTCCACCCTGCTTTTTCTTGCTCTCTGTGGATCTCACCAACTGCCTAGTCAGTCCCAATGAGAGAACCTGTATACCTCAGCTGAAGGTTCAGCATTTACTCACAATTTTGTTATTGTCTGTGGGAGCCCCCAGTGGGCAGCTGCCCCTAGTAGGTCATTTTGGCCTCTTCCCCTTGGTTGCTTTGTATGAGGATTTATTTATGAAAGTCAATACAATATACTTATTAAGTACATAAATTTTGAAATTTGGCTGTCTAATATTTAATGATAGCCCTACCACTTATTGGCTGTGTAATTTTGGGTAAGCTACTTTACTTCTTTTGCTTCCTCACCTCTAAAATGGCAACATTCTATTGGTCAAAGAAACTGACAGAAGAAGCCCATATTGAAGACAATGGAGAAATATACTCCATCTGTTGATGAGAAGAGTAGAGACATCACATTGCAAAGGAATTTGTATATAAGGAATGTCATTCATTGGAAGCCATTATCATCATGATACACAACCTTTTTACTTTTTTATTTTTTCGAGACAAGGTCTCACTCTGCCACTCAGGCTGGAGTGCAGTGGTATAATCAATGATCATTGCAGCCTTGACCTCCTGGGCTCAAATAATATTCCAGCCTCAGTCCTCTAAGTAACTGGGACCACAGGTGTATGCCACTATGGCAAGCTAATTTTTGTATTTTCTGTAGATTTTGCCATGTTGCCCAGGTTGGTTCTGAACTCCTAGGCTCAAGCAATCTAACCAACTCAGCCTCCCAAAGTGCTTGGATTATAGGCATGAGCCACCATATCTAGCCAAATTTAACCTCTTTAAGATAACTTATTTGAGTTATAATCTTCCATCTTTCTGCTCATTAGATTAAATTTGGATTCTCTATAGGGAAAAACGAATGTTTCCTGTCAAGCTATTCTTCCCAAAGCTCTTCTTTTAGTTAAGAAAAAATTAGACTTTTGAAATAAAAATTAGTTTATTCCATCAATGGTTTAAGGTAATTTCTCTGAAAGTATCTGTCTGGAAAGATATTCATCAGAAATTTTATGATGTTTGTAAGAAATGTGTATTCCTGAACCCAACATAACAATTTTCAACAGGAGGGCACAGGAATTATTTTTACTGCTAACACAAATTTGGAGTACTTATTTGTAGTACTAATATTAGAGAACTATTCTTTTATAAACTACTGGCCTCCCACATTGACTGCACAAAAATGATATATATGTTTTCCTATAAGATTCAGATGACTCTGTATTATCTATAGTGTGACAAAAGTAGCTATAGTCCTGACTGAACTTTATTTCACCATCATTTATAACATTTTGACTAAAGATATACGTCCTCTGTATTCTAACTCAGAAAGCCAGGTATATAGCCTCTCACCCCTGCCCTGGCTTTAAAGTGTATCTTATAAAGTTACAAGAATAGTTTCTGTGCCTGAGAATGAAGGTTCTAAGCAGCAGGAGCTGGGTAGATAGATACTCTTGGAATACAGCATATTAACTCCCACAGAGAAGCCAATAAATAAAGGTAGGGGGCTTGAAATGAGGATGAGGTCTTGCATACCTGCAGGTAGAGTTTAAGAGACACCAGGATTTAGGCATACGGTTACATCTATTTTATTCACATGCTATGTATATCAAAGTCTTGCCAAGAACATATTTCAGGCAGGAAGGAGTTAATACCCTTGGAGGAAGGATAGAATACATATCAGAGAAGATGTGTGATGGTATTAGGATATTTTTAAGTTTCATAACTTATGGGAAATCAGCACTTATAATTTCAGCTACCCACAGCACCTAATTAATTCATTTATAAGAGAATATCTGGAAGACAGCATAACCTTACTTTTAGATGAAGTCAATGTGCCTGCTCACTGTTAGTGGAACAAAAATAAATTCTAGTCCTCTTCTGTCTCCAAAATCTTGTGACAGTGTCTCTCTTTGACAGACTCTAAATTAGAACTCAGCTAGGAAGTGAGTCTGAAAAATGTGATTTCTAGAATTCTAGCCCCAGAGATACAGGAGAAAAATTAGAGTTGGATACATTGCTGAGTATTAATAGATATTACCTAATTGTCTAAACCATATAATAGGATAACAGTATATATACACACACACATATATACTGTTACATATATACAGTATACATAACATATATAACATACATATATGCACATATATACACACATATGTATATGTGCATATATGTATATGTATACATATGTGTATATATGTATGTTATATACATATAAATACATGTATAACATATATGCATATATACACACATGTATGTATATATGTGTATATATGTATGTTATACGTTATGTATATATGTATATATATGTTAGTATAGCAATATAATAGTACTGTTCTTTCTTCTCCTAGGTTAAGAGACTGGGATGATTTTTAGAGTGCATATTCATAGTGTATCCCCACTAGTACCAAAGAATCTCTAGTTAGGAGCTATACTGTTAAACCCCAAAGTAATCTTTACTCATACTAAATTTTAAGAGCCACTGCCCTACAAGAATGAAATTCTTGCAGGTTCTGAATGAAAAACTAATTGTGCAATGAAGTCTGGATTCAAAAGTCTAATCATATATGTACTTATAGATATACATAAGTATACACTTGAATTTTCAGTGATACTTATCAAATTAGCAAAATTACTACAATGGCTTTAGACCTAATAGTAGATAATTTAAAAACACATTACAAAAATGTGAAAGACAATTAAATAAAGATTTTGGCCTAAAGAGCAAAATGATGATTTTATAAGAGTAATTTTATAGTTTATTCTTAAAAGTTGTGATTCTTTTCATGTTTCTATAGTAAAGCAGCAATTAAGGATCTTCTCTACAGGTATTTTAATGAGTCTAAATGGGAATGACAACAAGTTTTAAAAAACTGTATCTTTTATTTCTAAGGTAGATTGAATTACATTTTAATTACTTATCTTGTTTATAATGTAAATTATATTCATCGTATAATTAGCATCATAAGATACGTAACACAATCTAATATTTTGGTTGATTTAGGAAAAAGAAGCAGATAATATTCAGTTAAATTTTCTTCATATTAGAGTTATTTCAGATCAAGTTAGATTTGGCTTGAAAGAACTATGTCTCCAAGGAAACTTAACCTTATTCTCTTTCTAAATCTATAAATACTTTCTGGGAGTTACCTCCTTTACTCTCAGAGGCTTCTAATGACTTTATAGCAACTGGTGAAAAATTTAACCAAAGCATTTTTAGCTTATTTTTCTACAGTCTAAAATTTCCACTACAGGATGAACTTTTTATTAATTTATGTTTCTTCTTTTAACCCTCATCCCTACCCTATCAACAAATTCACCTGATTATTTCTTATTCTACCTGCACTAGCCTGTAATCAGAAGTATTCTTCCTTGATACGCTCAGTGTTCCAGCCTCTTTTGGGTCAATGCCACCTTAGGTGATATATACTCATTCTTCCAAAATTCACTATACCTTCAAGCAACAGGACAAATTTTTTCTATTTAGGGAAGAACTACAAGACTGATAACCTGACAAAGCAATTACAGTAAAACTCTATTACAAAGCACTTCGCTATTTCACAGATTCGATTATACCTTGGGTCAAACCATAACCACTGCGTACATTGTACTTCTCCCTTAATATAACGAGAAAAAAGCCTATAAGGTAGGTTTTATCTTCTGACATCAGCGTTATTACAGTGCTCTCTTTTGTTTCATTGATTCATGTTACTGGATAAAAAATTACTTTCTATGCAATTTTCAAGGACGAGTAGATAAAACGTGTTATCAAAAAATATTATCAGGCATCATTTTGTCTTGTGATGTAAACATATGGCATTACATATCATCCTGGTTATAAAATAAAACTGGCAATTTAGAGAAGTATCCAAGTATTTTATAAAGTGTGTTTATAGAAGATGTTATAAGAAGATTAAGAAGATATAAAATATTAGGACTAAGTAAAAATATTTATTCATATGACTGACTAGAGTAGATGCCTCTGATGCCCCCCATCTTATCCCTTCATCATACAATTCCGGGCAAGCCTAGACTTTTGCTAAGTTTCCAACTATGAGTGCTGATCTCATCTTTAAGACTGACTTATCCAATAGGCACAGTGCCTAGGCCCATCCTGCTTTTAGGATCTCAAGAAACTTTTTCATTTTTTTTTTAAATCAGAAGAAAATAAACTTTTATGTCAGTGAACGTGTTTAAATATATAATAGTGATACATTTTTCATGATATAAATGCTGATGTAAAATAAAAATGTTAACGTTTCTATGGGGGAAGTTACCTACAACCGTCATCATGTAGCCCTGCATTCTTGTCACTTTCTTCATGGTTGCTGGCTTGGCCATAACAGTAGCCAGGAAGTAGAAGACAGGTAACATTCCCAGGAGCAACAGCATGGGAGCAGAACCCAGATGAATAACTTTGGGAGATATTTTTATGATTTTCTTGAAAAAAACAGTACCAGTTTTTCCTCAATTGCATCCTCAGACACTCTAAAAGGCATCTTGATGTACATTTTTCTGCATCTCTGTCTTGAAGTCTAGTCAATTTATTTTCCAGTGAACACTAGCTCTACACTTCCCCACAAATTTCCTTTTTTTTTTTTTTTTTTTTTTTTTGAGATAAAGTCTCACTCTGTCACCCAGGCTGGAGTGCAGTGGCACAATCTCAGCTCACTGCAATCAATATTTTAAAATATAAAAATATTCTTATAGATTTCTTGTTCCAAAATATATTTTCTTTTGTAATAAAAGATTTATTAAACTATAATACACATGCCATGAAATTCACCATTTTAATGTGTACAATTCAGTGGTTTCTACAATATTCACAGAGTTGTACAATCATCACCACTATCTGATTTTTGAACATTTTCATTCCCTCAAAAAAAAAAAAAAAAAAAGAAAGAAAGAAAGAAATCTCACACTCTATTTCTCCTTTTCTCTAGCCCCTGGTAAACATGTATCTACTTTCTGTCTATTTGGTTTGGACTATTCTGAACATTTCATATAAATTAGATCATACAACATATTTTTTGACTGATTTCTTTCCCTTAACATAATATTTTTAAAGTTCATCCATGTTGTAGTACATATTAGTACAGTGTTCCTTTTTATGGCCAAATAATATTCTATTGTGTGAATGCATTACTTTTGTTAATACATTCATTTGTTGATGAATACTTGAATGGCTTCCACTTTTAAGCTATTAGGACAAATAGTGCTGTGGACATTTGTGTAGACATTTTTGTGCAGACATATGTTTTCAGCTTTCTTGAGTTTTTACTTAGGAATGGAATTGCTAAGGCATATGGTTACTCTATGTTTAACTTTTTGAGGAACTTTCAAATTGTCTTCAAAAGTAGCTTTACATTTTCGCATTCCCACCAGAAATTTTTGAGTGTTCCAGTTTTTCCACATCCTTGTCAACAATTGTTGTCTGTCTCCTTTATTTTAGCCATTCTCATAGGTGTAAAGTGGTATCATATTGTGGTTTTGATTAGCATTTCCCTAATGACTATGTTGAATATTTTTCATGCACGTATTAGTCATTGTATATTATATTTGAAGAAGTGTCCATTCAAATCCTTGCCTGTTTTTAATTGGATTGTCATTTTATTTTTGTGCTCTAACAGTTCTTTACATATTCTGCATTCGCTACACTTACATATGATTACAAACATTTCTCTCAAACTATGAGTTGTCTTTTCATTTCCTTGATGCTCTTTGGAACACAAGTGTATTTTATTTTAATGAAATTTATTTTCACTGTTTCTTTCTTTTCTCAATTGTATTTTGGTGTAAGATCTAAGAAACTATTGCCAACTCAAGTTCATAAACATTTACTCCTATATTTTTTTTAATACTTCCATCTTTTTAGTTCCAATATTTAGATCTATTTATTATCCATTTAAAGTTAATTTTTGTACGTGGTATGAGGTATGTGTCTAGTTGTCCCAGCATGATTTGCTGAAATGGCTATTAAGTTCCCCATTGAATTGTCTTTGTAATGCTAAAATCAATTGAAAATAATAGAGGAGTTTATTTCTGGACACTCAATTCCATTCCATTTATCTACTTGTCTATCATTTTGCAAGTACCACATTTCTGGATCAATGTAGATTCACAGTAAGTTTTGAAATCAAGAAATGTGAGTCTTCAAATTTTGTTTTTCTTTTTCCAAATTGGTTCTAGGTTGACATGGTTTAGCTGTGTCCCCATCCAAATGTCATCTTGAATTGTAGTTCCTACAATTCCCACACATCGTGAGGGGGACCTGGTGGGAGGTAATTGAATCATGGGGGTGGATCTTTCCCATGGTGTTCTTGTGATAGTGAATAAGTCTCACAAGATATGATGGCTTTATAAAGGGGAGTTTCCCTGCACAAGTTATCTTCTCTTTGCCGCTGCCATATGAGACATGCCTTTCACCTTCCCCCATGATTGTGAGGCCACCCCAGCCACGTGGAACTGTGAGTCCATTAAACCTCTTTCTTTTGTAAATTGCCCAGACTTAGGTACATCTTTATCAGCAGTGTGAAAATGAACTAACACATGAGTGTTCTGTGTCATTTGCATTTTTATATGAATCTTAAGATCACCTTGCATTTTTATATGAATCTTAAGATCACCTTTTTGTTTTTGTTTTTTGAGACAGATTCTGAGTCTGCTGCCTGGGCAGGAGTGCAGTCGTGCAAACTTGGCTCACTGCAACTTCTGCTGCCTAGGTTCAAGTGATTCTCCTGCCTCAATCTCTTGAGTAGCTAGGATTATAGGCACCCACTACTACACCTGTATAATTTTTATGTTTTTAGTAGAGACAAAGTTTCACCATGTTGGCCAGGCTTGTCTTGAATTCCTGACCTCAAGTGATCCACCAACGTTGGCCTCCAAAAGTGCTAGAATTATGGGCATGAACCACTGCACCTGGCCCAGATCAGATTCTTAGTTTGTGCAAGAAAGATATCTGGTATTTTGATTGGGAATATGTTAAGTCTGCAGATCAATTTGAGGAATTTTGTCTCAATATAATAAACTCCTTTCTAAAAATATGGGATTTTTTACATTTATTTAGTATTTCTTGAATTTCTTTTGCCATGTTTTCTAATTTTAAGTATATAAATCTTCCACTTCCTTTGTAATATTTATTCCTGTTTTATTCTTATTCTTACTAACATAAAAAGTTTTATTAATTTCATTTTCAGATTAATTGCTTGTGTATAAAAATAAATTGATTTTTGTTGACTAGTCTTATATACAGCAACTTTACTAAACTCATTTATTAGCTCTATAGTTTTGTAAATTGATTCTTCAAAATTCTTTATATATAAGCCTAGGCTATCTGCAAATACTTTGTGTTCCTTTTATTTGCCTAAATTCTCAGGCTAGGACCCCTATTTTAGTATTGAATAAAAGTGGTGAGAATAACGTCCTTTTTGTATTGGTCCTGATTTTAGGTAAAACTTTCAGTCTTTCATCATTAAGTATGATATTAATTACAGAATTTTTGTTGCTACTCTTTATCAGATTGAAGAAAATCCCTTCTGTTCCTACTTTTTAGTTTGAAATTACAAGGATATTGGATTTTGTCAAATGCTTTTTCTACATATATTTTGACCTACGGGTTATTTAAGAATGTATTGCTTAATTTTCACCTATTTATAAAATGCCCAAATTTCTTTCTAGTATAGACTACCAATTTAATTCCCTTGTGGGTGGAAATTATGCTTTGGGTCATCTAAATCTTTTAAAATTTATTGACACTTATTTTATGGTCTGACATATGATTTGGTCTATTCTGATAAATATTTCATGCACATTTCAGGATAATGTGTATTCAGCTTTTGTTGTGTAGATTGTTCTATAGTTGTCTGTTGAGACTACTTGATTTTTTCATGTTCTGTCTTCTATTTTTGTGTTCATCTTCTGTCTAGTTGTCCTATTATTTTAAATAGGATATTAAGTCTCAAGTTATTATTGTTGACTTGTTATTTTCCCTTCAATTATGTCAGCCTTTGCTTGAGGTATTTTAGAGCAGTGTTTTAGGTGCATCCATGTTTATAGTTGTTACATGTTTTTGATGGCTGAACACTTTCATTATCATAAAATGCTCTTCTTTGTCTCCAGTTATACTTTTTGTTTTAAAGTCTATTTTGTTTGATAATAATATAGCAGCTGCAGATCTTTGTATTATGTATTTATTTCCTTCCTTTTATTTTCAATCTATGTATATCTCTGACTGTAAAGTATGTCACTTGCTGACCATATAGAGTTGGATCATGTTTTCTAATCACTTCTGCCAGTCTTCCATGTGAGGTGTTTTTTTTCTTCTTTTTCTTTTTTGAGTGTTTAATCTGTTTAAGTTAAATTTAAGTAGTGATAAAGTATAAAACATAAATTTGATATTTTTTTCAGTTACTTCTTTTTTACTGCCTCTTTTGTGCAAAATACATATTTTCTATAGTGTTACTTTATTTCCCTTTTGTTTTATTTACCATGTACTTAAAATTATTTTCTTGGAAAATTCTCTGAGGATTACAAATGACATCTTAGCTAAAACAATGCGGTTTCCATGAAGGCAAGCAATTTATATAGTACAAAAAACTTTGTCATAATATGGCTTCATTCCCCACTTCTTTGTCCTGTTTTCATACAAATGAACATCTTTATATATTATAAACCCATCAACACAGTTTTAATTTATTTGTTTGTTCAGAAACAAATTATTACAAAGAAAAATACATTTATAAAGTATTTCATATTTACCTGCACAACAGTGTTCTTTATTTCTTCCTGTGGATTTGAATTGATTTCTCTCTGATAGCTTTTGCTAAGGAATTCACTTTAGTATTTCTTTCTTTCTTTTTTTTTTTTTTTTTTTTTTTTTGAGACGGAGTCTCGCTCTGTGGCCCAGGCTGGAGTGCAGTGGCCGGATCTCAGCTCACTGCAAGCTCCGCCTCCCGGGTTTACGACATTCTCCTGCCTCTGCCTCCCGAGTAGCTGGGACTACAGGCGCCCGCCACCTCGCCTGGCTAGTTTTTTGTATTTTTTAGTAGAGAGGGGGTTTCACCGTATTAGCCAGGATGGTCTTGATCTCCTGACCTCATGATCCGCCCGTCTCAGCCTCCCAAAGTGCTGGGATTACAGGCTTGAGCCACCGTGCCCAGCCCACTTTAGTATTTCTTATAGGACAAGTTTGCTAGTGATAAAATCCATTGTTTTTGTTTATTTAGTTAGTCTTAATGTCTCCTTCAAACTAAAAGAATAGTTTCGCTCACTACAGACTTCTTTGTTGAAATTCTTTTCTTCCCTCTACTACTTTGAATATATTGTCCCACAGACATTTGTCCTCCTTTGTCGGATAAAGAATCAGCTTTTACTCTTTTTGAGTATTCCTCATATGTGATGAGTTGCTAAACTCTTGCTGATTTCAAAATCTTTGTCTTTTATCAACTTTGCTATGATGTGTCTGGGTGTGGATCGCTCAGGTTTACTGTTCTGGAATTAATTGACTTCTCGGATGAACAGATTAATATCTTCATTAAATATGAAAAGATTTTTAAAAATATTTTAAAAAAATATTCTTTCTGTGCCTTTCTTACTCACCGCTTGAGACTTCAATTATGTACATGTTAGTATGCTTGATAGTATATCATAGGATTCTGATGCTCAGTTCATTTTTCTTTATTCTTTTTTTACCACTGCTCCTCAGACTGTATAATCTCAACTGACCAGCCTTCAAGTTCGGTGATTCTTTTTTTTTTTTTTTTTTAAGAAAAGAATAAGTTAAGTCTGCTGTTTATCCTCTCTAGAGAATTTTTAAAATTTCAGTCATAATACCTTTTAATTATAGAATTATTTTTGTCACCTTAAGAATTTGTTACTATTAATTAATATTTTCTATTTTGTGAGACATTTTTTCCTTCATTTTTTCTTTCACTCTTTAGGCATGGTTTCCTTTAGCTGTTTGATCTTTATAGCATTGAAATTAAACTCTGACTACTAAGTCTAATATCTGAGCTTTCTTACGGAGAGGGTCTATTGACTCCTTTTTCCCTCATGCATGAGCCAGTCACTTTTCTCTTGTTGTTGTTTTTTGTTGTGGACATGTTATAATGTTTTATTAAAAAGTAGACATTGTAAATAACATAAGGCAACTGTGCAAATCAGATATTCCCCTTCCCTGGGGTATCATGTGCAAATCAGATATTCCCCTTCCTTGGGGTTTCATGTAATTGCTGACTGTTGTATTGTTTTTGTTGTTGTTTCTATTTTTCATTTTGTGATTTTTCTGTACTAATTCTATAAAGTTTATATTCTTTGTCTTGTGGGGACACTGAAGTCTCTGCTTTGTTAGTTTCATCATCAGCTAATATTTGAAAAGAGATTTTCTTAAGTACGTTGAACCAATAAGTCACCCAGTCTTAGCTTTAGTGGAAGGGGTCTGTGCTTGTATTGGGTTTTGCTTTTAATGCTCTGACAGGTAGTTTACAAATCTGCCTTTGCTTTCACTTCCTCTTTGTCAGATTCTCAATGTTTGAGCCAAGAGTTTAAACGTTTTCTGGTCTTTCCTTGGCATGTACACAGTCCTGCATGTGAGTGTTTTCTTCTTGATTTCCAGGAATATGTTAGCACTTTCAAAGGCCTACATTAACTCCCTTAATTTTATGTTTTTTTATTAGCCTCTGTATTAATCTGTTCTCATGCTGCTAATAAAGACATACCTGAGACTAGGTAATTTATAAAGGAAAGAGGTTTAATGGACTCACAGATACACATGCCTAGGGGGCCTCACAATCTTGGTGGAACACTAAGGAAGAGCAAAGAGACGTCTTACATGGCAGCTGGCAAGAGAGTTTGTGCAGTGGAACTCCCCTTTATAAAACCATCAGATCCCATGAGACTTATTCACTATCATGAGAACAGCTTGGAAAAGACCCCTCTCATGATTCAATTACCTCTCACTGGGTCCCTCCCATGACATGTGAGAATTATGAGAGCTACAATTCAAGATGAGATTTGGGTGGGGACACAGCCAAACCATATCAGCTTCAGGAAGAAACTCCCACTTACTCCCACTTACTCTCAGGCAGGTGAGATTTAAACTGTCAGGGATTGTTTCAGACAAAGTCCTATGGCAAGGGCCTTTTGCCCAGATCAAAATCTGAATTAAGTAAAATAAAGACAAATCCTAAGAATTGAGCTTTTGGGGAATAGTACAAATAG
Source organism: Piliocolobus tephrosceles (assembly GCF_002776525.5). Classification (NCBI taxonomy): domain Eukaryota; kingdom Metazoa; phylum Chordata; class Mammalia; order Primates; family Cercopithecidae; genus Piliocolobus; species Piliocolobus tephrosceles. The sequence goes on along the minus strand of NC_045436.1, from coordinate 71,823,392 downwards.
GTATATAGTGACAATTCTCTGGTGTTTAGATTTACAGAGAGTTCCAAACTCATTTCTCCTCACCCCCAGTGGTGACTAGGCTGCTGGATTGCACAGCTTCTACTTGCCAGTCTATTAATTTTCAAGTCTTCTGTGCAGCTGGGACCAAGGGATGGGCATAGGACCTTTTGTGTATAACCCCTCAAACCTCACTCTTCTTACTGAGATTCATTATTTCTTTCTTGAATAATGTTTCTTTAGATTCTTCCATGACTGTGATCGATTTCTAGAGTAAAGAAAAAGTTGATTTGGAGGATTTTGCCAACATTCCTTTTGCTTTTATGGAGGAGCAGCTTTCTGGAGTTCTTGCTCTTTCTAAAGGACTGCCTCTACAAATATATTTTCAGTCTGCATGGCTGATGTTTTCCTCAATATGCTTAGTACTCAAGTTCTTAAGTAAACAAATACCTAAAGACAGAGAGATCCAAATCAAATATGCCACATGGTTCTGGCTTGCTAAAGTTAAAGGTAAATTTTCAGTGGCTGTGAATTTAACAAGAGGCTCCTTTTTTGTTTTTGTTTTTGTTTTTTTCATTCTGGAACAAAATGAATATATATAACATTTTGTGAAAACAAAATGAACAGCATGTTTCTTAGTTTGCATTGTACCTTAAATTTCTTTCTAAATCTGTAACTTATTCAGAACATTTCTTCACAGTTTAATTTCCACTTTCCTCAATAAAAGAATAACGTGTACTCTGTCATAAACAAATGTTGTAGCTGAACTCTTACATGTAAAGTGATACTCAACATTGTGGGTTATACATTTTCTTTATGTAACTACCACATTACAGAGCTTCCAGATGTTCCTGCTTATAAACGTGTCTGTATCTAAACATTATCTTCTTAACTTCTATCTGGAAAAAACAGCCTATATGTTCTACATAAAAGTAAACTATTACAATGCCTCCTAAACAAGATGTACTGCTATATATCTCTTTGACACCATGTTTTATCTTTTTCAAGTACCAAATTAAAAGAAAAAGTCCTACATTATTCACAAAGAAAGATACAAAAATTTACTTTTCTGAATTTATGTGATTCTAATTATAAGGTAGTGAATATTCTAAAGATATGATTATCACTCTTCTTAATGAAAAAACAATTACTTCATAATTTTTAGGTAATTAATGGCAGATTTACACATTTCCCACAGTCCTCTCCTTTTTGGTTTTCAGGTTTTATTTATATTTTTTTCTCTAGGAAGTATCAGTCGGTTGAATACTATTTATTCCCTAACTACCAGATATCAGTTGTAAGCTCTTTGAAGAAAGAGATTATATTGTATTCATTTCACTTTGCCTAGTTTCTATCATTCTGTCTATATAAAAAACAGATTAAATTATTAATATTTGATCATTTTGCCATTCAAAAATGGAATATCATGTGGTTCAACTTAATATACTTATGTCTGGGATGAGTAAAATATCAGAAAAGAATTCATAGTGCAGTAGGAATTTGGCCCCATTTCAGGATTTATTTTGGAAACAGTGAGTTTGTTAATCAGCACATTAAATATTAGATAAATAATTAGCAATGTCTAATGTGAAATGTTCTATTCTATTATTTTCCTCCTGACTTTATGATCTATAAAACTTGTTCATCTCTAGAAAGATAACATTGAATCAAACTACACACATCAGTTAAGATGACTTTTGCTGGAAGAAATTAAAATCTTGACTCATTCAGGATTAAAGACTAAAGACTCTTTAGCTTACAAGTAGGAATCCAGAGGATTAGAGGAATCAGGATCACCATATTTAAGTGGTTCCATTTTGCTATGACACTCTTATATATGTTCTTTTTGTTTGCTGACTTCAGATGTTATACTATGATGTCCAGAACACAATGGAGGCCATGTTTAATATTTGCTTTCTTGTGAGTATATCTCTGAAAAATCCCAGCCTATTTATGTATACATTTACTTTAGTCCAAAAGATGATTTTGTAAGCTTCCTCTGAAGTTCAAGGGATGCATGGGTACATGCTTGAACACTAAAACAGTATTTGGGTTTCGTGAGGTAAGTTAAAAAGACAGATTTGATTCCTGGGCAGAAAATATTTTTCCCCAATATAACATAGATTTTATTTAAAAAGATCTTCTTGGAGAAAACAGAAATTTCTGTTAGCTGGTAAAACAGCTAAATAAAGTAAAAGGGCCATTCAATATTTCCATTTACAGTTGACATATTGAGTAATTTTTTCTACCACTCTTAATATCACCCTAGTAGTATAGATTCAGCCAATTTACAGAATAATAATCATGTTCTACATGCCAAATAATTATTGACTATTCTGCTGGTCTTGGAACATCCTCAGTAATCTATTTTATTTTGATAACTTATATGGTAAAATTTCTTTTCTCACTTTCTTAAATTTTGCTGAGCTTTTCCACATGTTAGCAAATTTACTTTTTTCTTAACTAAGCATAATGGTTTCCAATACTGAATATGGCAAAAATTCAATACTTTTAGCTCTATTTCAAATAATGTAAAAATCATATGTTTACTTATCATTCTGTAATTCTGTTTAATTCCATCATATTTACCAAAAACTCCTGCATTCTTTTTGAGTCTTCTCATATGAGATATTTATATAATATTTTTACAAAATGTTTTTGATTTTTCAAAATGGTCTGAAATATCTCTTGTCAGATTTATTCCCAAGTGCCTTATAATTTTTATCGTATTATGAATAGATATTTCTACTTTTATTTTTATTTATTTTCTAGTTTTTTTAATTTGGTCAGATTTTAAAAATGTTGATTGTCATCTGTATACCTAGTGCTATGTTCCCCCAACTTTCATATGTTAAAATCCTGTCCCTTAAGGTAATAGTATTAGTAGCTGGGGCTCTTCGGTAAGTGATTAGATCATAAAGGAGAGCTCTTATGAATGGGTTTTGTGCCCTTGCAAAGTAGGCCCAAGGGAGCTTATATCCCAGTTCTACCATGTGAGGACACAATGAGAAGGAACAATCTATGAATTAGGAAGTGTGCCTTCACCAGATACTGATTCTGCTAGTTACTTGGTCTTGGACTTCCCAACATCTAGAACTGTAAGAGGCACATTTCTGTTGTTTGTCAGCTACCCAGTTTATGGTATCTTATTGTAGCAATCCAAATAGACTAAGACACCTAGACAGCTTATTGCCTTTTAAATAATTTCAGTAATTTGTCTACATATTCTCTTGTAACTTCCCTGTCTTCAAATAATCACTATGCTTCCTTTGAAATCCACATACTGATATCCATTTTCTCATCTTAGTAAATTGGCTAGGATTCCTGGTAAAAAATCAAATAGAAGTAATTGTAATAGGCACCTCTTTCCCTCTTCCCCTTTCATGATTACGTAGGATGTTTAATGCAGGTTTTTTTGAAAGAGTATTTTCAGGTTAGAGAAAGCACATTTGCATGAATTGTTTTTTATAAATGATTGTTGATTTTTAATTAAAATATTGTTTTCAGATATGGCAGTAATTATGCAAATCTCCTCTTTAGGCTATTAATGTAACAAATCACAGCAAATTTTTCTGACATTGAACCCTTCAGTTAAAGCAGTATAGTATAGTTATAATAAAAAATCCTTGGAGTCAAATTTTGGGAATTTAAAATCATGTTTAATTTATTAACTACTATGAATAAACTCTCTATGCCTTATAGTCCTTATTTGTAGATAAATTGATGCTAATGGTTGTAGCTACTTTTGAAAGGTAACTGAACTAATATATATGCAAAGCATTTATAATAGTTTTGACTAGGCATGGTGGCTCACGCCTGTAATCCCAGCACTTTGGGAGGCTGAGGTGGGCGGTTCTCCTGAGGTCAAGCATTCAAGACCAGCCTGACCAAAGTGGAGAAACCCTGTCTCTATTAAAAATACAAAATTAGTTAAGCATGGTGGTGCATGCCTGTAATCCCAGCTACTCGGGAGGCTGAGGCAGGAGAATCACTTGAACCTGGGAGGCGGAGGCTGCGGTGAGCTGAGATCGCTCCATTGTACTCCAACCTGGGCAAGAAGAGTGAATTCTTTAGAAAAAAAAAAAAAAAAAAAAAAAAAAAAAAACAGTGTCTAGAATATACAGTGTAGAATATAGTGTTTTTGAAAATATATACTAGTAAATATATACAGTATATATTTATAAACAAATGTATAGTTATTAGAAAATAAGAAATATACATAGCAGAATTGTCTCCTTTTATATTCCTTTATTTTATATTACAGACCAGTGATTGTGGTTTTAAACTTAAATTTCTAGATTGCTATTATTTGATGATCATGAGTTTTAAATATATTGCTAAATTTGATTTGATAATTTTTTTCTTTAGAAATTTTGTATTCAGTTTATAAATATCATTCACAATAATTCCTGATTAGAATTCATTTAAAAACAAAACAAAACTCTTAGCCAATTAGAAATAGAAATAAAACTCCTGACTCTGATAAAGTACATCTATAAAAACCTAATAATCATACATCATTGTGAAATGTTGGAAGATTTTCTTCTGGGTTCAGAAAGAGACATGATATGCCTGCTACCATCATATCTGTCATTGTACTGGAAATATTAGCGTATGTCCTAAATGGGATAAAACTGAGGCATATGTTTTACTGTAAGAACTTCCCCATGGAATTAAACATCAGTTACCCAGAGTGTGAGCTGGTTTGATAATATATCTTTTATTGGCTGTCTTTGCTTTTCCATATCAGTTTCCTATTCCCCCTTTTGTGCATCCTGCATTTTTCAAATAAACTATTGCCCATGATCCTTTTTCTCAGAACCTGCTTCTAGTGTTCTACAACATACATTCTCAGGATGGGGTTCTGAAGTATATGTGGTCTCAGGCAAGGCTGCAACAAGAACCTATTAACTGTTGGTATGTGTATTTGTAATAGTCCCCTGAATGGACCATCATTACATCTTTGATGAACTGGAATGGGATACTGATGGAAAACACTGACTTATGCTGTTGCATGAGTTATACGATAGTACTCATTATTGAAACAGATGTGGATTTGGATATTTTCTGTTCAGTGCTATCAATACAATGGTGGAAGAAAATGACGAGCAAATTCTAACTACCAACTAAATGTTCATTGTGAAGTCCAGAAGAATTCTATTGGAAAATGAAAGAGACTTTCATCTCCTATGGCTAAAGAAAAAAATTGTATTAAAAATCATGCCCAGGACTTGAAAGGGAAAACATTGTAATAACCAGACACTTGATAATAAAGCACAATATAGGTTATGACACTTTGAAAAACTGGCATCTATATTTCAAGCTAAAATATATAATTTGAACCAATGGCCATTTTGTGGCACTATATTCCTAATAAGTAGAATGCACTTCCCTGGGAACAACACGTTGGAAATAAGATTTGCCTCTAATCATAACTCCCATGACCCACTTGGGAATTTGTGTTTCTGTGTGTACTGCTTTATGCTCTGCTGCAATAATGAAATTTATTCTTAAAGTGTGGGAGTGGTGGATTGGCAAGAACAAGTATGCATTTATCAAGGGACACTATTAAGGATCCACTTATCCTAACCCTTAGTGAGGGTTATGACTGTTGCTTTATCATGTTATACTCCTCTTAACAGAAGACAAACACATATGAAAAATGAGTTAAATTTTTAATATATACATTTATCAATGCTATCATGAATGCCAACACAAGGATTCTGAAACAGGGTAGAATATTATTAGTATATATAAGTAATATATAAGTAATAATATTATTATCTGTATACAGTAAAGGGAGGTTAGGTTTTATTTGCCCCAGTTATTATCCCTGGTGTGATGCGAAGGAACCTAATATAGCTTGGCTGTGTCCCCACCCAAATCTCACCTTGAATTATAGCTCCTGTAATTCCCACATGTTGTGGGAGGGACTCAGTGGGAAGTAATTGAATCATGGGGGTAGATCTTTTTCATGCTAGTCTCATAATAGTGAATAAGTCTTGGGAGATCTGATGGTTTTATAAAGAGAAGTTCTCCTGCATATACTCTCTTGCCTGTTGCCATGTAAGGCATGCCTTTGCTCCTCTTTTGCCTTCCACCACAATTGTGAGTCCTCCTCAGCCATGTGGAACTGTGAGTCCATTAACTGACACTTAAAAATAAATAAATTACCTAGTCTCAGGTATGTCTTTATTAGCAGAGTAAGAACAGACTAACATGGAACAGGATACCATTCTATATGTAACAGGATTTACTGTAGGTGAAGATTATGGAAAAATTAAATTAGGGCATGCATGTAGCAGAAAGAGGCAACTGACCCTCATCACCTTCTTAGAGTCTCTTCAGAATATAATGGTAAAGATCCTGGATCTTCATGCATTGGAATCTAAATAAATATCTATGGGGGAAGATAAGACTTGTCTCTCCAGCTTTGTAACTCAAGAGATGTCTCCATACCTCAGGGAGATAATTGGGTCTAATAGTATATGAGGTGCAATGCAGCAAATTCTAATGCTCATCCATAATCAATCAATAATTCTGGAACATTTTCAGCTGATAGTACTTGCATCTCTCTGCCTGAATGCTTTTTTGCTTTTTTCTGAGGACCTAAAGGCTACTTTGCATAAGCAGCAAGTCAAAATATCAGAATAATTAACAGAATAAAGCTCCTTGAGAGCATAACTATGCAATGATTAAAGGAATTTGAAATAAAAATTCATTTTTTTTCTGCCCTTGGTGAGACAGAATGTTTTCACTTCACTTCCAAGAGTTTTTCTGTGGAATTACATTTTTTTAAATATATATATATATACACACAATTATCCTAATAGATAGTTTTGCCAGAGTGACAGCCAGTTGCCTTGTTCCACTGAGATCTGTGGTAAACTTTAATAGACCATGATCTTTTCAAATAGTTAGACTGCTTCCCTCTTTCCCTGTCTGACTTATTCAACTCCCTCACTTGTGCCTATTGGGATAACCAACCAAAGAAACCATAAACTCCTAAATTCTCATTTCAGGCTCTTATTTGAGGGTGAGCTCTAGGACATCTTGTAGTTTTCTTATCTGATAATTTTTTTTAATGTCTTAGTTTGAGGGTGATGCAGGCCCCAGAAAATAAATAGAAAGCATTAATTTACATTTTCTCTGGAAGACTTTATATTGGATGGGTATTATTTATTTAAACATTTGAAGTATTTACTGGTGAAGCCTTCTGGGACTTTTAAAATAATGTACTCAATTTCTTTATTTTCTGAATGTATTATTTCTTATCAGGTAAGCTTGTATAAGTCACACTTCTCAAGAATGGATTCATTTTCATTTAAGGTTTGTACCTAATTTCTTTTTTATAATGTACGTCGAATCTGTCATTTACATACTGATATTTATAATTTGTATTTTTTTGGTATTTTTTTCTTAATTATTTTGGCCTGGGTTTATTGAGTATATTAAAGTTCTAAAGAAACAAATTTCCAATTCTCAATAACCATGAGAGATCTGAGATTTTACTCAACTTGCAATCTAACAAATTATCTTAAAGTTTCATTGAAACAGATAGAAAACACGAGACTCCTGGGTTACAGAAAAAGGATTTTTTTTACTCATAATGATAGCAGTAGCCATGTTCTCAACATTTGCTCCTGCTTCCCTTAAGTGTCATGAAGGTAATTACTAAATAAGTCATGCTCTTCAGGAGAGAATCACTGAGCTTAGGTAACACATCTATTTTACAATGGATAGTAAGCATGCTTGCCCTTTGCTCCAGAGGCAGCACTATTTGATGTATAAAGATAGTCTTTTCAGCTTGAAAAGTTGAGGGTCAACCAGTTATAGTTGGTACCACAGCTATAACTGACACTTTTTTTTTAATCCTTAAAAATGATTTTTTTATACTTTCATTTTAATTTCAGAGGTACATGCAATATGGGTTTGATACGTAGGCAAACTTGTGTTATGGGGGATTGTAACTGACACTTATCTCCCTCCTTCATTTTCTTTTAAAAAATCTCTCCTCCAACTTGGCTAACACTTCCCTATGTTTAGATGATTTGCCTGGTGTGTGGTTCAAACTCTCACTTGTAAAGGATCTCTGATCTTACACCACTCCCTTAGAAATATGTGCTTTCTGTACTCACCCATTTTCATTTAAAACTGGGGACGGGAAAAAATACAAAACACCTAGTATACAATTAAAATGCCAAATTAACAAGGAACATTCCTCCTTGTCCCCATTATCAAGCATAACAGCCCTATTTCTTCATAATTATCAAGATCAATTATACTTGTCAACAAGGTAATCTTTTCCTCTACCAGCTGGTCATCTGTCACAGAGAGCCCAAATTGTCTAGTTTGTAGCTGTAATTTTAAGTTTAGTGGGACACTAACTGTGTTTTCTTGTGGAAGCATTCTTCTTTTAGGAAACGAAGACATCTAAACACTCAGAACCTAAAGTTGTAGAGACAATAAACATATATTTCCTAAGTGTGTTACTAGGAATGACAGTAAGGAGTACTGTATTCATCCATTTCCATACTGTCATGAAAAAATACCTGAGACTGGATAATTTATAAAGAAAATGAGGTTTAATGGATTCAGTTCCACGTGGCTGGGGAGGCCTCACAATCATGGCAGAAGGTGAAGGAAAAGCAAAGGCACATCTTACATGGTGTCAGGCAAGAGAGTGTGTGCAGGGGAACTGCCCTTTAACACCATCAGATTTTATGAGAATTAATCACTATCATGAGATCAGCATGGGAAAACCCACCCCATTATTCTATTATCTCCCACCAGTTCCCTCCCACAATATGTGGGGTTTATGGGGGCTATAATTAAAGATGAGATTTGGGTGAGGACACAGCAATATCAAGTGTCATCTCTGTTTTTACCTCTACATTTTTCAACTCCTGTCACTTTAAAGGAGGTGGGGAGGGCAGCCTTGCATTTCTACACCACTCCTAAAACCCAGGCAGTGCAGCAAGAGAACAGTTTGCAAACTTGGAGGAAGGACAGTGAAGTGCCTTTGAGACTTTGCATTGGAAGTCAGTTCTGCCCTCTCATAGTCACATACAACACAAGGCAGAATTCTGCTGGTGCCCATGGAGGGAAAATTTAGACAGCCCTAAGCCAGAGGGAAATACTTTGCCTCAGTGGAAGGAAAATGAGGCCTGGTTTGCTTCACTATCAACAGACTGAAATGGCCAGAGAACCCTAAATAAATTTGAGTGAGAGACAGACCACAGGGAGTGGGACTGTAGTCCTTGGGCAAGCCCTGGTACTGCACTGCACTTGGTTGCGGAGGACTTAGACTGCAACCTAGTGCAACAACAGCTCTGCAGCTGGCCATGAGAATGCCTATGTCACCCCTTCCCGAACTCCAGGCAGTGCAGCTTGGGGAAATACTCTTTTCACTTGGGGAAAGGAGAGGGATGACTACAAAGGACTTTTTCTTGCAATTTGGGTACCAACTCAGTCACAGTAAAACAAAGCACCAAGCAGATTTCTGAAGGCTCTAATTCCAGGCTTTTGCTTCTAAATGACATTTCTAAACCTACCCTGAGCCAGAAGAAAATCTGCTCTCCTGATGAGACAGATGTAGTCCTGACAGAATTCACCACCTTCTGACTAAAGTGCTTTGATCTTGAGTAAACATCAGCACTAGCCAGGCAGTAGTACCTGTGGGCTGCAGGTAAACCCCAGTACTATCATTGCCTGAAAGGCTGTTGGTCTTTCAGATCCAGTGTAGTGCTAGCTGTGGTGGCTATGAGAGTTCCCATGTCACCCCTCCCCCAGTGCAAAGAAGAACTCTTTCTGATTGGGGGAAAGAAAGAGAAGAAAAAGAGACACTTTTGTCTAGTAACCAAGAGAATTCTCCCTTATTGTCTTCAAGTCCACCAAGGCTGTATATCTAGGAGTCTTCAAGAGTAACAGCATTCCTGGGCTTATGGAGCCACATTGTACTGAAAGGACTCAGTGACCACAGGCTTAGGTCACAACACTCAATACCCTTTTTAATTATTGGAAAGCCCACTCAAGAAAGACCAATACAACAAATCCCAACTGTGGAGGTTAGAATGAATACCTAGCTTTCAATGACCATACATGAATGAACAACTACAAGCATCAAGAATATTCAAGAAAACATGACCTCACCAAATAGACTAAATAAGGTACCAGAGGTACCAGTGACCAATTCTGGAGTGGTAGAGATACATGACTTCTCAGACAAGAGTTCAAAATGGCTGTCTTGAGGAAGCCCAGTGAACTTCAAAAGAACACAGAAAAGGAGTTCAGAATTCTATTAGAGAAATTCAATAGACATTTGAAATTTAAAAGATCAAGCCAAAATTCTGGAGCTGAAAAATTTAGTTGGCAAACTGAAAACTGTATCAGAGCCTCTCAACTGTATGATTGATCAAGCTGAAGGAAAAAATAGTGAGCTAGAAGATAGTCTATATAAAAATACACAGTCATAGACAAAGAAAAAATAATGAGGAAGAATGCTGGATGCCTACAACAAGGTACCAGGAGGTAAAAGAAAACCAAGCAGATTCAATCCAAGTATTACTACCTCAAGACAAACAATAACCAAACTCTCAAAAGTCAAGAATGAGGAAAGTATCTAAAAAGGAGCATAGTATAGTATAGTATAGCCACTAAGTATAGTGGCAACTTTACAGGCCACAAGAGGATAGGATGACATATTCAAAGGGTGGAAGGAACTTTCAACTTAGAAAAGTGTATTCAGCAAAATTCTCATTCAAACGTGAAGGAGAAATAAAGACTTTCCCCCACAGAAAAGAAAACCAAAGGAATTTTAGTAACATCAGTTTTGTCTTATAGGAAATGCTAGAGAGTTATTTAATGTGAAAGAAGCAAATGGTAGTGAACAGTAAGAAATCATCTGAAGGTAAATAACTTACTGGTAAAAGTAAATACACAGACAGAGAATACTCTAACACTGAAATTGTGTGTAAACCACTCATATCTTTAGTAGAAAGACTAAGACAAATCTATCAACTACAACAATTTGTTAAGAGATAGACAATATAAAAAAATAAAAATAGAGAAAACAAAAAGTCAAAAAGCAGGACGAGAAGTAAAAGTGTAGAGTTTTTTTTAACATGCTTTCTGCTTGGTTTTTTAATCTTTGTGATTTGAGTTAAGTTGTCATCAGTTTAAAATAATTGGTTATAAAATGTTAGTTCCAAACCCATGATAACCACAAGCAAAAACCTATAAGAAATACACAAAAAATTAAAAGCATGAAATTAATTAATAATACTAGGGAAAATAACTTACACACAGAGGAAGACAGCAATGAAAGAAGGAAGGAAGGAGGGAAGGAAGGAAGGAAGGAAGGAAGGAAGGAAGGAAGGAAGGAAGGA
>NC_045436.1:71766678-71811608 GCF_002776525.5 Piliocolobus tephrosceles | reverse complement strand
TTTGTAGATTCTACTTAGAAAAATCTAAATATTCTACAAAAAAACTATTAGAATTGATAGTAAAACTCACTAAAATTGCAGGATACGAAACGAACATAACCAAATCAGTAGCATTTCCATATACCATTAGCAAAAAAAATCTGAAAAAGACACCAATAAAATAATACCATTTAGAGCAGTCACAAATAAAATAAAATATCTAGAGAGAAACTCAACAAAAAAGTATAAGATCTCTATGATGATAACTGTAAAACATTGATAAAAGAAATTGAAGAGAACAATAAATAAATGGAAATCTATTTCATGTTTATGGATTAAAGGAATAAATACTGCTAAAATATCCATAGTACCCAAGATAATCTACAGATTCAATGAAATTCCCATTAAAATACCAAAAACTATTAAAAAATGGAAAAAATAATTTTTGTATTTTTAGTAGAGACCAGGTTTCACCATTTTGACCAGGTTGGTCTCAAACTCCTGATCTCAGGTGATCTGCCCACCTTGACCTCCCAAAGTGCTGGAATTACAGCCATAAGCCACTGCATCTGGCCAATAATCTTAAAATTCATATGGAACCACAAAGGAGCCAGAGTATTCCAAGCATCTCAGAGCAAGAGGAACAAAGCTGGAGACAGTGTTATAGTAACCAAAACAACATGGTACTGGCATAAAAACAGACTCATAGACCAACGAGTCTATGACAACAAAAATAACAACAACAAAAAAATCCACATTTTCACAGCCAATTTATTTTTTACAAAGGTACCAGAAACATACCTTGTGGAAACAAGATTCTTCATAAATGGTGCTCGGAAAATTGGATATTCATATGCAGAAGAATAAATCTAGACCCCTATCTTTAAACATATACAAAATCAAATAAAAATAGATGAAATACTTAAATCAAAGATGTAAAACTATGGAACTAATAGAAGAGAACAGAAAAACACTTGAAAACATTTGTCTGGGCAGAGATTTATTAAGATCCTACAAGCACAAGCAACCAAACCAGAAATGCACAAATGGGATCCTATCAAATTTGCTGTACAAATTTCCTTTGCACAGCAAAGGAAACAATCAATAAACTAAAGAGATAAACCACAGAGTGGGAGAAAATATCTGCAAACTAAAAATCCATCAGAGGATTAATAACCAGAATATATAAGCAACTCATAAAACTCAATAGAAAAAAGAAATAATCTAATCAACTAATAGGCAAAAGATCTAAACAGACATTTCTCAAAAGGAGAAATACAGATGGCCAACACATATATGAAAAACTGCTCAGCATCAGTAATCATTACAGAAATGCAAAACAAAACCACAATAAGTTATCATCTCTACCAGTTAAAAATGGCTTTTATTAAAAAATAAAATAAAAATAAAATAAGGCAGGGCCAGGCACGGTGTCTCAGGCCTGTAATCCCAGCACTTTGGGAGGCCGAGGTGGACGGATCACGAGGTCAGGAGATAGAGACCATCCGGGCTAACATGGTGAAACTCCGTCTCTACTAAAAGTACAAAAGCATTAACCGGGCGTGGTGGTGGGCGCCTGTAGTCCCAGCTACTCAGGAGGCTGAGGCTGGAGAATGGCGTGAACCCGGGAGGCGGAGCTTGCAGTGAGCTGAAATAGCGCCACTGCACTCCAGCCTGGGTGACACAGTGAGACTCGGTCTCAAAAATAAAAATAAAAATAAAAATAAACAATAATAGATACTGGCAAGTATGCAGAGGAAAGGAAAGCTTTACACACTGTTGGCAGGAATGTAAATTAGTATAGCCACTATGGAGAACAGTACAGAGGTTCCTCAAGAAACTAAAAATAGAACTACCATATGCCCCAGCAATCTTACTGCTGAGTAGATATCCAAACAAAACGAAATTAGTATATTGAAGAGATATCTGCACTCCCATGTTAATTGCAACACAGTTCACAATAGCCGAGAAATGAAATCAACCTATGTGTCCATTAACGAATAAATGGATTTTTAAAAGTGCTACATATACACAATGAAATATTATTTAGCCATAAAAAAGAATGAAAGCTTGTCATTTGCAACAACATGGATGGACTGGAAGGCATTATAGTAAATAAAACAAGCTAGGCACAGAAAGACAAATATCGCATGTTGTCACTCATATGTAAAATCTACCAAAAATAAAAATAAAAGTACACTCATGGAGATAGAGATTAGAATAAAGGTTGCCAGGGACTGTGGTGGGTAGTAGTAGGAGTGGGGGAAAACGGGGGAGTGGTTAATGGGTACAAAAATACACGTAGATAGAAGAAATAAGAATTAGTGGTTGGTAGCACAGTAAGGCAACTGTGGTTGTATTGTATATGTACAATACATAATTTTGTATTTGCATAATTATATATACATATTGGATTTATGTATTATTTATAATACATTATTACATTTGTTTTAAATATACAATAAAAATAATATATTGTATATTTCAAAATAAGTAAAGGTGTACAGTTGGAATATTCCTATTACAAAGAAATGATAAATGCTGAGGTGATGGATATCCAAATTACCCTGATTTGATCATTACACATTGTATGCTTGTATCAAAATATCACATTCCCCCATAAATATGTACAACTGTTATGTAGGAATAATAATCAAACATAAAAAATTAAAAATACATAGAGTATATGTGTCCTTTATAGTGCCATGTGCTTATTTGCTTGCATTCCCGAACCCAGTTGGCACTTACCTTATAGACCGTTCATAGGAAACCCATTTGAGGAAAAGTGTAGGTGAGATGGGGGTTTTGGCTACCTACTCGGGCAAATTTCACATTCCCTCGAGGCTTGTTTGGGCCATTTGAAAATGTGCTGCTTCCATTTTAGGGGGTTTTGCTGCTGGGAACACCTGGCCTTAGTCTTCTTTGGGAACAACAGTACTTACATCTTAATGGGCATGTCTGTCTACCTATTTATTTGATGTGCAATAGTCTGATGCTCAATCTAAATTTAGGATCAGTAGCATATCAGAAACTGCTTTTTAAAAAAGCAAAAAAAATATAAACTCCTTTTTATTTTAGAAATGTTTTAGATTTACAGAAAAAATTGCAAAAATAGCACAGGAGATTCTCATATACCCTAGATTCAGTTTCTCCTGTTAGCATCTTACATTGGTATGACAGATTTATTACAATTAATGAACCATCATTGATACATTATTATTACCTAAAGTCCATAATTTATCTGGATTTCTTTAGTTTTTACCAAACACTCTTTTTTTTTTTTTTTTTTTTTTTTTTTTTTTCTGTTCCAGGATCTACATTATATTTAGTTGTTATGTCTCTCTAGGATCATATTGACTATGACAATTTCTCAGATATTCTTTGTTTTTGATGGCCATGACAGTTTGAGGAGTGCTGGTTAGATATTTTATTAAATCCCTCTCAAATTGGGATTTGTTTGATATTTTTATTATGATTAGATAGAACTTAAGTATTGTTTGAAGGAAAACCAGAGAAGTAAAATGCTATTTTCATCACATCATGTCAAATGTATATATTATCAATATGATTTACCATTGCTGATGTTAATCCTGATCACTTGGCTGAGGTAGGGTTTGACAGATTTTTCCACTGTAAACTTACTCGTAACTCTTCTTTATACTTTTTACTCTTTGGAAACAAACCACTATGTGCATTCCACACTTAAGGAGTAGAGAAACATATTACACCTATTTGAGGGTGGAGTATTGTATGGGCAATGTCTCTTTTCCCTAATTTATTTATACCTGTATATACTTTTGTATATGTATTTTACATTTGGGGTTATAATTATTTTATTTTGTTGCCAAAATTATTTCAGCTTTGTCCATTGGTAGTTTTTTCAGTCAGCTCCTGTGTCCCTTTGGCATATCCCAATCATTGTGGGTTTTGTTTTGTTTTGAGTATGGACCCAGGATGCTCTAATATCATCTTGCATATTTCTTGCCATAGTCCTAAAATCAATCATTTCTCCAAGGAGGTCTAGTTCCTTTCGTTGGAGACTGGAATTAGAAGCCTCTGTGGGGAGTCATTGCTTCTAGGCTCTCTTGTCTGACAAAACGAGGGAACATATGTGTATATACTAACTAGGATATAAATGTATGTGTGTGTATATATATACATGTATATATCTAGATAAATTTATATATATATCCATATCTATAAATATTTGTATAAAATATTCATAAATATATATACATATCTACAAATATTTCTAAATGTATGCCTAGCTACACTAAACTAAATTTTAGTTCATTCTAATGCATTATAACATGAATTATTCTAGCCTTCCCCACTCAGAGGTGCTTCTCAAAAGGTCTATAGTGCTTTGCTGCAGATAGTAAATTATGTCTTAATAATCAAACGGGTCTGTTCTCTGACTTGCAGTTTTCATATTCAGATTTTCCCAAAAAGTCTACATGTCACTGTGGCATTTTTTTATCTGCCAAACACACACCTCTAGTAGTATGTGTTCTGCCATATTCTGTTGTCCTAGTGTCAACGCTGCTTGTTCACAACTTGGACTTGATATAGAACACCTTTTATTCACCCTCCTTTGTAGCCCCCTCTACTAATCTACAAACTAGTAGATTACAATTATCTACTAGTATATTACGATGATCTACTCTATTGTAATTGTAATATACATGTAATATATATGGAGATATCACATTACCTGACTTCAAATTATATTACAATATTATAGTAACCAAAACAACATGATACTGGCATAAAAACGGACTCATAGACCAACAAGTCTATGACAACACAGAAAACAAACAAAATACAATTATCTACTATATATATATTGGAACAGTATTCCAAAATATGGAATATGAAATTCAACATCTGAAGAAAGCTATGAAACATAGTAGTTTTTCTTTTTTTTTGAGTGTTAGGAGGTAAAAGTTAAAAGATGTTGCCCTTTTCATTGAATAGGATGCCTTGGCAACTTCTTGTACAATAGACTCCCTAAAAAGTTCCCTATCAGGACACAGAGAGGGGAACAACACAGAAAGGGTGGGGGTCAAGGAGAAGGAGAGCATTAGGACAAATACCCAATGCATGCGGGGCTTAAAACCTAGATGAAGGGTTGATGGGTGCAGCAAAGCACCATGGCACATGTATATCTATGTAACATGTATATTCTGCACATGTATCCCAGAACTTAAAAGAAAAATCAAAAAAATTAATATTAAAAAGTTTCCATATGTGACAAGCCTCCAAAACTTTACTGAATATAGGTCTCATTCACCAATGGAAATATGGGTTTAACTAATCCAGAGCATATACAAATTTTTTGTCCTTTGGCTCCAATTAACATGACATCGTAAACATTGTGGGCTAATGTGATATTCTATAGAAAGTTCAGATGACAGATCAGTAACAGAAGAATGAACATAGTCTTAGGCTAAGACAGTACATTCATAGCCTTGTCCATCCCTTGTGAATATGATCTGCTTCTGTTTCTGCTTTCTTAAGCCTATTGGGTAAAAATAAGCATTGGCCAAAGCAATTGCTGCACATAGCAGAGATTTGGTTAATCCATTTTAGGTATGACCACACAAGTGGAAGATAACACATCTGGAACAGCAATTACAGTTCTATTTCTTGGTTACATTTTTGTCATCCACTATGTTCCATCTCCATTCTGTAGGGGAGAGACTGGTGAATTGAATGAGAAGCTTCCCAAGTAAAACATCCCATTCTTTAAGTCTTTGAGGCCGACACTAATATTTACTCTTTCCCACAAGATGTAGTATTGCTTCTAAAAAAGTGGAGACATTTCAGGGGATTCTACTTTGTCTTTTTCACAATGGTTCTATAGGTTAAGAAACCAAAGTAAGGATTCTGGTATCTGCTAAATATATTCATTTTGATTTTATATTCAGAAACTAGGAACATATGACTAGATAGATTCATGGATGTGCTGGATCAACTATGAAATGGCTTACTTTTAATATCTGACATGCCCTCTCCTCTAACAAGAAACCATGGTGACATTTTGTGTTCTTGAGTCAGTCATTGACAGTGGACTTCATCTGGTGGAAGACAGCTAAGGAAAAGCATCGACTGTCTTGCACAAGTGGCTCCTTTTCAGCCAAGTGCAGTTCTCCAGGGAAGATAGTATATAGCCATTTTCAACCAATAGCTTAACAGTGTCTGGAAGATGGTTATGTATGTAGGCATCAATAACATCTACTATGAAGGCTAAAAAATACTTAAAACTAAAGACTTGTTTTTAACTTAAAAACTATTCTAGGTTTAATCTAACAAGTAAACAAATTAGTTATTAGGGCCTTAAGGTTTCATATAGTATGATATAAAGTACACTAGTCTATGAGGAATATGCCACAGAAAGAGTCACAAAATATACCCCAAAGTATTTATCTGTTTTGTTGTAGAATGTTGTTAAATATATAATTATCAAATTTGGCATACTTGTTTGTCAGAAAAAAGAGTTTCGGTTTTAAAGGAGTTGACCTTAAGGCATTTTTGTCTTATTTGTACTTTTCAAAGACATATTATTTTGTGATTAACTATATTACCACCGTAATGGAGACTGTTTATTCTATATATGAGGGAGATCAAGATCAACTTTTATGAGGATGACAGTTACAGTCACTACTACTCAGAATTCAGAGCTTAGTTTGATTCTTACAGCATCCTGACCAGAAAACTCAGATTATGATTCCATCTTAAATATTAGATGACTGTGTGCTAAATAATGTATTAGTCAGACTACTTATTCTAAATCCTTCTACCACTTTGTGAGATTTTTGTTTTGTAATATAGAAAATTATACTATATATGAGTAAAATTTATATATATATCCCTTAAATCTGTAATGGGTTCAGATTAAACCTTTATAGGGGATTGAAATGATCATGAAAAATTAAGTTAGTATGTGTAAGTCTTTGAAACTTTTGCCTATCTATTCCTTATGTAGTTTAAGTTACTCTTGAAATTGGCTAGCATTCTGAATTTGCTTTCTTTTTAAGATGTATGCCATACACATGTTAATATGGCTAAACCATCCTTTTTTCAATTTTCTTGATTTTTGATTCATGTGCAAAGTTGTGAATCAGATTGAATCGTCTAAATGAATCATCACACTCCCCCAAACTTCCTGCGTGTTTGCACCCTGTCTGTTTGAACGTTTATATTTAGAATTCTCAAACATGCCCAGGGATTAAGAAATATACAACAGAAACATCTGTTCCTCTTGGCAAAACTATTTCATGCTTTTTTACTTTTGCAGGGTCGAGAAAAATACCTTAAGATTATTCTTATATCTGAGAGATTTAACATTTCTTCTTTGTAATCTTAGTCTAAATGCAGTTATTTAAACATTCATACGCACACTAACACACACACATACGCAAGCACACACACTTGAGAAGCAGAAAAATGTACACAAATGATAAGACACACGGAAACAATTTTTTTTTCCTGTTTTTCAATATATGATTTTTCGTTAGCAGTTTTACAAGTTTATGGTGAGAAAAGAAATCCTTGACCTACCCAGTTTGTCTTTGGGCTGCCTCACCCCTACCCTCCCTCAGCCTACCTTTAGATTTTACAAGCGTGAAGGAAATGTTTCTAAAATAAAAGTAAATTTTCATTGATGCCAGCTTATCTGGTTGCTCCCCAGTTAGCTAAGGTCAACACTGTAAAGCTTATTTATACCTTTTGGCAAGACTGGAGGCTGAATTCATTTTCTAGAACTATACTGTAAAGGTCACAGATGAATATGGCATGGTTCCTGTACATTTGTTACTGGGCCTGGCCTCAAGCACACATTTTCCATTCTGGCCAGCCTTTTCGGGGATGCCTTAGGGAAAGAAGTGATCATTTTAACATCTTTCCGTTTCAAAAATTTTAAATCCATCTAAGCCTGTGGGGCCAATTAATTTTTTTGAAGTCTGAGACAGCCCAAGACATGATAAACCCTTTAACAGTTTTTTTTTTTTTTAAATTTTATAGTGAATACTTCTAACATATTACTATCTTTTGCTTGATAGAAATAAAATTGTTGCCAACTGTGCTGGGAAATCGTAAGAGTCTAGCTAATGGGAAACAGCTTTAAAAGATAGGGAATATGAATGTTAAGTTATCATGATGTGAACAGGTACCTTATATTGCTGAATCTACAACTGTCAGGTATAAGAACAATTAGCCCAATGTTAATCTGTGTGGTGTTAAGCAACTGTAAGAGGGTATACGAACATTTATTATGAGTTAATTGGGTCTGTCATTAAAAACACTTGCTTAAAGAGGAACATTTTAGAATATACCTTACTGTTAATAAAGCTGAGCCAATCTTTGTAAAGCAACTAATATAGTGCTTGCCACCTGGTAAGCACTCAGTAAACAGTGGTGCTTTTTAGCAGAGTAAGGGCCCAAATTCTCAGATGATAGCTCTCTTGCATAAGGAATTTGACTTTTTATGATTAAACTTGGTTTTGAAACTTTGTTCTACCCAGATGGCAAAAATTAAATTTTAGCAAGTTATTCTTCACCTCAATTCATGAGGTTGTTTCTCTTGAGGACTTAATTAAGGCCAAGACCAAGGTCTTAATTAATGTGCTTGGGAGGTGAGATATATCTAACAAAGGTGATGCTACATGTTTACTGTGGTTTCTACCATGAAGTCTTCGTTTGCTCATCTCATTGATGGTGGATCCACAAACATAATTGATTCAATTTGACACATTGCTTCATCTTACCACAAGACACTTCCACACCTGCCAGACTAAAGTGCCATATTTATGCTGGTTTTGGCTGCAGAGGAAAAGTTTTTCAGGCTGCCGATTCATGATGGCAGGAACCAGAGATTCTACCAACTTGCCTCAGATCTGACTGCCTATAGGGCTTATGCAGGAATTTCTTATGCTCTCACATTAGACTAGGAAGGAGCAAACTCTGACTCTTAATGCTTTGTGAGCCCTAACTGAAAAAGGTGGTTCAGGCTTTCATCTACTCTTGAATTTCTCAAACTAAAATCTATCTGTAATTCCTATCCTCACTCCAGGATTTGTCCAAATGAGAAAAAGTTCTCTCCTGTAAGTCATCAGCATCTAATCTCTTGCTTTATCTAAACTAAAGTAGAGTGAAAGAGTCTTTCTCTTTTCACTTTTTAAGATTAGTTTTATTTAGTCTCAAGGACAGTTGTAGAAGTTAGGCATCAGAAGACCTCATAAAAATTAATTCTGACCATTCGTTTAGTTTTCTAAGCCACTTGTAGCAAATATTTTAATTTCAAAATTGTTCAAGATTTAGACTTTTGAATCTCAAAAGTTTTTAGTTTTGAAATTAAAATGATTTATTGTCTTTTGCTGTGATTATATAAACAAATACCTAAACAAATAAATATGTAAAGCCTCCAAAAGAATGGGCAAAAGTAAAAACCAAATCAACACTTCAAAATATTACTGTGCTACATTTGTATCATACTCAATGATGGCTACCTTTTATTGGTTGTCAATCAATTGATTATCAATTAATATTTTAAAAAGTATCACCAAATTCAAACAAAATTAAAAGTAGACTTATTTATCTTTAATTTTGCTGAGAAAGAAACATCAGGAACATTATAGAGAAAAATAAAATTAATATTTTTTCAAATTGCAATGTCACTCTCCTTATGTTTTAGATGCTCAGACTAATTGAAAAAAACTCCCTGGAGTTTTGAGCTGGTTAGATGTCTTTCTGTGAATTAGGAAAGCATACATCATGGAAATTGTTCAGGTTTTCTATTAGTCAGATTTCTTCCCAATAGGATATAAAAACTATATCTATGTCTATAGGTACATATAGACACCACAAGAGATACCCTGTATTTCAGACATAGTCTTTCTTACCTACATGTTCTTGTGTGTCACTTAACACCAAGGTCAAAGTGAGAATTTCAGGTCGCATGGTAACTTGGTGGCCTTTGATTAATCATTCAGTCTCTATTAAGCTCCAACAGCTGGTCAAGAACTATTTCTCAAAAAGAGAACAGTTATCTTTTGAAGATGAGAGGGGTTTGCTTCATAATATGAAGAGTCATCAATATGATTCACCTATAGGTCCTGCCAAAGGCCTCTAAATGCAACCCTGTTTGCTACTTCAAATATCATTAGATCTACTGGATCATATGGTCCAAGTGGCAGAGCTGTTTTCAAATAGCCTGGACCTGCTGTAGATCTTTCCCTTGTACTGGACACCATACAATACTAGCTGCTTTTCAGGTCACTTGAAAAATGACACAACATACTCATTTACCCAGTCACCCAATACATGGAGTGACATACCCTAATAAGGGATATGTTGCTTCCAAAATCCAAGGAGGCTTACTAAGCATAGTGCTTCCTTTTTGGTTTGAGAAATGTTCAGGTGAAATAACTTATCCTTCACCTTAGAATAGCTAAATTTACATCCCCCATATCCCTGGATCCCTAGATATTTTACTAGAGTAGTAGGTCCCTAAATATTTGTCAGATTTCTTTCCCATCTTCTGACTTCAAAAATCTTGCCAATGTGTTTAGAGTATTTGTTACCTCTTGATCACTAGATTCAATGAGCTCAATTTTTTCAATGTAATAGACCAAGGTGATATCCTGTGGAAAGAAAAAGCAATCAAAGTACCTCCAAACTAAATTATGACATAGGGCTGGAGAGTTGATATGCCCCTGGAGAATGAAGGTGTATTGTCAGTTTTGTCAGCTGAAAGTAAACTGTTTATGTTGGATCTTATGGACAGGAATGCATAAAAAGTGAGTGAATAAAAAATATTTGTCAGATCAATAGCTACACACCAAATAGCAAGGAATGTGTTAATCAATTCAAGCAATGAAACTACTGGAACAGTAGCTGCAACTGAAGTCACCACTTTGTTAGGTTTACAATAATCCACTGTTATTTTTCAAGATCTATCTGTCTTCTCCAAAGACCAAACAGGAAAGTTGAATGGAGGTGTGTTAGGAGTCATCACCGTGCATCCTTCAAATTCTAGATGGTGACACTAGTCTTTGCAATTACTCCAATAATGCAGTACATATGTTTCTCAATTTATGATGGGATTACATCTTGATAAACCCATCATAAAGTTGAAAAATCATAAGTCAAACCATTGTAAATCAGGGCTGTCTGTATTACTTTTGGCTTACTAATTTTCTAGGTATAGGCAATTCTATTGGCTTCCATTTGGCCTTTCTTATCACAATAGTTCACATTCCACACACAATAGGAGCAATGTGGAGACTCTGCCAGAGGCCGAGAATATTTATCCCAATTTTGCATTCTGGAACTGGGGAAATAATCACAGGGTGGGTTCAGGGACCCACTGGGCTTACTATCACAGAGACCTGGGCTAAAATGCCATTATCACCTGATCTCCATAAGTGCCTTTTCTGATATATCAATCATAGTGACATTTTGGGTCTCCTGAAATCAACGTCACTTCAGAGCTGGTGTCCAGAAGTGCCTGAAAGTTCTGATTATCTTATTTTCCCCAAAGGACAGTTACACGGTAAAAAGCCATAGATCATTTGTGTAAAGATTAAGATCAACACTATGCATTTTTGATAGTGTACCATGGAGTTCTTCTTCAAGGAGACCCAGCATCTCTTTCATTCAGTAAGTCTGGGTCTATAAACTGGTTCAAGTCTGAAATTGATTAAGGGTCTATTACTATCTGCTTTTATGATTCAGGTTAAATTGTGTTCACTTAACCTAGAACTTTTATGCTGATACATATCCAATAAGAATTTAGTAGGCTTCCTATCTATTTCACTTCCAAGAACACCATGGTCAACTAGTCAATGCCACAGACCTGCACAAGACAGACTATTCTGATTGCAGCTTTGATTCTGCTGTGCCTTACAGTAACCACGCCCACCTTGCTTTTGGCAGTCTAGTAGCACCAATTGACTGCTGTCACCATGGTAACCAACTACTCTCATTGCATTTAGGCTTCCCAATTCTGTGGCTGCAGTTCTCACTGTAAGATTTGGCTTGCAGAGAAGTGTGATTACACAGCTCTTCAGGAATGCCAAAGTTTCCCTCACAAATTTATTTTTTACAGTATACTTATGTTTTATGGACCCTTCCAGGATTAATGAGTAGGTCTTAAACGGCAAATGCACTCTAACATTCTAATTTCCCTAACCCTCTGAATCCCTTTATCTATACACAAATCAACCAAGGTCTGGCATTTCTAATTTGCTCACTTTAGGTCCATGTTTCAACCAACCAACAAACCAAACAGAGCTCTTCCTAAGTCCCTGAGCTGCAACATTAAATGCAGAATATCTGCTTAGTGAACCTTTATCAATAAATTTGTCCTGGTAAAACTTTATGTTATTTCCGTCATCATCCTACATCTTTATTGTCTATTCAAACACATGTTCCCAAGATTTTTGTCTCTATCTGTTAGAAAACTCACAAAGCTCTTTTGGAGTATAGTGCACTTCCTCATGTGTCACAGTTTGGGCCTCACTTTTAGGAGCCTGGTGGGACTTAAGTCTGGTTATATGTTTAGAAGATAAAAGGGCTTGTGGGTGGGGCCTGAGACGAATCAGCATTGCCTGCTATAACAAAAGCCTCAGGGAAGGCCATTATAGCTTTTTCAGGTAATGCAGGGTTAAACTCCTCAGACAAGTGTAGAGAGGCGAATATCACTGAAAATGGAGAGGCATCTTATACTGTGTGTGGGGAGGTTACTTCTAAAGTAAGGTTCAGGTGCAACAGTTTGTCCTCATTAGGTAAAGAAGACTCATCAGAATTTAGGGGCTCAATGTCCTCCGTTCTATTAGGGCTTTTCCACACATCCGCGTTTCAATTTACTGCATCCTATTCCTTTCCAATCAATGTCCTCATTTTAACAGTAGATACACTGTGAGGACAGGATTTTAACTTGTATTGAAATTCAGCCAGTGGAAGGATAATATTCTGTGTTGAATTTTCAGCAATCTCATCCCTGTTGCTAAAAGAGATATATGTCTCTTTCAGGGCACAGATAGAAACTTTTAGCTTTTATGAAGTACTGGGAATGTAAATCCCTGAATTCATCTTTTTTTTTGCCATCACTTTGTCCACTGACATTAGGGGCCCTGACAACCTCATTATATTCATTAGTTTTTCAAAAATTTCTAAAGCATAAGATACACAGTCATCCAGTTCTTTGCTTCCAAGTAGTTGATTAGGAGATCCAATAGAGATGTTTTGTATATTTCCATTGCCAGGTTCCACCACGGAAAATTGGTGCTCTCTTTACTATTAGAAATAGAGTTATCAGCATCTATAAGTACAATCAGATTATTAACTCAATTTCATAAATCCCAGAAATAATCCAGAAAAAGCATCCTTAAAATTCTGTTCCTCTAGAACCACTCTCTTCACCAAAACCTGTGTTAATTAGTGTTCTCCGGAATAACAGAATCAAAATTAATAAGTTTGTTATAAGAAATTAGCTCATGCATTTATGGAAACTGAGATGTCCCACCATTGAGTATCAAAAAGCTAGGGACCCAAGGAAACTAGTGATTTGCTCGATTCAGTTCATCCAGGGATTTGATGATGATGTCACATTGGGGAGGGCAATCTGATTTATTTAGTCTACCGATTTAAATGCTCTTCTCATCCAGAAATACCCTCACAAATACACCCAGAAATAATGCTTTATTAAATACCTGGGCATCTCATTGTTCAATCAAGTTGGCAGTTAAAATGAACCATCACATACTTTAAATAATAGTGTACATGTAAGAAATTAATATTTTCCCATTTTGATAGGTCAAGACCAAAATCAGTCATAGATAATAAAGATGTACGTTTTCTTATATAGTTTTCTTCTTTGTTTGCTATATATAATTTCCTTTTTAAAACTAGCCTACTTGTGACCAGGTATATTTGATAAAGTGAACCCTTAATCGAGCCTTCAATCATATCTAAGTAAACTTAAGAAGATTTCTCAACATCTTAATGTGGTTTATAATGGTCTACATGACCTTCTCTAGCCTCATTGGCTACTCTTCTTTTTTCTATCCTCCAGCCCCCAACAAAGATTCTACATTTGGGTGTCTTCAGTTTCCTTCGTCTGCCACAAATTTGATTACTCCTGAGTCTTAGAACCTGATATTTTTTTTCTAACTGGAATGGTTCTTTTTTTCTTTTACCTTACCTTCCTTATAAAAATATAGCCATGCCTAAGCCTCACCTAACTATTTCAAATCCAGTATTCACGTTCTCATTTGCTTGTCATTTCCTATAGGAAGTCTACTGATTACCAAGTATCTATGTAGTATCATACATTTTCTACATTATAAAATTTACCTTATTCTATGGTCCTCACTTTAAAAAATATGTACATATATGTGTTTGGAATTGCTTTGTTGATGTATAATTTACAGACTATATAATACTACCATTTATTTATTTGTATTTGTATTTTTTCACTTTTTATTTTAGACTCAGAGGGTACATGTGCAGGCTTGTTACAAAACTATATTGTGGCATGGTGAAGTTTGGAGTATAAATGAATCCATCACTGTGGTAGTAAGCATAGTACCCTGCATGTAGTTTTTCAGTGCTTGTGCCATTCTCCCCTTCACATCTCATATTCATAAGATTCTATTTTTATGTCCATGTAGACCCAAAATTTTGGTCCTACTTATAAGTGAGAACATGAGGTATTTTGTTTCCTGTTTCCACATTACTTTGCTTAGGGAGATAGCCTTCAGCACCTCCATGTTGCTGCAAAGGACATGATTTTATTCTTTTTTATGGCTGTGTAGTATTCCATGATGTATATGTGCCACATTTTCTCAATCCAATCCACTGGTGATGGGCACCTTGGTTGATTCCATGTCTTTGCTATTGTAAATAGTGCTGTGATGAATATATGGACACATGCGTCTTTTTTGGTAGAACAAGTTATTTTCCTTTGGGTATATACTTAGTAAGGGGACTCCTGGATTGAATGATAGTTCAACTCTTAGCTCCTTGGGAAATTTTCAAAATGCTCTCCACAGTTGCTGAACTAATTTACATTCTCACTGACAGTGTGTAAGTGTTTCCTTTCTTCACAGCCTTACAAACATCTGTTATTTTTGACCGTTTAACAAAACACACTCTGACTGATGTGAGATGATATCTTATTGTGGGTTTGATTTTCATTTTTCTGATGATTAGTGATAATTTTTTTCATATTTTTGTCGGTCACTTGTATGTTTTCTTTTGAGAAATGTCTGTTCATGTCATTTGCTCATTTTTAAATGGAGTTATTTTTTGCTTGTTGATTTAAGTACAATTCATTGGTTTTAATATATTCACAAATCATTACCACAATTAATTTTTATGTAAGTGTTCTGAGCACATTTAATGTAAGCTAGGCTAAGCTATGATGTTTAATAGATTAGATGTATTAAATAGATTTTTGACATATTTTCAACTTACAAATGGTTTATCAGGACATAATCCCATTGTAAGTTAAGGAACAGCTGTACAATTCTAAAAATTATGTGGATAGGCAAAAAAGAAAAAAAAAAAGCAAACAAACAAAATCCCAAACAATTTTCAAAAAGAAAACCTAATATGGGTGACTAAAACTACCTGATTTCAATACTTATTATAGGCCTGGCATGTGACTCATGCCTTTGGTAATCCCAGAACTTTGGGAGGCTAAGGTGGGTGGATTGCCTGAGCTAAGGAGTTCAAGTATAGCCTAGGCAACACAGAAAAACCCCGTCTCCACAAAAAATACAAAAATTAGCCATGGTGGCATGTGTCTTTGATACTGGCTACTAGAGAAGCTGAGGTGGGAAGCCTGGGAAGTTGAGGCTTTAGTGAGCCAAGATTGCACCACTGCACTCCAGCCTGGGTGATGGAGTGAGACCCTGAGACCTTGTCTCTTAAAAAAAAAAAAAAAAAAAAAAAAGCCATTTATTATAATGCTTAATTTTATCATGAAAATATGACATTGGCCAAACTATAGACAAAAATATCAATGGAACAGAATAGAGGGTTTAGAAATAGACTTATACATGTATAGAAAATTGATTTTCAGAAAAAGTGCAAAGACAGATTCACTGGGAAAGAATAGACTTTCAACAAATAGTACTGGAGCAGACCTGTAATCCCAGCACTTTGGGAGGGCAAGGTGGGCAGATCACTTGAGTCCAGGAGTCCGAGACCAGCCTGATCAACATAGTGAAACCCCATTTCTACAAAATAATAATAATAAATGAGCCAGGTATGGTGGTGCATGGCTGTTGTTCCAGCTATTCAGAGGCTGAGGTAAGAGGATCACCTGAGCCCAAGAGGCAGAGGTTGCAGTGAGCCAAGATTGCGCCCCTGCACTCCAGGCTGGGTAGCAAAGCCAGACCCTGTCTTAAAGAAAAAAAAAAAAAAAAAAAAAAAAAAAAAAAACGGGGCTGGAGGAGCTGCTGGATATTCAACGCTTTCTCACCAAATACATTTTTCTACTTTACAAGTAAAAAAATAACTAAAATGTATTATTGATCAAATGTAAAATCTAAAACTGTAAAACATCTAGAAAAAATAACTGTGACCTTGTATTTGGGTAAAAATTTATTGATACGATGCCAAAAGTATAATCCAAAGAGAAAAATGGTTAAATTTAACTTGATCAGAATTTAAAACTTCTGATTTTTCAAAGGGCTTGTTAAAGGAATGAAAATACAAACCATAGACTGGGGCAAATGTATGACATATAAAAAATTCTCAAAATGTAATAAGAAAACAAAGAATCTAAATTTTAAAAATGGGCTAAGTATTCAAACACTTTACCCAAGTAGCTCAAGAATGATACTTAGCATTGTTAGTTATAATAAAAATAAAAATTTAAATCACACTTATAAACCACTACAGACTTATTAGAATGGGTAGAATTTTAAAAGAACGACTGTGTCAAGTGTTGGTCAGATTGTGGAACATTTAGAAATCTCATACACTGTTTATGAAAAGGTAAGTTGGTATGACCGCTTTGAAAAATACACTGACAATGCTTTTTTTTTTTTTCAAGTTAAACCTACACCTATTGTACCACTCAGCCATTCCAATCCTAGATATTTACTCATGAGACATGATAGCATATGCTCATACAAGGCATGTGCATTATATTCATAGTAGCTTTATTTGTAATAATGCAAAACAAGAAAATGCACTGTCTATCAATATGTAAATAGTACACAAATTTTGGTATATTCATGCAATTGATTTCTAATCAGCAATAAAACAAACTATTGATAAAATGGATGCATAATCTAAAAATAAATATGCTGAATGACAGAGGCCAGCCCTTCCTCTAAAAATGTATCTGCATGATTCCATTGATATAAATGCTATAAAATGCAAACTAATGTTTACAGAGAAAAAAAGATGACATGTAATATTTTCTTCAAAGTTGATAGCCATTTAGTACTTCTGTTTTCCAAAACATTTTTATATATAACCACATATATCTGAATAGCTATGGATACAATTAATACTTAGAAATGTATGTAGCCAATACTATTAAACTCCATTTAAAATTCTTTTTTCAAAAATGTTTTTCAACTATATAGTAATTGGATGGTGTCATCCAGAGTGTTTCAGAGTTTTTATGACTCTTTGATACCTCTTCTGAAGTTTTTGGGAAGTTCTTCTGAGCAGTAGATAAAAGAAGAGGACATAAAGGAGACCACATTGAAGCACTAACATTATGGAACAGGAGTTTGAGTTATTTGAAGATTAAAACAGGTGGGGAAAAGAATGAAAATACTCTCATAAATATACTCCCTAGTCAAAAGCAGTCAGTCTAAAAAAAAGCATGCATGAAAGCCTGTGTGATTTCTAGTACTCTTAGCATCTGTTGATACTACTGGTTGGAACAGACAAGCATTGTTATTTCCATAACGATGATTATTGAATGTGGGCATGACCATAAGGCAAGGTATTGGATCAATGAACAGGTACACACAGGAGACATTTTAAAGTTTGTTTCTCTGTAGCATACAACCAATTTATAGGCTTTAAACTGCAAAGTACTTGTTCAGCGTCCAATAATACTCACTGCGTAAAACATCAAAACGATATATGGTTATCAAAGCAGCCGTTTAGAGTAGCACAGAGTGAATGAGTGCAACATATATTAGCTTTCTATGAATATAGTGATGCTTATATATTTTTCATATTTTTCAGTGAATTTAAGGCTGCCCTATTTAGATCTTCATCTTTAGTTCTGTTCAGTGAGTGTTAGAAGCACATTCTTAATTCTTACTAGTGAAATAGAAAGTAGAAAATTGAATAACAAAAAAGGACATGAACTTTACAAGGTTTCTATAATAGAAGAAAAATACATACAATGACAAAATAACAATATTTGATAAATAAATATTAAAGAATTATCAGTGACAATGATTCTATCTGATAATTTCAAACAAAGGAGATAAGGAGAAAATACCTTTAGTGCATTAAATGTGATGTCAGGAAATTATTCAGGCAGTTTATAAGACCAGAAAGACTATTTTCACCTAGTCACTTAAGCATTGTCTGTTCTGGACTTAGATTTGTATTGTATTTTTATGAGGTTAGTTATGTACTAGGCACTCTGTAACATGTCTACTTCTTTCCTTGTACTTCTAATCCTTTTTCTATGATTTAAAAATATGGCCTTTCTTTCATAATGAGACTAGTTGCTTTGTTCTGCATTTCCTTTCCAGATTCCCTGCCTTCTCTCTCCCTGTCCTGATTCCTATTTCATTTATCTGTATAAGATAGTTTGATATATAATTTATCATTTTGACCCCACCCCAAAATTTTTTATATACTATTCTTGTTTTTCCTAAACCCATGAATATCATCAGGGCAGAGGCTATGGATATAATCACTCTCATTTTTCCTAATAGTATCTCATTTAACAGCTGAACCTAAGAAGTTATTAGTCATATGGTTAAAAGGGAAAATATAGGAAAAAAAAAAAAAACAAAAAACATGTATTCCTGGACAATAATGTGAAAGGAATAAGTAGCACTTCCATTTTTTTTTTAATACTATAAGACTCATTTATAGGACATATTCTTGAGAATGTGATCCTCTGTTGGAGTAGAATTGAAAGTAGAATCTTGAATTTGAGGTATGATTAAAAATGGCCTTAAGAATATGAGATGTTTATGAAAAATAATAAAGATTAAAATATGGTAATTTTAAAGTTACAGACAGATTTTATTTGTAGTAATGTGTAAAACTAGAAAGTGCATTTGAAAGCACATGGTTGTTAGTTCTTTTTCAAAATTTAACTTTAATTTTTAATTTTGTGGGTACATAGTAGGTGTATTAGCCTGTTCTCACGCTTCTAATAAAGACATATCAAGACTGGGTAATTTATAAAGGAAAGAGGTTTAGTGGATTCACAGTTCCACTTGACTGGGGAGAACTTACAATCATGGCAGAAAGCAAAGGAGAAGCAAAGGCATGTCTTACATGGTGGCATGCAAGAGAGCTTGTCTAGGGGAACTTGCATTTATAAAATCATCAGATCTCATGAGACTTATTCCCTACTATAAGAACAGTATGGGGGAAACTGCCACCCATGATTCAATTATCTCCACCTGGCCCTGCCCTTGACATGTGGGGATTATTATTACAATTCAATGTGAGATTTGAGTGGGGACACAACCAAACCATATCAGTGGGTATATATATTTAAAATCATTTTTTAGATGGGGTCTCACTCTGTTGCCCAAGCTGGAGTTCAGTGGTGCTATCATGGCTTACTGCGACCACAACTTCTTGGGCTCAATTGATTTTCCTACCTCATGCTGGGACTACAGGCATGTACCACCACACCTAACTAATTTTTTATTTTTACTTTTTGTAGACACAGGTTCTTCCTATGTTGCTCAGGTTGGTCTAGAACTCCTTAGCTCAAGTGAGCCTCCCACTTCAGCCTTCCAAAGTGCTGGGATTACTGGCACAAGCTACCGCACCTGGCAACAGTAACATATATTTTTTGAGTACATGCCTTTCTATGTATGAAACCAAAGTTTCACAAAAGAATGTCCCTCTAATTTTATGCATTGAACACTGATCCTTTTTCTTCTCTTGGTCTATACTGCTTATAATGTGGTACCAAAACAATATATCTTTATATGACATGGAGTGGAATAGCAATGAAGTATCATGGAAAGCATGTCTCTCTTTTTTAAATATACTATAAGTTAGATTATACATTTAATCTCTCATGCTTAAAGCATCATATCCTTTATGGAATATAGAATAAAAAGAATAATTGAGATAAAAAGATAAAAAGAATAATTTGAGGAAGTAAATTTTCTCAATAGAGAAATTATGTATTAGAACCCTCGGAATTGTATACATTGTATAAATGTAAGAGTAGAAAATTATATTTCCAATATGTAATCTTCACAGCACAAATTTTATTACATGACACCAAAAAAGCAGTCTATAGAGAGAAAAATGTTATGTTAAATTTCACAAAAAATTTAAGGGCATTTTAAGTCAATGACAAGACATGTAACCTAGTAATAATATATGTTTTTTAATCATATACCTGTTAAAATTTTTTTATCCAGAATATATAAAGAGCTCTCAGAACTCAGTGATAAGAAACACACACCACAATTCCAGGAATACATTTTGACAGAAATTACACAAAAGAAGATATATAAATAGGAAATAAGCAGATAAAATGATATGCAGCATCTCTAGTCATTAAGAAAACACATGTTAAAACCACAATTTGATACAACTATACATCTTTCAACTGAAGAATATAAACTGTCACTCTGATGCACTGTTGATGAGAATGTTAAATGGTATAACCACTCTGCAAAACTTGCAGTGTCTTAAAAAGTTGAATAAATAACTACTACATGATCCAGCCATTACACTCCAGGGTATTTATCCAAGAGGAATAAAATAATATGCTGGTACAAAGCATATGTACAAAGACGTTCATGGCAACTTTTTTGCAGTAACTAAATCTGAAATCAACTCAAATAGCCATCAGTTGCTAAATAAACAAATTGTGATATATCCATACAATGAATACTTCTCAGCAATGAAAAAGGAAAAAGTGAAAACGTTCATAAATATTAAAGTAATTATACTGAAAAGTCAAACAAAAAATACATACCCTATGATACCAATTTATAAAACTTTATAAAATGCAAACACATCTAACATAATGAAAAACAGATTGATAGTTTATCTGGGATGGATTGGGGAGAAGGGTAGGAGCAAAAGGTTAGAATTGAGCATTAAGAAATTTTGGGGAATAATAAACATTATCTTGATGATGGTGATCAATTACCATATAGGTATGTTTTAATTTCAAATGTTAAATATAAATTCATTGAATATTAATAACACCTCAGTAAACATATTAAAATCAATCAACTGTTGAGAATATTATTATTGATAACTTTACAAAACTGATGACTACCATAACTTTGTGCCACAAATTTAATAAACAGCATGAACCTCAAGTAGGTGAAATGCAAACAAAACCCAATGCACCATGATGGAATTGTTTAAATCAAAGACAGAGAAATTGCTAAAATCTGTTTAAAAAGAATAGGCATATTCCTTTAAAGCAGCAGCAATAAGACAGCAGATTACTTAACAGAAATAATGCAAAAGTAGTCAGAATATTGTCTTCCTAATGTCTAGACCCAGAAAATTAACCTTAAAAATAATTACTGATAAAACAAATTGAAAACAAAAAGAGAAAACATTCAACACACCATCAATAAATGAAGTACTCATCTTTCAAATAAGGAATATCAATATTATTTGGTAAAGTTTTTCAGAGAATAAATTAAATAATGAGAATCCACCCACCAACACAGTTAAAAATAAACTAATGACAACACTAAGTAATGACAAAAAATATAGAGAAACTAGAACCCTCATATATTTATTCCTGGTGGGAGTGAAAATTAGACTAATTCCTTTGGCAAATGGTTTGGAAGTGTCTATTATGGTTTATCCTACAACCCAGGGATTCCACTGTTGGATACATATTTAAAATATTTTTGAACATACATTCATAAAAGGACATGTGCAACACTGTTATTTGAAGCATTATTTATAATAGCTAAAAATTGGAAAGAAACCAAATGCTTATTAGTATTAGGATGGATAAATAAATGTAGTATATTCAGGTTAACAAATAACAGCAATAAGAACAAATGAATTATAGCCTCACACAAATACTACTGAGTAAAATTAAATAAACACAAAAGGGTATATAAATATGTTTCAGCTTATATACACTGTAAAAGGAGTTAAAATCATTCAGTGTTTTTAGAAGCCAGGATAATTGTTTCCATTCAGGCAGGAGTGTGTGTGACTGGTTGGCTACTAGATGCAAAGGGCAGGGGGTTCTGTAGGTGCTAATGATGCTCCTTTCAAAAAATTTGTTTGGTGACTACACAGATATGTTCAAATTTTGAATATTTATTGAGCTCTGTACTCTTAATTTGTATGCTTTTCTTTAGGTATGCTGTACTTTATTTTAAAAGCTTTTCATGTCATGTGAGCATGAAGTTAGATCAGTCTAATTAGAAAATGTTCTTGGGAATTGAACATGTAATAGCAAAGAAAATCAGCAGAACATATTAATAACAAGGTTTATAAAATCTCACTGAAGCATGACAAAATTAAATGTTATGGAAAATAGAAGGTAAATGTTAAGAAAATCAGAGTATCAGAACAGGAACCAATATCTCATACTAGCTATACTAGAAATGAAGTAGAGAAAACCGAGAGAAGGAAAATCATCAAATACAATCATGTATCACTTAAAGACAGGGTATGTTAGGTGATTTTGTCATTGGAAGAACATCATAGAGTTTATTTACACTATGGATGTGGATGTACAGTCTACTGTACACCTAAACTGTTATATATGGTATAGCTTATTGCTCCTAGGCGACAAACCTGTACAGCATGTTACTGCACTGAATATTGTAGGACATTGTAACACAATATTAAGTACTTGTGCATGTAAATATATCTAAACTTAGAAAAGATTCAATAAAATTCAGTATCGTAATCTTATGGGACCACCCTTCTACATGTGGTCTGTTGATCAACACGTCATTATGCGGCAGTTGAGTGCTAGAATAAAATAATGCTAGAATTAAAGCAGATTTTTTTTTGTTGTTGTTTGTTTGAGATGGAGCCTCACTCTGTCACCCTGGCTCGCTGCAAGTTCCGCCTACCGGGTTCATGCCAGATTAAAAGTAGAAATTAAGAGCATATGTCTGCAGATTTAAAGTCCTCTTTGTCTCCAGATAAATTAGTAAGAGAGGATCAGCAAAAAACAATGTTACAAAATTTCAGAACATCAAAATATAAAAGTGAATTGAATAAAAATCATATACAAAATGTCGAGGTAGAATGGCACTGATAGCAACATTATAATATAGAAAATATAGAAAATAGTAGCACAAAGCACTTAAGTCCTATCTTCTATACTAAAACTACCAATCAAATTGAGTGTAAGAAAATTTATCAGACACTATGTTTTCCAAAATATGTATTTCACATGCAAACTTTCTCAGGTGATTTGACAAAACAAGAGAGTAAACCAAATAACAAGAAGATATATAAATTTAAGAAGTGGAATCTACTTCAGGAAAGAAATGAAGAAAGGTATCAGAACATCGGGGTGGCAGAAATTGAGAGTAATTATAGTGGGAATAAAGAGAGCTTCTGAAATGGAATTTCTAGGAAAAAAATGGAATGCATGTGATCAAAGCATAATGACATAATATTTAGTAGAAGACAGAGGTACTGGAATACTCAACACAAAATAAACAATATATAGAAAAACAAGGTAATTCCATAAAAAATTTTGCATAAGAAGTTTTCTCAGGTGTAAATATTAGATAATCATATTAATAAAATTAACAATGAATCAAGTTTTTAATATAATTCCTATTGAGTGAGGGTAGAGGCAAAGGATATCCTTCTGGAGTGAAAATATTAAGATTTCAAATTCATTGTCAAGATATTGATAATGTCTAAAGTTAATACATGAAAAAATAATATAAATACGTTAATCTGAAATATGGAGGTAAATAGCATAAAATAACTTGTGGACTAAAGGTGATTATTTTGATAAACAAAAGATTTCTGTTTTTAACTATAATCCTTTTGTACAATTTTAATGTATATCAGAGTAATTTAATTAAACTATGATAAAAAAGAGAGTAAGATAAAAGTTTTATTTTATTTCGTAGAATGTCACTGTTGTAATAATTTTAAGAAAATATTTCAGAGTGCTACCTCTAACACAGTTAGGAAATTTCATTTGATACATAAGATAGTAGATAAGAGAGGAAATTTAAAGTGGAAAGGGGCAGATGAAGCTACTATGAAGCTGTTTTGCTAATCTTGGTTAAGTTTGTAAATATTTTAAATTTTTCATTAAAGTGACGAAACAGAAATCAGTTGGAACTCAGTTAATGTAATTGCCAGACATTAGTTTTTTTTTTTTTTTCTTAAGATGCAAATAAGAATTAGAAGTGAGTCTTAAGATACAATCAAATGAAGATAACTGAGAAAAAAATCTACCATAATAAAGAATAACACAAATACATAGTGAAATTAATTAATATCCTCTGACACTTTGGGATTATGCAGAATACTCTCCCCTGCATCCCTCTCTCTCTCTCTCTAGTAAAGGAATATAGGGAGCTGTAACCCTTCCTACAGAAGGAAGATAAAGAGGATCAGTAACAGATCTGAAGATGAGAAAAAGAATAAAGGGATAGAAGACAAATGTTTAAAAATACCAGTAGGAAATCCTGACTTGACAAGGCATCCACATGAAAGAGAGTAGGCAACAGATTTTACTGAACATCTTGAGACTAATTATAAAAGTGAAATATAGTAGGAAAAATAATTTACAGAGATATAATCGGGGGAAGGTATTTTATGCAAACTGCAAAACAAAAGTAAGAGATAAATATCAAAATGACTCATAGCAGAGCTACCGGTTGACAATATCAAATGCTAAAATATAATGGATAAGAGCTTGATGAGAAAAGTAAAATAGCATTACTTAACTGCTAATTAAAAATTAGAAAGTCAGTTAATTTATTCTTATTCCTATTACGTTTGCATGTCAGTCTAATTGTAATTGAAAGAGTACACTGTCTATCTGCAGTTTCTCTCTTCCCTTTTCTTTTGAAGTTACTCCACCAAATTTTTATCCTTATAATTCCAGGAAATCTGTTACTGTCAGTTTCCCTATTTTGCAATATTGAACATTATTGCTTATATCTCACGTTATGTCAGCAACCTTCATCACGTCAATTCTTTGCTCTATCTTGAAACACTTTTTGCATTTAAATTTCGAAGGGGAAGTTCTTGAGTTGGTTCACTATGTACATTATGGATAGTTTGAGTGTCCTTTTCTGATTTTTCATCATGTCTAAATGGTACAGTGCTGAATACCCAGTGCTATACCCCCTTCCTTAATTGATAATTGTAGGTTTGAATACCATTGAGAAGTTTTAAATGTCACTCTGTGTCTCAGACCTTTTTCATCAACTTCAGACTTATACATTTAACTATCCACTGTACATATCTACTTGAATGACTAATAGATATTAAAAACCTAACAATAAAAACTGAACTCCATGACATCTCCCCCAAAACCTACTCTTCCACTACCTTCCTCAAGTCAATTAAGTCAATTGATGGCAATTTATTTTATTTTATTTTATTTTATTTACTTTTTGAGACAGAGTCCCTCTCTGTCGCCCAGGCTGGAGTGCAGTGGTGTGACCTCGGCTCACTGCAACCTCCGCCTCCTGGGTTCAAGCGATTCTCCTGCCTCAGTCTCCAAGTAGCTGGGACTACGGGCGCCAGCCACCACGCCCAGCTAATTTTTGTAATTTTGTATGTTTAGTAGAGACAGGGTTTTACCATGTTGGTCAGGATGGTCTCCATCTCTTGACCTCATGATCTGCCCACCTGGGCATCCCAAAGTGCTGGGATTACAGGCATAAGTCACCGCACCAAGCCAGTTGATGCCAATTTTATCCTTCCAATTGCTTAAGTCAAAAAACTCCAGAGTCGTCTCTGATATATCCTTTAATCTTATACCCTAATTTATTAGCATAGTACTGCTGTAGCCACTTTTACAACTTAAGCAAGATTCTGGTCATTTCTTAACATCTCTCCTACTGGACTGCATGGACCACTGGAATAATTTCCTAACTGAGAGTGCCACTCTAATTCTTAAATTCCCTTCATTCTATTTGCCATGTACAAGATAGAATGCAACTTTTAAAACATGAGTATGGTTTTAACACTTGTTTGCTAAAAACCGTATGAAATCCAAATAAATTCTGAAATAATTGCCATGATACTAGAGGAAGATAAATAGCAGATGCCTGGCTCTAACTCATGTGTCATTTCTTACTTCCTTTCTCCTTCTCATTTGCTCACTGAGCTTCAACTCTACAGGCCGTGCTGCTTTTAGAATATATCAAACATTCCCTGGGGTCTATGTCAGTTGTTCCCTTACTACCCTACTTAAAATATTAATTCTTGGCCGGGCGCGGTAGCTCACGCCGGTAATCCCAGCACTTTGGGAGGCCCAGGCGGGCAGATCACGAGGTTAGGAGATCGAGACCATCCTGGTTAATATGGTGAAACCCGTCTCCACTAAAAATACAAAAAATTAGCTAGGCATGTTGGCGGGCGCCTGTAGTCCCAGCTACTCGGGAGGCTGAGGCAGGAGAATCACTTGAACCCAGCAGGCAAAGCTTGCAGTGAGCCGAGATTGTGCCACTGCACTCCAGCCTGGGTGACAGAGCAAGACTCTGTCTCAAAATAAATAAATAAATAAATAAATAAATAAATAAATAAATAAATAAATTAATTAATTAATTCCACCATGCCACTACTTAGTTTTATTTTTCTTTATAATATTTATCATTTATCACTGCCCCTTTCCTTCTAATTCAAAATGTAAAATTATTAAGGGTAGGAACTTTATCTTTTCAATGTTATGTCCCAAGTGTTTAAAACAGTGTAGACATTTAGTAAACATTCAATGAATAATCTTGTTATTTCTCACAGTGATGTGACATGTAAATGTGACTTACTCTCTTGTTACTTGTTGTTAAGACAAAGTTAGAAGTAAATAGATTCAAAGTTTGACTCTATGAAATTTAAAAGAATAGCTGTAACATAGTTTCAGAATCTCCATGCTATCTGTTTTATTTGGCAAGATTCTTCCATGGTTCCATATCATAAGAAGGAAGAGATAGTTACGTCAGTTACTTAGAGAGGGAGATTATGTGGTATGTCATCCAGGCAAACCAATATTTATCCAACCTGCTAACACACTCAACTGAAGTAGTTTTTGTTACTGCTTTTGAGGAAGTCAAGACTTATAGGCTTTCTTCTTATGCTTGATAGACTCAATCTTGAGTGTAAAAGAGCTAGAGAGAAGGAGAATCACCAAGGGAAAGTAAGATAGGAAGAGAGACTTTCCAATTTAATTTAATTTTCAAATAATTGAGATTTTGTATCCCCACTTGAGCCATTAGAGAGGTATTAAGGATTCAAACAGTAAATGAAAACTAGTTTCAATTTAGCAGTATACAACCAGTATACAGATTTGTTCTAAATAGATCTTACTTATTTTCAGCCTAATGCTTTTAATGTATTATCAGTCCTAATTTGTAAATATTCCTATAGTAAGACAATTTTAAAAATACTTTTAAATGCAATATCCAAAATATTAGATATGTTTTTTATTCACACAGTTACAATAAAAACATTGTTGATTTTCTCTGTTGCCAACTAAATCAAGGATTTGAAAAGCAGTAGAAATTCCCCATTATTTACGAGTAGCAGGAATAAAATCATTGCAAAATTAACAAGTATTATTTGATTTTATTTTCTCCTCCCTCTGATGAATATGTGCTATATAAGTCACAACGTGAAAAACAAATTGTCCTATGTGTTTTATTTCTCCCTAGACCTAAAACTGTTTCCTGGTCTAATATGCTTGTCACCTTCTTTATCAGTGCTAAGGGCTTCCAAACTCCTTCCAAATGTTAACAATGCAAATAGTTTGCTTATGAAGAAGAAAACAATGGACCTTGTTTTAGTGAAATTTTTACAATTTTGCAAATGTCAAAACCCTCAAGAAATTCACACTTGATTGCACTAATAGATAAACAAAGAAATATTTCTCCTCATTTTGGCTGCTGCAACAGGAGGCTATTGTTTTTCTTTTTAAAAAAAATGCAAAATGATCACATCAAATTTATTATGGAAATTTGCTTGTTTAATTAAATTATCTAGATGAGCAATTAGTTTAAATATAAATTATACCATATTGCTTCGATATATTTTGTTATCATTAGCTGTTCTCTTGGTATCCTTAATATAATTGTGGTAGAAAAGAATCTGAGAAAGTTGTTGGGACCTGATTCATTAATTTGTCATAAAGTGTTGAGGAGTATCTTGGTGACAGTTACAGAGAATAAGATATGTTTTTACTTTTTATCTACTTTGAGGATATGACCATAATGTGTATGCCTGTTCTTTGTTCTATGGGGATTCAGTTCTAGGAGGCGTTATGTTCTATGAGGAAATATTTATCAAGAACATTTAAACAAAACAACTCATGCATCCCTTATGTTTGTTTTAACTTGTTTTTTTAAAATGATTCCTGGGTTATGGATGCTGGTATATAAATCTTTCAATGTAATTATTTGTACATATTGAGATCTTCCTACTAGTGACCTATATAAGCCCTAAGAAAGGGCACTGCAATGATTAATGTTGAGTGTCAACTTGATTGGATTGAAGGATGCAAAGTATTGTCCCTGGGTGTATCTGTGAGGGTGTTGCCAAAGGAGATTAACATTTGAGTCAGTGGACTGGAAGAGGCAGACACACCCTCAGTCTGGGTGAGCACCATCTAATCAGTTGCCAGGGCAGCAAGGATAAAAGCAGGCAGAGGAACATGGAAAGATTACACTGGCTGAGTTTTCCAGGCTTCATCTTTGTCTCATGCTGGATGCTTCATGCCCTCAAACATTGGACTGCAAGTTCTTCAGTTTTTGGACTCTTGGACCTACATCAGTTGTTTGCCATGAGCTCTTGGGCCTTTGGCCATAGACTGAAAGCTGCATTCTTAGATTCTTTACTTTTGTGGTTTTGGGACTTGGACTGGCTTCCTTGCTCCTCAATTTACAGATGGACTATTGTGGGACTTCAACTTGTGATCGTGTGAGTCAATACTCCTTAACAAACTGCCTTTCACATATACATTTATGCTGTTAGTCAAGTCCCTCTAGCGAACCCTAACTAATACATGGACATAATATAAAGTATTGTTTTCCTAGAAAGAGGTGGGAAAAACACCATAGATATGTATGGAATCTCAGATGACATTGTTAAATGTTAAAATGAAATGAAAGCAACGCATACTTTTCTTTCTGGAACACACTAATATACTGGGAAGTCAGATTCAATAATGTGCCATGACTTACTTCTGGAAATTAAGATTTTATATTCAGAAGTTATATCACTAAAAATCACACAATTTAATTGTACTGCTTCCTTTATTCAAATTAAGATATTACAATACAAAAACATTGTTCTAAGTTTAGACTTATAATGAAAATTATACTATTCCATACACTTGCATAAATGATTTAAATAATTGAGGGACAATATTTCCCAAATTGTATTCCATAGAGTTAATAACTGAAACACACCATGAAAATGCTCTGTGGTCAAACAGATTTGGGCAATGCAGGTTAAATAAAGTTAAACAGTTGGTTTTGCAATATGACTTCTCAGAATTGTTAATATGTTAGTATATATTTGAATACTCAAGAGGGAGCTATAAGCAGTAAGTAAATTTTTTAGAATATATTTGATGAGGAGATTATTTTTAGATGGAAATCTATAAGACTGTTGTTTTACGGCCGGGCGCGGTGGCTCAAGCCTGTAATCCCAGCACTTTGGGAGGCCAAGACGGGCGGATCACGAGGTCAGGAGATCGAGACCTACCTGGCTAACACGGTGAAACCCCGTCTCTACTAAAAATACAAAAACTAGCCGGGCGAGGTGGCGGGCGCCTGTAGTCTCAGCTACTCGGGAGGCTGAGGCAGGAGAATGGCGTAAACCCGGGAGGCGGAGCTTGCAGTGAGCTGAGATCGGGCCACTGCACTCCAGTCTGGGCCACAGAGGAAGACTCCGCCTCAAAAAAAAAAAAAAAAAAAAAAAAAAAAAAGACTGTTGTTTTATATAAAAAAAGGAGGGCATTAATCTTTCCATTCTGAAATGCCAAGCTTCAGTGATAAGTCCTGCAAACTGGTCCCTTATGGCATGATGCTATCCAGTTGATGTAGGATTGGCTATATGTTCGTATCTGAGTGTTAACATTGCATTTGTGTGCTGTGTCATGGGCTGAGAATCTGGGTTAGGTTGTCTTGATAGCAAATGCGATTGTGATATTGTCAGTAACCACTCTCTCTATTTACTCAGCTAAATGAACCACTCTACAAGAAACCTTTGAAATTTAATAAATTCAACTCTTATTGAACTTGCAATTTAATTTTTATTCATATTTACGAGCTATTGAAAAAACATTCCACTCAATTGAAAATTCAAAACAAAAATAAGTGTTCTTTATTCCATAATTGCACCATAACTGAAAATATTAAATAAAAACAAGACGAGAACTTGTCTCTAAAGAACTTAAAGGAGTCCATTTATCAAAAAACTATGCTATATTATAGATTCTTCAATATTTGCAAATACTTTACTTCCACAGTTTTGTTAAATTTCTACATGAGAAATGAGGATAAAAAGAATTGAACTTGTTTTTCCACTTTAGAGAGGCAATATAGTGTCTTCATCTTACTTTGGTATCATGGTAACGTGGACCTCAAAAAATGAGTTTGGAAGAGTTCCTACCTCTTTAATTTGTTGGAAGACTTTGAGAATAATTGATATTATTTTTTAAGAAAAATATTTGGTAGAATTCACTAAGGAAGCCATCTGGTAATGGGCTTTTTTGGGGGGGGTGGGGGGGGGGGTTTTTTTCATTACTGATTTAATCTCTTTACTAATTTTTGGTCTTTTCAGATTTTCTGTTTTTTCATGATTCAATCCTGGTAGGTTATATGATTCCAGAGTTAGTCATTTCTTCTAGAATATTGAATTTTTTGGAGTATAATTATTCATAATAGCCTCTTATGATCTTCTCTATTTCTGTAGTATCAGTTATATGTCTCCTATTTCATTTGTGATTTTACATGAGTTTTCTCTCTTTCTTAGTTTAGCTGAAGTTTATTGATTTTATTTATGATTTCAAAACAAATTCTTGGATTCTTGGTTTATTTTTCTTTTCTATTGTTTCTCTAGACTCCATTTCATTTATTTCTGCTCTGATCTTTTCTCCCTTCTACTAATTTTTTACTTAGTTTGTTCTTTTTTATTTCCTTAAGATGTAAAGTTAGATTGCTTATTTGAAATATTTCTTTTTTCTTAATATAGGCATTTATTATTATAAGCTTCCCTCCTAGGGAAGTTTTTTCTGCATTCCGTAAGTTTTACTAGTGCTGTCTTTCCATTTTTCTTTGTCTCAAGAACATTTTTTTATTTGTCTTTTGATTTCTTCATGGGTGCATAGATTGTTCAGGAGGGTGTTGCTGAATTTTCATAGTTTTGAATCTTCTTGTTTTCCTATTACTAATTTCTTGTCATTCTCTTTGGAAAAGATGATTGATACAATTTTAATTATCTTAAATATTTTAAGAGCTAGGAATTGTTTTGTGGTCTTACGTACGATTTATCCTGGATAACGTTTTCTGTGCACTTGAGAAGAATGTGTGTTCTGTTGCTATTAAATGACATGTTCTGTATGTCTCTTAGTCACAGTTCATCTAAAGTACAGTTCAAGTCCAATATTTCCTTACTGATGTTCTGTCTGGATATTCTAGTCATTATTAGAAATGGGGTACCAAAGTCCCCTAATATTATTGTATTGTAATCTATTCTTCCCTTCAGATTTGTTAAAATTTGCTTTACATACTTAGGTACTCAGATGTTGGGTGCATAGATAGATAGATAGATATGTACTTGTTATATCCTCTTAATGAATTGACCTCTTTATCCAATATAATGACTTTCTTTGTCTCTTTAGTTTTTAATTTAAAGTTTATTTGTTCTGATACAGGTATGGCTACCCCTGTTGTCTTTGGGTTTTCATTTACATGGAATATGTTTTATCATACCTTCACTTCCAGACTATGGGTGCCCCTAAAGTTAAATTTACTCACTTGTAGATAGCCTATGTTAGTGTGTCCAGAATTTGGTTCCTTCTAGTGGGTTCTTGGTCTCACTGACTTCAAGAATGAAGCTGTGGACATTCACGGTGAGTGTTACAGTTCTTAAAGATGGGGTGTCTGGATTTTTTCCTTCAGGTGTTCAGATGTGTCTGGAGTTTCTTCCTTCTGGTGGGTTTGTGGTCTTGCTGATTTCAGGAGTGAAGCCGCAGATCTTCACAGTGAGTGTAACAACTCTTAAAGGTGGCATGTCCAGAGTTGTTTGTTCCTCCGAGTG
Source organism: Piliocolobus tephrosceles (assembly GCF_002776525.5). Taxonomy (NCBI): domain Eukaryota; kingdom Metazoa; phylum Chordata; class Mammalia; order Primates; family Cercopithecidae; genus Piliocolobus; species Piliocolobus tephrosceles. Next base: position 71,778,962 of record NC_045436.1, on the reverse strand, counting down.
GGTTTGTGGTCTGACTGACTTCAGGAGTGAAGCTGCAGACCTTTACAGAGTGTTACAGCTCTTAAAGGTGATGTGTCTGGAGTTATTCATTCCTCCTGTGGGTTTGTGGTCTCACTGACTTCAGGAGTGAAGCTGCAGAACTTTGCGGTGAGTGTTACAGCTCATAAAGGTAGTGCAGACCCAAAAAGTGATGCAGCAAGATTTATTGCAAAAAGCAAAAGAACAAACTTCCACTGCATGGAAGGGGACCCAAGCGGGTTCCTGCTGCTGGCTCAAGTGACTTGCTTTTTTTCCCTAATTTGTACCCACCCACATCCTGCTGATTGGGCCATATTACAGAGAGCTGATTGGTCCATTTTACAGAGTGCTGATTGGTCCGTTTTTAACAGAGTGCTGATTGGTATGTTTACAAACCTTTAGCTAGACACAGAGCACTGACTGGTGTGTTTTTACAGAGTGCTGATTGGTGCATTTACAAACCTTTAGTGAGACACAGAGTGCTGATGTGTGTGTTTACAATCCTTTAACTAGACAGAAAAGTTCCCCAAGTCCCCATTCAACCCAGAAGCCCAGCTGGCTTCTCTCAGTCCCCCCTGCAAACATGACACCCCAACTGCTGTTGGGAATTGGGTGATGACTGCTCTAGCTAATTCCTGCTGGATAGGGGTGAAGAAGGGGATCTGCAGTTGTAGTGTCCTCCCGAGGCAACTCTTTAGGCCAGTGAAAGGGCCACCAGTTCAGTCCAGGGGTCCTTGGTAGAAGTTGTTAGTTAAGCTCATTTGGGATTCCATTTGTAAGACCATGTGTAGCTTGATGGCTTTTATCCTAGAGGAGACAAATTTGACAAGGAGGTTAAAAATACAGGGCCTGAAGGTGAGTAATAGCAAGAAAGCTGCCATGGGACCTAAAAAGGAGAGAAGCCAGGTTGCTCAACTCTGGAGGCTGGTATAAGAGTTTGAAAGGCTTTGTCTGATTTCAGAAGCCTTTTCCTGTAAACACTGGGCAACATCTTGTACTATCCCTGACTAGTTAGTGTAAAAACAACACTCGTCCCCTAAGAAGGTGCAGAGTCTTCCTTTCTCAGCAGTGAGGAGGTCTAGGCCTTGGCAGTTTTCGAGAGTCATTGCTGCCAAAGAGTTTATTTGGGATTGTAGAGTAAGGATAGATTTTGATATCTCTTGCAAACTCTCTGAGAAATCCTTTGAGAGTGTTAGTAGGATAATGAAGTAGATAAGCTGGCTATGCCGGTTCCTGTAGCAGTAACCATTCCTAACATTGTAAGTAGGGGTATTAGTTGTATGGCTCTGTACTGATGGACTTCAGCTTTGAGGGGTATTTATAGGGTTTGATTTCCTGGGGCAATGTTAATGTTGGGACTTAGAAAGACTAGGTGCAGGTGCCTGTCCAGTTACAGGGGAGGCAGATATATGCTGACATTCCACATAAGAATATACCTTGATTTGGTAGACAGAACTGGTTGTGTATGTTAAAAAGCTATATGAGTTTGTACTTTTCACTTTCCCATACTCCTAGAGTACTTGCCAAGGTAGCTCCAGTGAGCGACTGGAAAGGGGTGTTAGGAGCAAACTGAGTGGCTCCCTGTGTTCTATTTTAACATTAGAGTAAACAACGTTTTGTCTTTACTAAGAACCATTAGAGAGAGTGATTGAAAGAGGGGATTAGAAGGCATTCACTAGTGGTGGGGGCGCTGCTGCAGGGGATTCAGGGGTGAATGGTCATGCAGGAAGTATGTTGGACATAACAAAACCTGGACTGTTTGTTAAGCAGGGAGGAGGTGATGATTTTGGGGGGCTGTGAGAAGTGGACAAGCCATCTGAATGGACGGTTCGAGTGATTTGGAAGTTACATGATCAGTTGGGCCTTCAAGTTGTAGGATGTAATTACACTGATGGGCTAGTAGGTGTCCCAGGGACAGGTTGTGTTGGATGCATAAAGGGACTTGGAAAGTTAACACGATATTCGTAGTTTCAGGGCTGTGTGTGGGCTTTTCATTGCTTGTGTAATAGGTGAGTTTGGAAATGTAAGAATGTAAAAGTTGTATTGCACTTCCTGTTAGGGTATTCTTGGTCCTATCGGAGATGGGGATGTTGGCTAATGATTGCATATTTAAAAGTCAGAAAGGGTATTTTCCTTCATAGTGAGGGTGATAGGTTAAGTTGATAAAGACTCAGTTTTTTGTGGGAATGGGAGTGGCAATATAAGCAGAGGTTGATAGAGAGATACAAAGCCAACAGTCATTTGCCAGAGAAGGATTGGGCTGGTTTAACAGAGAGTGGGTTAAGTTGAGAGTCTTGTAGAGGTAACTAGGAGCTAGTGGAAGGGGAGGGGTGATTGTATGAGGTATCCAAGGAAGTAGGAGGGATAGATAGGCCAAGAGTAAATAGCAAGGTAAAGAGGTTGCTCTGGAAGATGAGATCATTTTATCCAGGCTGAGTTAAAGGTAGGAGTAAATTGCTGCCAGAAGGAAGGAAGATAAAAAGAAAGATGATGTGACTAGGATTTTCATCCCAGCAGGAGCTACAGTACATAGAGTATAGTTAGTATGCTCATATACAGAGTATAGTTAGTATGCTGCTTAATAATATGTTAAAATAGTAAAAGGATTCCATTGAAGGGGTAAGGAGAGGTGTTAAAGATAAAGATTATGTAAGTTTTCACTTATCTTTAAGGAGGAATGGATTTTTCTTTGGGGTCAGTGGTAGGAACATTTTTAGTCTGGGATGTTTCCTTCTGAAATAGGAAATGCAAGTCCTCCAATGGTTCGCAGGTGCATTGAGGCTGGTCAGGCTGATCTTTGGACTCCTGAGCTGACGGTTCCGCAGGTTCCTCAGCGGGTGTCCAAAATTTAACCCAGGTGTTGTGAATCCAAGATTCCACTCCTGCCACCTTAATTGATGTGGAGGTAGAGAGGATCACCAAGATGGTCCTTCCCACCAAGAGTCCATAGATGGGGAGGTAGAGGGGAGAGATTTGACCAACACTAGATCTCCTGGTTGAAACAACTTGGTTCCCTTTAGTCTGTGACATCCCTCAGGTAGATTTTTAAGGTTTTGTTGATATTTTGCCAAAGAAGTTATATCTTTGACAAATTTGGCCATTTCCTGATCAAGTAGGAGGCAATTGGTGAGAAAAGGTCACCCATACAGCATTTCATATGGACAGAGCCCCATTTTGTGAGGATAATTTCAGATTCTCAACAAGGCCATGGGCAAAAGAGAAGGCCATGGGAGATGAGTTTCTTGTATTAGCTTCCTTAAGTGCCCCTTGAGTGTTTGTTTCATTTGCCTTCTCAACCTTCCCTGAGGATTGTAGCCTCCAGGCACAGTGAAGGTGACATTGTATCCCTAGCACCCTGGAAATTCCCTGAGTTATCATGGCTTTAAAAGCCACATCATTGTTGCTCTGCAAGCTTTGGGGAAGCCCAAATCTAGGAATTATTTCATGAATTAGGACTTTAATCACTTCCTGAGCCTTCTCTGTCTTGCAGGGGAAAGCTTCTATCCAATTTGTAAAGGTATCAATACAGACCAACATGTATTGAAATCCCTTTGACTTAGGCATATGGATGAAGTCTAACTACCAGTCCTCTCTAGGATAGTGACCTATTCTTTGTTCCCCCAAAGGGGCCTTACAATGGACCAAGGAGCTACTCCTTTGGCACATCTCACAGGCTGTGACTATCTGTCGTATGGTCTGGAGGAGATTCAGCTCTGTAAATAGGGATTTGGCCATTTGATGAGTGTTTTCAATACCCATATTAAAAGTTTGGTGAAGGGTTTTAAGTATTTTTGACTGGCTGACTTCAGGTATAAGTACCTTTCCTTCTTGTGTTGTTGACCAACACGAGGGGAGAAAAGTACGCCTCCGTGAAAGTCCCCATTCTATTTAAGTCAGGGAATACTGGGGCTTAATCTCTTGGAGGGGGTTGTTCCATACCAAGGGTCCTTCTGTAGGTATTTCTAATGGGAGGTTCCGTCTGGTAGCAATTTTGTCCTCAGCATCTGCCCAACGGTTCCCTTCTGCCTTTTCTCCTTCACCTTTCTGATGACTTTGGCAGTGTAAGACTGCCACCTCCTTGGGTTTTTGCACAGCATGTAATAACTGCATAATTTCCTTGTGGTATTTAATGGGGGTTCTACCATAGGGTAGGAATGCCCTTTATTGCAGCATGGGCATATAGGAGTAGATAAGCATACTTGCTATCTGTATACACATTTATTCTTTTTCCCTTTCCCAGTTCTAAGCCTCAGGTAAGTGTCACTAATTCTGCTAACGGGGTGCTGATCCCTGGGGAAAGAGGCTTACTTTCAAGAACGGTTACATCACTAACTAAGGCATAACATACCCTTTGTATCCCATTCTCCACAAATGAACTTCCATCAGTATATAGGTTAAGGTCAGGATTAGCTAAGGGGACTTATAAGAGATCACCTTGGGTGGCATAAGTCTGGACTACAGTTTTTTGGCAGTCATGCTCAATTGGTTCCCCATATTCTGGGAGAAAAGTAGCAGGGCTGAGGGCCATGCACATATGTATTTGAAGCACTGGACCCTCAAGGAGTAGCTCCTAGTATCTAAGTAGATGGTTGTCTGATAGCCATAAACTTCCTTTGGTACCTAGTATGCCATTTCCATCATGGCACAGAGAGTGAGATCCTTTCCTTGTGTTGTTTTGATAGCCTCTGACACTAAGATGGCCACCGCCACAACTATCCTTAAACAGTGAGGCCAGACATTTGGTGTTACATCAGTTTCCTTACTTAGGTATGTAACTGGTTGTGGGGTTGTCCCATGAGTCTGAGTAAGGACTCCAAGAGCTATCCCTGCTCTCTCTGTGATGTATAAAGATAAGTTTTGTCCTGTAGGAGGCTTAAAGCTGGAGCTTGCACTAGGGCCTGCTTTAAGGTTTTGAAGGCTATTTCTGCCTCTGGTGCCCATTCTACTAGATGAGTATTTGCCCTCTGGGTCTCCTTGATTAGTGTATAGAAGTGCCTGGCTATCTTGCTGTATTGGGGGATCCATAGTCTGCAAAAGTCGGTGATTCCAAGAAACCCCCACAACGGTTTTGATGCCTTAGAGTAAGGATAAGCTAGGATAGGCTGTATTCATTCATTGCTGAGGGTTCTGGTCCCTCTGGCTAAGATTAGGCCTAGATATTTGACCTGCTGTAGGCAAAGCTGGGCCTTTGACCTTGGCGCATTATAACCTTGATTAGCTACAAAGTTCAAGAGATCTAGAGTAGCCTGCTGGCATGAGGCTTTTGAACTTGTAGCCAAAGTAAATCATCCATATACTGAAGGGCCAGAGTGCCTGGACTTGAGAAGTAACCTAGATCTTAGGCCAGTGCCTGACCAAACAGGTCAGGGCTATCCCTGAATCCTCAGGGCAAGACAATCCACGTAAGTTGGGATATGTGGTCTGTGGGATCCTCAAAGTCAAAGAGAAACTGGGAGTCAGAGTACAGGAGAATACAGAAGAAGGCATCCTTGAAGTCTAGAATAGTGAACAATTCTGCTTCCTCTGGTATTTGAGAGAGCAGTATATAGGGGTTGGGTACAAATGGATATAGAGGAATTACTACCTATTGATGAGTCTAAGATCTTGCACTAGTCTCCCCTGACCATTTGGTTTTTGTATTCCTAGAATTGGGGTGTTGCAGGGACTGCTGCATTTCCATACTAAGGCTTGAGCTTTTAAATGTTTAACAATATCCTGTAATCCTTTATTAACTTCAGGCCTTAAGGGATATTGCCTTTAATAAGGAAAAGTGGTGGGGTCTTTTAGCCTGATTTGGACTGGGTGGGCATTTTTTGCCCTTCCAAATTGTATTTTCAATGCCCAGACTTCAGGGTTGATTCCCTCCTCAAGTAGGGGACAACAAATGGGTAACTTGTTCCCCATATTCATGTAGACAATAATTCCAGCTTTGGTTAACATATTCCTCCCTAATGAGGGTGTGGGACTTTCAGGCATAACAGGAAACATGTGGGAAAAGAGCAAAGTCTCCCAATTACAACTGAGAAGGTGGGAGAAATACCTGGTTACAGGCTGTCCCAGGATTCCTTGGATGGTAATGGACCTTGAGGACAGTCGTCTGGGACAGGAAATTAGCAATGAGAAGGCTGCACCAGTGTCCAGGAGGAAGTCAATTTCCTGGCTCTAAATGTACCCGGGCCTCAGTGAGGGTGATGACATGAGCTGGCGCTTGCCCCAAGGACTCCTGGTCCTGTTGTTGGATCATCTGCTTGGGGGCTTCTGGCCCAGAGAACCATTGCAGTCTGGGGCAGTGTACCTTCCAGTGATTGCTTCTGCATTGTGGACATGGATGAGGGGGTGGCTTGTTTCTTGTTGGACAATCTTTTTTAAAGTGTCCTTGTAAATCACACTGATAAGCCATACCAGGTGATTGGCCTGCTCCATTTTCGGTGCTTTCTGAACCACCAAGGTTTTTTTGTCTGAGGGCCATGGCTAAGGCTGCAGTCTTTCTCTGATCTCTCTTTTCCTTTTGATCCTGTTCCTCTTGGTCCTTACTATAGAACACTGAGGTTTCCAGGTTTGATAATGCCTTCAGATTTTGTTCAGGGCCCAGGGCTCACTTTTGGAGCTTTCTCTGAGTATCTGCAGCTGATTTGGTAATAAACTTATAAACTTATCTTTTAGGATCAATTGACCCTCAAGTGAACTGGGTGACAGGGGAGTATATTTTCTTAAGGCCTCCCATAGCTGCTCAAGGAAAGCAGAAGGATTTTATTCCTTTCCTTGAGTTATGGTGGACATCATTGAATAATTCATGGACTTTTTCCTTAATTTCCCTTAGTCCTTCTAGAACACAGATCAACAGACTGCAGTTTACGACTCCAGTCCCCATGATCTGAGATGAGGTGCCAGTGTGGATCCATACTGGGGACGACTTGTTGACCAGTAGGGAATTTGTCGCTTTCTTCAGTTGTCATTCTATCATTTACTTGACTAAGATACCAGGTATCTCCAAATTCTTGGACTGCAGCTAAAGCCACATTCTTTTCATTAAAGGCCAGGGTTTGATCTAACAATAGCATGACATCTCTCTAAGTGAGATAGAAAGTTTGCCCTAGACCCTGAAGGATGTCTATGTACCTATCAGGATCATCTGAAAACTTCCCCAAGTCTGTCTTGATCTGCTTTAAATCCAAGAGGGAGAAGGGGACTTGTACCTGGGTTGGGCCAAATTACCCTCCCCCTACAGCTTGAAGGGGACATAACCAATAGCCCAGGTTTTTTGTGGTTCTTTGGAGATTTCTTTGCTTATTTCCTTCTGGGCAGGGGAGATTAGAGGAGGCTTATCATTAATAAGAAGGGGAGCTATAGGGAGGCTAGGATATAGGTGTAAGTTGAAAGTTCCTCCTGTGGGATGTAAATTGCAAGCTTTACATAATTGTGTATTCTCCTTCAATGAAAAGAAAGCTTGGACATAAGGTATTTCATTCAATTTGGCTTCCCTCTTACAGAAAAGATCAAGCTGCAGGATAGTATTGTAATTTATATTTCCCTCAGGTGGGCAATTTTTCCCTATCAGAGAGAGAATATTGGGGCCAGATCATAGTGCAGAAAAAAATAAGCTGCCTCTTTTTCAGGGTTTGTGGGTCAAATTGGTCCCAATGGCTTAGGATGCATTTCAAGGGTGAGCCTGTTGATACCTGAGTGTTTCCCATCTAAAAGACAAAAACGCTCGCCGTTTTGGTTTGTTTGTTTCTCCCCCTGCCAAAGAACTTGCAACAGTCCCTGGATCCTGTTGATCAGAATAGTTGTACTCACTGATGCAGCAGCAAAAACACTAGTTTTTCTCCTAGACCACAAGGAGGACCGAGGAAGGTCGGATTTAGTGGCCCTTACCAATGCATTCTTAAAAACATGCACCCTTGTCTGTCCTAGACCGCAAAGAGGACCAAGAAAAATCAGATTTAGCAGCCTTTACCAAGGCATTCTTGAAAACCTGTTAGAGTACTCAGCGTTCTCCTATTAGTATTTGGATTTTACCCTGTCCTATAATGATGTTATGTCCCACAACTGAAGTTGAGGGCCATACCCTGAGGGATGGGAGGGATGTAGAGTTGGAAGAGTGATGCCTTTTGTCCTCACTTGAATAGGAAGGATATAATTTCTGAAACTCCTCATATCCTAGCTTCTGGAATAGCTTTTGTTAGGCCCACATGTCTGAGGAGGGATCCTAAAATTCCAGATAGTCCTCCCTATGATGGGGCTTTGGGCAAATATTGTGCCTCTCTGATTGGTGAGCCTGGGCGCCTAAAGAAAGTAACAGAGTCCTGGGGTTTATAATAGAAATCATTCCTATAGGAGGAACTAGAAAAGCACCAGAGACAGGGAATGGTTTTTAGAAGCAGGACTAGACTCAGAGAAGAGAGGTGAGAGAAGTTTGTCTGACAGGCATTAGGACCCAGGAGGCAAGGGTCAGGATAAATAGGATAGATGGACAAATCTCGCTTCGGTGACATGACTTTGAGAGTTTTTCTCATGGTCAACAACAAGTTGACTAACTTGTTGTCGGGACCCAGAGCTGAATGGCTTTCCTCTCTGTCAACCGTTGGCTCAGCCCAGAAGTACAGGAAAAGTGGAAGCTAGTTCCAGGCAAACCAATGATCCCAACTCTGAAGAGTCAGGGATTGTTAGAGAGCCCTTTCCCAGAAAGCCTGACACCCATATATTTAGTCTGGCAGCCGCGCTAGTCTCTTTTAACTGGCTGACAGGTGCCCAGTATTTAGCCCTTGAATTCTGAAGAAAAATAGGACAGAATAGCAAGTAAAACGGGTCCAATGGTACTCATCGCTTGGTGATAGATGATAGTCTCATCTGAGTCGCCAAAATGTGTCTGGAATTGGTTCCTTCTGGTGGGTTCTTGGTCTCACTGACTTCAAGAATGAAGCCATGGATCCTTGTGGTTAGTGTTACAGTTCTTAAAGATGGTGTGTCCAGAGTTTGTTCCTTCAGACATTCAGATGTGTCCAGAGTTTCTTTCTTCTGGTGGGTTCGTGGTCTCCCTGACTTCAGAAGTGAAGCTGTAGACCTTTGCGGTGAGTGTTACAGCTCTTAAATGTGGCACATTCAGAGTTGTTCATTCCTCCTGTTTGGTTCGTGGTCTCGCTGACTTCAGGAGTGAAGCTGCAGACCTTCGCAGTGAGTGTTACAGCTCAAAAAGGTATTGCAGACCCAAAGAGTGAGCAGCAGCAAGATTTATTGTGAACAGCGAAAGAACACAGCTTCTTCAGCGTGAAAAGTGACCTGAATGTGTTGCTGCTGCTGTCTTGGATGGCCTGCTTTTATTCCCTTTTTTGTCCCCACCCGTATCCTGCTAATTGGATTGTTTTACAGAGAGCTGATTAGTCCATTTTACAGAGTGCTGATTGGTCCGTTTTTACACAGTGCTGATTGGTACATTTACAAACCTTTAGCTATACACAGAGTGCTGATTGGTGTGTTTTTACAGAGTGCTGATTGGTGCATTTGTAACATTTTAGCTAGATACAGAGCACTGATTGGGTGCATTTACAATCCTTTAGCTAGACAGAAAAATTCCCCAAGTCCCCACTCGAACCAGAAGCCTAGCCAACTTCACCTCTCATTAGGACCTTTTAAAAATACATTCATCCACTTTATGTGTTTTGACTAGAAACCACATCTTTTAAAAATACATTCACCCACTTTATGTGTTTTGACTAGAAACTGGGTCTTGTTAGTTATTGAGATAACTATGAGAATAGACTTAAGGTTTTCTTTTTTGTTCTTTATTTTCTTGCTTCCTCCTCTCCAATCCATACAAAAGAAGAGAAAGCCATTCCTAGCAGAAGTTGCATGTCTTCAGAAATGAAAGAATAGATCATCATAATTTTAGGATTGACTTTTCTAACTTGTCTAAGAAACATGCATAATTAGCATCTCTTCATAAAAAATAAATTAGAACATATATTTTATATATCCATTTATTTTTGTCTTTGTCTTCTTAGGATTAATTTTTAAGTTATAATTTCTTTGTAAGGACCTTTCTTTTAAAAATCAATTTTCCGGGGGGGCGGAGCAAGATGGCCGAATAGGAACAGCTTCAGTCTCCATTTCCCAGCGCGAGCGACACAGAAGACCGGTGATTTCTGCATTTTCAACTGAGGTACTGGGGTCATCTCACTCGGGAGTGCCGGACAATCGGTGCGGGTCAGCTGCTGCAGCCCGACCAGCGAGAGCTGAAGCAGGGTGAGGCATCACCTCACCTGCGAAGCATGAGGGGGAAGGGAGTCCCTTTTCCTAGCCAGGGGAACTGAGACACACAACACCTGGAAAATCGGGTAACTCCCACCCCAATACTGCGCTGTAACACCGGCACACCGGAGATTATATCCCACACCTGGCCGAGAGGGTCCCACTCCCACGGAGCCTCCCTCCTTGCTAACAAAGCAGTCTGCGGCAATCTAACCGCAAGGCAGCAGCGAGGCTGGAGGAGGGGCGCCCGCCATCGCTGAGGCTTAAGTAGGTAAATAAAGCCGCTGGGAAGCTTGAACTGGGTGGAGCTCACAGCAGCTCAAGGAAACCTGCCTGTCTCTGTAGACTCCGCCTCTGGGGACAGGGCTCAGCTAAAGCAGCAGAGGCCGGTCCAGACGCGAACGACTCTGCCTGACAGCTTTGAAGAGAGCAGTGGATCTCCCAACACGGAGGTTGAGATCTGAGAAGGGGCAGTCTGCCTGCTCAAGTGGGTCACTGACCTCTGAGTAGCCTAACTGGGAGACATCCCCCACTAGGGGCAGTCTGACACCCCCCACCTCACAGGGTGGAGTACATCCCTGAGAGGAAGCTTCCAAAGCAAGAATCAGACAGGTGCACTTGCTGTTCAGCAATATTCTATCTTCTGCAACCTCTGCTGCTGATACCCAGGCAAACAGGGTCTGGAGTGGACCTCAAGCAATCTCCAACAGACCTATAGCTGAGGGTCCTGACTGTCAGAAGGAAAACTATCAAACAGGAAGGACACCTATATCAAAACCCCATAAGTACGTCACCATCATCAAAGACCAGAGACAGATAAAACCACAAAGATGGGGAAAAAGCAGGGCAGAAAAGCTGGAAATTCAAAAAATAAGAGCGCATCTCCTCCTGCAAAGGAGCACAGCCCATCGCCAGCAACGGATCAAAGCTGGTCAGAGAATGATTTTGATGAGATGAGAGAAGAAGGCTTCAGTCCATCAAACCTCTCAGAGCTAAAGGAGGAATTACGTACCCAGCGCAAAGAAACTAAAAATCTTGAAAAAAGAGTGGAAGAATTGACAGCTAGACTAATTAATGCAGAGAAGGTCATAAACGAAATGACAGAGATGAAAACCATGACACGAGAAATACGTGACAAATGCACAAGCTTCAGTAACCGACTCGATCAACTGGAAGAAAGAGTATCAGCGATGGAGGATCAAATTAATGAAATGAAGCGAGAAGAGAAACCAAAAGAAAAAAGAAGAAAAAGAAATGAACAAAGCCTGCAAGAAGTATGGGATTATGTAAAAAGATCAAATCTACATCTGATTGGGGTGCCTGAAAGTGAGGGGGAAAATGGAACCACTCTACAGGATATCATCCAGGAGAACTTTCCCAACCTAGCAGGGCAGGCCAACATTCAAATTCAGGAAATACAGAGAACGCCACAAAGATACTCCTCCAGAAGAGCAACTCCAAGACACATAATTGCCAGATTCACCAAAGTTGAAATGAAGGAAAAAATCTGAAGGGCAGCCAGAGAGAAAGGTCGGGTTACCCACAAAGGGAAGCCCATCAGACTGACAGCAGATCTCTCGGCAGAAACTCTACAAGCCAGAAGAGAGTGGGGGCCAATATTCAACGTTCTTAAAGAAAAGAATTTTAAACCCAGAATTTCATATCCAGCCAAACTAAGTTTCATAAGTGAAGGAGAAATAAAATTCTTTACAGATAAGCAAATGCTTAGAGATTTTGTCACCACCAGGCCTGCCTTACAAGAGACCCTGAAGGAAGCCCTAAACATGGAAAGGAACAACCGGTACCAGCCATTGCAAAAACATGCCAAAATGTAAAGACCATCGAGCCTAGGAAGAAACTGCATCAACTAATGAGCAAAATAATCAGTTAATATCATAATGGCAGGATCCAGTTCACACATAACAATATTAACCTTAAATGTAAATGGACTAAATGCTCCAATTAAAAGACACAGACTGGCAAACTGGATAAAGAGTCAAGACCCATCAGTCTGCTGT
>NC_045436.1:71637777-71761678 GCF_002776525.5 Piliocolobus tephrosceles | reverse complement strand
ACCAAACACCGCATGTTCTCACTCATAGGTGGGAACTGAACAATGAGTTCACTTGGACTCGGGAAGGGGAACATCACACACTGGGGCCTATCATGGGGAGGGGGGAGGGGGGAGGGATTGCATTGGGGAGGTATACCTGATATAAATGATGAATTGATGGGTGCTGACGAGTTGATGGGTGCAGCACACCAACATGGCACATGTATACATATGTAACAAACCTGCACGTTATGCACATGTACCCTAGAACTTAAAGTATAATAAAAAAAAAAATCAATTTTCCAAACTTCAGCATTTTTTGCAACACTATTTGTACTACAAACATACTTAGTTACAACTATAACTGTTAGCTTCAACTCAGTGGTTTGATTTTGAAATATTTTTACTGTGAAATATTTTGAAAATACTAAAAAAGTGGATAAACTAAACAAGCATTTGGGTTTATACAACTAAGATTAACAAAAGTTAATGTTTTGCCTTGTTTTTTTCAGATCTTTTTGTCATTTTAATAGAATGAAGCATTACAATTATAAGCAAACTTCCTACATTCTAATTGTTTTCTTCCCATACACATAAACTAATCTGAAATTTGCATGTCATACTATCCATTTATGTTTTAGTAGTTGTTTTATGTATGTATGTATGTATGTATGTATGCAATTTAAATGAAGCTGAGATGCAAAAGAGAGAGACAGAGACAGAGAAACTATTGGACATTTCCAGTTTCTGGTCCCACATGTAAAGAAATTGAAAGTTGTCTCTTCTATCCACATAACATAAAAAAAATTGTTTTGAACAAACTGAAAATCGAGAACTCATATTAGATCCATCAGATAATTAAGTTTGCAAGGCAAACTAGTACCTGAAAATTGGAAAGACAGGTTAGCACAAAGAATCGCACCTTACAGGAAACAGAAACCACTGCTGGAGAGGTAGGAACACTTAAAAGATAATTGACTGAATTATTTAAAAGGTAAATGACCAAAGACTGAGCATGGGCCAGCTTGAGATTAAACCTCCTGGGAGCTCAGCTTTAGGGAAGCCCTATACATTCATGAGTTCTACAGCTGGGAACTCTGCCAGATTCTCTGGGTGAAGATATATGAAAAATTCTCTCATGCTCCTGATGAAAGGAAAATGTAACTATTCAAAGTACATCCAGAGTACTCTTTTTTCCTTAGCAAATACTTCTCAAATGAAAGTATATAACCAAAAGGCAATTGGTTTGGGCTTTACTACAGCCTCATCAAAGTGGGGGTAGGAAAATACACAACTCCAGTCTCTCTTACCCTTTGGTCTCACCTAAGGGGAATAAAGCTTAAGTACTTGTGAAAATCCATAGCACAGGGATACAGACTCACTAAAAGACTGAGACCTAATCATATTGTTTCCACTTCTCTCACACCTTACCAACACATTAGTAGGACTCTTATATTAACAAGGGACTGTAGGTAAAAAATAACTGTGGAACTCAGATTATATTAACTAGATTCTAGGAAAACCCAAAGACAGCAGAGGAGAAAAAAACAAGGATACTAGAGAAAAATTATAGCTTTGGACACCACAGCTAGAATAAACAACAAACACAGCCGAACTACCCATCAGCTAAACATAAAGCCCCACATTAAAAACTAATTTACCTTAGTTCCTTATTTTGATATATCATAGCTGGTTTTTAATAAAAAATTACAAGGTATATTAAAAGGCCAAAAAACACAACTTGAGATGCAAAATAAGCATCATGACAAGACTCAGATTTGACAGAGAATTTGGTATTATCAGATCAGGAATTGAAAGTAATTATAATGAATGTACTAAGGGCTCCCCTGGAAAAAGTGAAAACATCAAAGAAGAGATGGGTAATTGCAGGAGTTCAGTCCTGGTGGAGGGAGAAATTGTAAAATAGACCCACACTTTCTTGGAAGGCAGGAAGCTTTTGCAAAAGTCTCAGGATAGGGTTATGGCCGAAGGCAGCCTAATCCTCTTACCTTGAGCTAGTAGCTTAGAGAAGGTACAAAGAAATGTAAAGGAGTTTATCTAAAGAGCTTGTTTACTGATGTGGTCCTAAGACCAACCTTTGATCATTTGTAGGACTGCTCCCTCTGGGAGGGTGACCATGCTAATTATCCACAAGTGTGTTGACTCAAAACCTTTGTCATTAAATCTGTACTGAATATATGCCTGCAGCGCCAGCTTGCCAGGGTCGTGGCTGCTGACTCTTAAGAGCACCCTCCTCAGTGTCTGTGGGCAGGCTGGTCCCCTAGCACACTCTTTCACTGGATATCGCTGTCAGAGTACATTTGTTCATTCATCATTCAGACAGAATCTGTGGGTCGGACCTAACAGGTAATGTAAGCAGAAGGATGAAAATTTTAAAAAAGTATCAAAATCGAATTCTAGAATTAAAAACACTGAAACAAAAAAGATTGCATTTGATGTGATACACTCAACAGGAGATTCGATATGGCCAAGGAAAAAATCAGTAAACCTATGATATTTCAACAGAAACTTCACAATAGACAAAGCACATTAAAAAAAAAATAATGAAACGAACAAAATAATACAACACAGTGAAGTACATCCAACAACTGTGGGTCAGTTGCAGCAGGTGTAACATAGGTGTTATAGTGAGAAGTGAAGTTGGCTGGGCTTCTGGACCTGGTGGAGACTTGGAGAACTTTTCTGTCTAGCTAAAGGTTTATAAACATACCAATCAGTGCTCTGTATCTAGCTAAAGGTTTGTAAATGCAGCAATCAGCACTCTGTAAAAATGCACCAATCAGTTCTCTGTGTCTAGCTAAAGGTTTGTAAATGCAGCAATCAGCACTCTGTAAAAACAGACCAATCAGCACTCTATAAAATGGACCAATCAGGGGTCTGTAAAATGGACCAATCAACAGGATGTGGGCGGGGTCAAAGAAGGGAATAAAAGCTGGCCACCAGAGCCGGCAGAGGTAATAGGCTTGGGTGGCCTCCCACGCTGTGGAAAGTTTGTTCTTTCACTCTTCACAGTAAATCTTGCTGTTCATCACTCTTTGGGTCCACATTACTTTTATGAGCTGTAATGCTCACTGTGATGGGTCAAAATTGAATGGATTATTGTGAATGTTGCAAGTTCTGTGAATATATTTTTTCTTTGTTTTTCCTTTTTTTATATGGACATCCAATTATTCTAGCATTACCTGTTGTAATATATATTCCTTCTTCTTTAATCACTTTTGCTTTTTATCAAAAATCCTTTGACTATGTTTGTGTGTTTCTGTTTCTGTGCTCTCTGTTCTATCCCATTAATCTATATGTCTATTATTTCACCAAAACCATGCTGTCTTGATTATCTTTAGTAAGTAATTTTGGTAACATTATAAAATGCCTTGAAATCATGTGCAGTAGGTCCTCAAACTATTTTCTTCTGCAGTATTGTCTTGACTGTTTTATAACGTTTGCCTTTCCATATAAAATTTAGAGTCAGTTTGTTAATATCTAAAAAAATAGCTTGTGATTTTTACTGAAATTACATTGAATCTATCAGGTTAGGAGAACTTTTCATCTTAAAAACATTGCATCTTCTAAAACATGAGCATAGATTATCTCTATATATATTTATAATTTTTATTTATTTTCTCCTAATTTTGTAGTTTTCTGCATTCTGTACATATTTTGTTGGATTTATATGTAGGCATTTTAATGCTATTGTAATTATTTATTAATTTTAAATTTCAATTGTTCATTGCACCTACATAACAAAGTAGTTGACTTTTGTATATTAACTATATCCCATGACCTTGCCATGCTCATTTAATAGTTTCATTTCCAGGAAGTGTTTTAGTATGTTTGTTGTTCAATTTTGTGTTGTTTTTGATTCTTTAACATTTTATTCATGGAGAATAATACCATCTATGAATAAGGTCAGGTTCATTTTTTCCTTTGAAATATGTATGCCTATCATTTTTGTTTTCGCATCATATTATATCAGTTAGGGTGTCTAGTATAATACTGAACAGGAGCAGTGAGGAAGAAGAACATTGTCTTTTTCCCAGACTAAGAAGCAAAGTATCCAGTTTCTAACCATTAAAAGTAGTTTCTAGTTTCTCAGTATGAAATAGGATGACGTTGCTGTAAGCTTCTTTATGTTCTTTAAAATCTGAGGACATTCCTTTCTACTCCTATTTCTCAGTTTTTTTTTTTTTTTTTTTTTTTTTTTTGTCATTAATTGCTGTCGGATTTTGACAAATGCTTTTCCAATATAAGTTGCTATGATCACAAGATTCTTCATCTTTATCCACTTATAAGTTACATCAATTGATTTCTGAATGTTTGACCGTCCTTACATACCTTGAATAAATACCCTTTAGGTCACAATTTATATTTGTTATGTATTGTTGGACTTAATTTGCTAATATTTTGTGAAGGATTTTTTTCATCTATCTTCCTGAGAGATTTTGGTCTGTATTTTTTGTCTTTTAATGTTTTTCTCTGCTTTGAATGTTAGGATAACACTGGCCTTAGAGAATGGGTTTCTATTTTCTTGGATTGGTTGTGGATAATTTGTATCATTCAATCCTTTAATATTTGGTGGAATTCACCAATGAAAACATCTGGGTCTTAGTCCATTTGGGCTGCTATACCAGAGTATCATATACTGGATGACTTCTAAACAATGAAAATTTATTTCTCATAGTTCTCATAGAGGTGGGGAGTCCAAGATCAAGGAGGTTTCAGAATCTGTGTCTGATGAGGGACTGCCTCCTAGTTGGTAGATGGCTGTCTTTTTCACATGACCTAATCGCTTCCCAATGGCTTTACATCCTAATGTCATCACCTTGGGATGAGGATTTCAACATATGAATTTGGAAGGTGGTAAGGAGACAAAAACATTCAGACCACAGCAATGTGGGAAGGTGCTTTCTTTTCAGAAGTTTATTAATTATTGAGTCAATTACTTTAACAGATACTGTCCTATTCATATTTTCTGTTTCTCCTTCTATAAGCTTTGGCAATTGTGTCTTTTGATAAACTGGTTCATTTCATCTAAGTTATCAAATCTGTGAGCATAGAGTTGTTTATACTATTCCTTTATTATTCTTTTAAGGTCTATGGGATAAGTAGTGATAAAGTTATTTCATGTTTTACATTGCTAAATTGTGTCCTTTTTTTTCTTGCTTAGCTTGGCTAGAGGCTTCATAATTTTAATGATCTTTCTGAAGAACTAGTTTTTGAGTTACTTGATTTTCCCTATTGTATTACTGTTTTCTAATTTATTGACTTTCATTTTAATTTTCATTCTTTCTTTTCTTCTGCTTGTTCTAGGTTTAAATTTTTCTTCTTTCTTTAGTTTCCTAAGGTGTAAACTTAGGTTATTTATTTTAGCTTCTCATTGCATATACATACATACATATATATGTGTGTGTGTGTGTATATGTGTATATATATATATACACACACATATACACACACACACACACACACAGATATGGTTTAGGTCTATGTCCCCACCAAATTTCATGTTGCATTGTAATCCCATGTTGGAGATAAGGGTCTAGTGGGAGGTGACTGGATCATGGAGGTGTTTTGATTAATGAGTTAGCACCATCCCCTTGGTGCTGCTCTTGTGATAATGAATGAGTGAGTTATCCTGAGACTTGGTTGTTTATAAGTGTGTAGCACCCCCACCCCCTTCCTCCTGCTCCAGCAATGTAAGACACCTGCTCCTGCTTTGCCTTTTTCCGTGATTACAATCTCCCTCAGCCTTCCCAGAAGCAGATGCTGCCATACTTCCTGTACAGCCTGCAGAACCGTGAGTCAACTAAATCTCCTTATTTATAAATTACCAGTCTTAGGTATTTTTTTTATAGCAGTGTGAGTATGAACCAATACCTACATATGCTAAATGTTTCCTTTTTTATTACACTGTTTTTGCTATATTCCTGCAATTTTTGCTAAGTTGTATTTCCATTTTCATTGAGTCCAAAATATTTTTAAATTCCTCCTGATACTTCTCTTGACACATGCACCACTTAGAATTATAGTGTTTAATATGCATATTCAGACATTTTTTTCAGATATATTTATATTGCTCATTTTAAATTTAATTCCATGGTGGGCTGAGAACATGCTTTGCTTCTTTTCTATCTTTTTTAGGTTTACTGAGGTGTATTTTATAGCCCAGATAGCTCTCTATCTTGGTGAATGTCCCATACATGTATGAGGAAAATGTAGATTCTGTAGTCATTGGATAGGGAGTATCCTGTCAATTAAATCCTGTTGATTTATATTAATATTGCTATTAAAGTTAACTATATGCTCAGTGATCTTCAGCATGTTTGATCTATCAATCCTGAAACAGAGATATCAAAAGTTTCCAACTTGGATAGTACGTTTGTACCTTTTTCCCGTCTATTCCATCAGTTTTTGCCTCATGTATTTTGACACTGTTTTTAAGTGCAAACAAGTTTAGGATTATTATGTCTTTGGAGAGAATTGACAGCTTTATCATTTTTTAATGCCAGATTTTTATCACTGATAATCTTCTTTGCTCTAAAGTCTGTTATATCTGAAATTAATATAGCTACTTCAGCTTGCTTTGATTAGTGTTAGCATAATAAATATTTCTTTGCCCTTTTACTTTTAAGCTATTTAGGTTTTATACTGAACATTTTTTTGTATACAATATGTGATTTGGTCTTGGATTTTTTTTAAATCTTCTTTGACGATTTCCATCTTTTACCTTAAGTATTTAAATGCTTCACATTTAAAGTGATTATTAATATAATTGGATTATTATCTACCATGTATGTAATTGCTACCATGTATGTCATTGCATTTTCTTGGTTTCTATTCTCCTTGTCCCCCCTTCCCTCCTTCTATTTTCTGTGTTTATTTTCCTTTTTTTTTGAAACAGAATCTCTCTGTGTCACCCAGGCTAGAGGGCAGTGGTTTAGTCTCGGCACACTGCCACCTTAAACCCCCCGGGCTCAGGTGATTCTCCCACCTCAGCTATAGTAGGCATATGCCAACATGCCTGGCTAATTTTTGTATTTTTTGTAGAGAAAGAGATTCATCATGTTGCCCAGGCTGGTCTTCAACTCCTGAGAGTTCCATCTCTCAGGGATTCCCAAAGTGCTGGGATTAAAAGCATGAGCCACTGCACTCAAACTTCTCTGGTTTTAATTGAGTGTTTTGTATGTTTAATTTTATCTCTATTTTGTATACCATTACTTCTTTGAAGTAATTTTTTAGTGTTGTCCCTGGAGTTTGCAATACAAAACTTTAATTAATCTATGCATAACTTAAAATAACACTGTTCTGATCCATGTATAATGATAACTTTATAATATAGTATTCCCAGTTCCTCTATTTTGTGTTTTTTTCTATTTACAGCAAATCTGATTTTATCTTTCTTGAATTTCTTGAAATTATATTGCTAGATTTATAAAGTTTATCATTAATAGGTTTTTAGTGGACATTTCTCTATATAAACTACCATTTTTGTACCATTTAATGTGCCTTGCATTTTGATATTTTTAGTAAAGGGGAATTTTTATTAAGGAAATTTATAGCATTTCAATATTAGAAATATATGCTTTAGTAGCATTATCATGTTGTTTAGTGTCTTCTATTTGTTTTATTTTCTTGTCTTTCTCTTCTCATTGTCTTTATTGAGTTTATCCTGTTTTATTATTGTTTTCATTCTAGGGCTTTGGAATATAAATCTGTTTCTTTTATTTAATGGACAATATTAAATATGTAAAAGCTATATTTAGCTTGTGCCTTTTTATTACAATGAGAAAGATATAGTATCTACAGTGTATTTACCCAGAACAAGACAGGACTTACAGCAATACAGAATATTTTGTTGATGTTATCCAGAATATGAATTCTCAGTTTTCATTACTTTTATTTGCCACATTGCATCTTTTTGGACCAGTTTCTTAATTACATTAAGCTTCACAGACACCTCATTAATATTTTAGGACTGATTATATGCTTTACTGATTCTTTTCTCATTATTGATTGCGTGTGTGTGTGTGAGATGTGTGTCTTATTCTTTTTATCTCAAGTGATCCTTTTAGGATATGACTTATGTTCTTGAATGCTAAACATCCTCAATCTTTGTCTCAAATAGTCTTTATTTTGCCTTTGCACTTTAATGATCATTTTGCTGAACCCAGTATTCTGGGAGCAAAAGAATATTTTCTCAAAACTTTTAGGGTATTCTAGACACAGTGTTTGAGAGCAATATAATACTTTTTCCTGGTGTTGGTAGTCTTTTTGTTTTTCTCTGAAACTTTTAAAAAAAATTCTCTGGGTATTATAATACTTTATCAGATGTTTCTGGGTATCGATGTTGTGTATTTATTCTTCTTGAACAACTCTTTCAACTTAAAAACATGAACAGGACATTTTTTCCTATTATTGCTTTGATCATTTCTTCCTTTTTTCATCTCTGTTAATTGTTTTTAGAAGTTCTAGTACAGAAATTTTGTAACTCCACCTTCTACTCACAAAATACTTAACTTTTCTTTATAACTTAGCTTTCTTGTGTTTACTACATGATAGAGAATATTTTAGACCTCTCAGCTCAGTAATTTAGCCTTTTTTATTTTTTTAACTCAATTTTATTTTAGATTGGCGGGAACATATGCAGGTTGATTACATATATTGAGTAAAGGTGGACTTTGTTCTTCTTGTGTATCCATCACCCATATAGTGTCGATTGTGTCCAGCAGATAATTTTTCTTTATTAACCGCAAAGTTTTGTTTTTAAACACACCAAATGGATCAATCAGCTCAGGTGGCCAACTTTTATTCCCTTATTTGGCCCCACCCATGTCCTGCTGACATGGTATAAGAGTTTGCATGGTGATGTCTGATTTCAGAAACCTTTTCCTGTAAATGCTGGGCAGTTTGACTCTTCCCCTAAGAAGGTGCAGAGTCCTCCTTTCTCAGCAGTGAGGAGGTCTAGGCCTCGGTGATTTTGGAGAATCACTGCTGCCAAAGAGTCTTATTTGGGATTGTAGAGTAAGGATAGATTTTGTTATCTCATATAAACTCCCTGAGAAATCCTTTGAGAGTGTGTGTTAGTAGGATAATGAAGTAGATAAGCTGGCTATTCTGGTTCCTGTAGCAGTAGCCATTCCTAACACTATAAGTAGAGTATTAGTTGTATGGCTCTGTGCTGATGGACTTCAGCTTTGAGGGGTATTTATAGGATTTGATTTCCTGGGGCAATGTTAATGTTGGGACTTAGAAAGACTAAGGGGCAGGTACCTGTCCAGTTAGAGGGGGGGCAGATATAGGGTGACGTTCCACATAAGAAGAATATACCTTGGTTGGGTAGACAGAACTGGTTGTGTATGTTAAAAAGGTATATGAGTTTGTGCTTTTCACTTTCCCATACTCCTAGAGTACTTGCCAAGGTAGCTCCAGTGAGTGGATGGAAAGGGGTGTTAGGAGCAAACCGAGTGGCTCCCTGTTTTCTATTATACCATTGGAGAAAAAAAATATTTTCTATCAGGAACCATTCACTAGTGGTGGGGGTGCTGCTGCAGCGAGTTCAGGGGTGAATAGTCATGCAGGGAGTGTGTTTCCCATTACAAAACCTGGAATGTTTGTTAAGCAGGAAGGAGAAGATGATTTTTGGAGGCCCTGAGAAGCAGACAAGCCATCTGAATGCAGCTGTTTCAGTCACTCAGAAGTTATATGATCAGTTGGGGCTTGAAGTTGTAGGGTGTAGTTACACTGATGGGCTAGTAGGTGTCCCAGGGGCAGACCTGATAACAGATTGTGTTGGATGCATAAAGGGGCTTGGAAAGTTAAGACAGTATTCATAGTTATGGGGCTGTGTGTGGGCTTTTCATTGTTTGTGTAATAGGTAAGTTTGTAAATGTAAGAATGTAAAAGTTGGATTGCAGTCCTGTCAGGGTATTCTTGGTCCTGTCAGAGATGGGGATTTTGGCTAATGATTGCAAATTTAGAAGTCGGAAAGGGTCTTTTCCTTCATAACGAGGGTGGTAGATTAAGTTGACAAAGACCCAGTTTTTTGCAAGAATGGGAGTAGCAGCATAAGCAGAGGTTGATAGAGAGATACAAAGCCAACAGTCATTTGCCAGGGAAGGATTAGACTGGTTTAACAGAGAGTGGGTTAAGTTGAGAGTCTTGTAGAGGTAACTAGGAGCTAGTGGAAAGGTAGGGGTGATTGTATGAGGTATCTAAGGAAGCAGGAGGGGTAGTTAGGCAAAGAGAAAAATAGGAAGGTAAAGAGGGTGCTCTGGAATATGAAATCATTTTATCCAGACTGAGTTAAAGGTAGGATTAAATTAGTGTCAGAAGGAAGGAAGATAGAAATCAGGTTGGTGTGATTAGGATTTTCATCCCGGCAGGAGCTACAGTATATAGCCCTATGGCAAAGAGTATAGTTAATATGCTGCTTAACAATATGATGAAATAGTAAAAGGGTTCCATTGAAGGGGTAAGGACAGGTGTTAAAGATAAAGATTATATATGTTTTCACTTATCTTTTTTAAGGAGGAAGGGATTTTTCTTCAGGATCAGTGGTAGGAGCATTTATAGACGGGGATGTTTCCTTCTGAAATAGGAAATGCAAGTCCTCCTATGGTTTGCAGGTGTATTGAGGCTGGTCAGGCTGATCTTTGGACTCCTGAGCTGATGGTCCCACAGGTTCCTCAGCAGGTGTCCAAAATTTAACACAGGTGTGGTGAATCCAAGATTCCACTCCTGCAACCTAAAATGCAGTGGGGGGAGAAGATCACCAAGTATGGTCGTCCTTCTCATAAAGAGTCCATAGATGGGAACATAGAGGGGAGAGATTTGACCAACACTAGATCTCCTGGTTGAAACAGCTCTGTTCCCTTTTCTCTGTGACATCCCTCACGTAGGTTTTTAAGGTTTTGGTTGATATTTTGCCAAAGAAGTTATATCTTTGACCAAGTTGGCCATTTCCTGATCAAGTAGGAGGTCATTTGTGAGGAAAGGTCATCCATACAGCATTTCATATGGACTGAACCCCATTTTTTGAGGATAATTTCAGATTCTCAACAAGGCCATGGACCAAAGAGTAGGCCATAGGAAATGAGTTTCTTGTGTTAGTTTCCTTAAGTGCCCCTTGAGTGTTTGTTTCATTTGCCTTCTCAACTTTCCCTGAGGATTGTGGCCTCCAGGCACAGTGAAGGTGACATTGTATCCCTAGCACCCTGGAAATTCCCTGAGTTATCATGGCCTTAAAAGCCACACTATAGTTGCTCTGTAAGCTTTGGGGAAGCCCAAATCTAGGAATTATTTCATGAATTAGGACTTTAATCACTTCCTGAGCCTTCTCTGTCTTGCAAGGGAAAGCTTCTATCCAATTTTTAAAGGTATCAACACAGACCAACATGTATTGAAATCCCTTTGACTTAGGCGTATAGATGAAGTCTAACTGCCAGTCCTCTCCAGGATAGTGACCTATTCTTTGTTCCCCCAGAGGGGCCTTATGATGGACCGAGGGGTTATTCCTCTGGCACACCTCACAGGCTGTGACTACCTGTCGTATGGTCTGGAGGAGACTTGGCCCTGTAAATATGGATTTGGCTATTTGATGAGTGTTTTCAATACCCATATTAAAAGTTTGGTGGAGGGTTTTAAGTATTTTCCACTGACTGGCTTCAGGTATAAGTACCTTTCTTTCTTGTGTTGTTAACCAACCTGAGGGGAGAAAACTATGCCCCCACGAAAGTTCCCATTCTGTTTCAGTCAGAGAATACTGCGGCTTAATCTCTTGGAAGGGGTTGTTCCATACCAAGTGTCCTTCTGTAGGCATTTCTAATGGGAGACTCTGCCTGGCAGCAATTTTGTCCTCAGCATCTGTCTGACAGTTTCCTTCTGCCTTTTCTCCTTCACCTTTCTGATGACTTTGGCAGTGCAAGACTGCCACCTCCTTGGGTTTTTGCACTGTGTGCAATAACTCTGTAATTTCCTTGTGGTATTTAATGGGGATTTCCCCATAGGTTAGGAATGCCCTTTCTTTCATATTGCAGCATGGGCATGTGGGAGTAGATAAGCATACTTGCTATCTGTACACACATTTATTCTTTTTCCTTTTCCCCATTCTAAGGCTCAGGTAAGTGCCACTAGTTCTGCTAATTGGG
The DNA here is from genome assembly GCF_002776525.5 of Piliocolobus tephrosceles. NCBI lineage: Eukaryota > Metazoa > Chordata > Mammalia > Primates > Cercopithecidae > Piliocolobus > Piliocolobus tephrosceles. The sequence goes on along the minus strand of NC_045436.1, from coordinate 71,749,535 downwards.
CGCTGGTCCCTGGGGGAAGAGGATTACTTTCAAGTATGGTTACATCACTAACTATGGCATAACCTGCCCTTTATATCCCATTCTCCTCAAATGAACTTCCATCAGTATATAGGTGAAGGTCAGTATTAGCTAAGGGGACCTCTAAGAGATCTTCTTGGGGGACATAAATCTGGACTAAAATTTGTTGGCAGTTATGTGTCAGGGGAAACTGCCCCCAATATTTCAACGTAGGTTCTGTCTATTTTCCCTAAGTACTGGCCAGCTGAGAAATAAAGGGGAAGAGTACAAAGAGAGTAATTTTACAGCTGGGCCTCTGGGGGTGACATCACATATCGGTAGGAATGTGATGCCTACCTCAGCTGCAAAACCAGCAAGTTTTTATTAAACATTTCAAAAGGAGAGGTGGTGTACGGACATGGCGTTGGTCATAATGATCACATGCTTCAAAGAACAAAAAGGAGAACAAAGATCAAATACCTCTGAGGACACAGGACAGGGACAAAAACAAAGATCACAAGGCAAAGGGCAAAGTTAGAATTACTGATGAGGGTTTATGTTCAGCTTTGCACATATTGTCTTGATACACATCTTAAACAAGAGAAAACGGTTCAAGAGCAGAGAACTGGTCTGACCTCAAATTTTCCAGGGAGGGATATTTTTCCCCACCGTAATAAGCCTGAGGGTACTGCAGGAGACCAGGGCTTATTTCAGCCCTTATCTCAACTGCGTAAGACAGACACTCCCAGAGTGACCATTTATTGACCTCCCCCAAGGAATGCAATTATTTTCCCAGAGCATTAATTATTTATATTCCTTGCTAGGAAAAGAATTTAGCAGCATCTTTGCTACTTGCACATCCATTTATAGACTCTCTACAAGAAGAAAAATATGGTTCTTTTTGCCCCACTCTGCAGGCAGTTACACCTTATGGTTGTCTTACCTTGTTCCCTAAAATCGCTGTTACTCTGTTCGTTTTCGAGGTGCACTAATTTCATATTGTTCAAACACACATTTTACAATCAGTTTGTACAGTTCATGCAATCATCACAGTAGCCCTGAGGTGAGGTTTATTGAGTGTTACAACAGCTCAGAGAGGACCCACAGTGGGTAGCAACACTCTGTAGACAGGTTGTCCTGTCGAGCCTTCTGCTTTCAGTGGAGAGGAGGCCCTGGAGAGGGTAGCTCCCCTCTGCAGCAGTTGTACAATCCTCTGCTTAGTTCTGGATGAGCTTGGGGCCGTTGTGGTCTTCAGAGGAGGAAGCGTGTGCTGATTGGTCCATGGGCAGCCATGGGGTGGGGCCAGAAAAAAGCACAAGTCTGTAGGACTAGCAGCACAGCCCCAGGTTTCAGGCCTGCACTGGTCTGAAGTGGAGCTTCACTGGGGGCATGCCCACTTCTACCCAGAAGCCTGCCTATCTCCCACAGCTGTTCATCATGCCCACACTGCTGGCACAAAGCGGTACCTTCAGGCCATCACAAAGGCACCCTCCACCTGCCACTCAGCTTCCCCACTCGAGCTCCTCAGTGCCCAAATTCCAGAGGGGGCCCAGGTGGTAGGGAGCTGGCATGTCAGCAGTGCCCCAAGAGTGCACACACCCAGAAGGGCTGTGACAGCGCCTAGATTCAGCACCATCCCTATTCTGAGATCCAAGCAGGTGCCATTGAGAAGCCAGGCAGTGGGAGTTTTGTACCCATCAATTAATCTTTCCCCATCCTCCTGCCTCACTATGATGACTAGAATTAACAATAATGCATTGCATATTTTAAAACAACTAGGAAAGAGGCTTTTGAATGTTCTCATCAAAAGAAATCATAAATGTTTAGGGTGATAGATATGCTAGTTATCTTGATTTAATTATTAAACAATGTATATATACATATATTGAAATGTACAGCATATATATGTATAAATTATGTGTCAATCATAAAAAAGAGGAAAACCAAAATGAACTACATATGCATTTAATCATGTTAATAAAGTTGTCCCCAAGAGAATACAAGTTAAAAGTTTGGCTCTTGCTATGTATACATTCTAGAATCTCATAATTGTGTGAATGGGATGACTAATAGTAGAAGCTAGATTTCTCACTATTGGACAGGTAACAGAGAAGCAAAAAAGAAGGTAAAATGATTCATTTGGTAATGTATGGGAGTTGGACATCATTATGAGCTCTTCTTTAGCTAAATAGGTCTATAGATTATTGTATATCAAAGTATTTATAAATATGTGTGTATACATGGCATTATACACATATATGTTTCCTTCCTCTGTCAACTGAGAGGGTCTAGAAGAAATAATATCCCAGTATCAATGAGTACACATAGCACTCAGATCTTTGTTTCTTATTCTCCAATAAACGAAATCAAAGCTCCTTGGAGAATGAGCTGTTTCTAGTACTCAGACAGGAATTACAACAATCTGCCTGTAGCCACAGAAATTAATGAAGATGCCCTCCCCCAAAGAAAACACAATTATGGTGTTGTGCCAAAGGGACACAAGTCAACTGAAGGAAATTCCAGTTTGCAAAGCTTGAACAACAAAATTTAATATTGGATTATAATCCAAAGTATAAAATAAATATCCATGAGTTCATATTGATAAAATAAATTATTGAATAAATTAATGGGGAAGAATAAACAAATCTCTCATACAGAAGAATTCTAAATACTTTATGTTGGTTATTCTGCCCTCACGAATCTTGTAAACAATTCTCCACTCCTTGAGTGTAGACTAGGCACCGAGACTTACTTCCAAAGAGCGAAGTATGAAAAAAAGAAACAAAACAGTAATTTTACCATGGAAAAACTTAAACACTACATCAGCCAGGTGACCAGAGTTTACATTAACGATAATAAGCCATGCTGATAGTATACACCCTTGATATGCTATGATGAAAATTGCTATTCATGATAAAGACATAAGAACACTTTCAGTGAGAGCCCTTCTACAAAATATTGGACCAATACTCCTTAAAATCATCAAAACCAAGGGAAGTCGGAGAAACTGCCATAGTTGAAAGAAGCCTAAGAAAACACAGCTAATAATGTAATGTGGTTTTTTGGATGGGATCATAAAACAACAACAAACACATTAAGTAAAAAAAGAAAAAATTAATAAAGTGTAAATTTTAGTAATAATTTATCAATTTTTATTAATTGTAACACATATATTACAGATTTTAATGGCTGACATCAGGTGTGATCTATATGGAACTCTATACCATCTTCAGACATTCTGTGTCTAAAATTGTCCTAAAAGAAAAAGTTTATCTAAAAATGAAAACACTCCTTTCAATATACCTGTAGAGACTACATAAACAAACACCAAGAAATAAATAACCTTAAATAAGTTGATGTCAAAGCTGGAAATATTGGCTATATATGACCAAACATTTTATTGGAGAAGTTAGTATAACAGCTTAGTAAACTAGGGCAGTGGAAGTAAGAAATTAATAAAGATGAAAGCTCAAAGTAATTTACAATGAAGCCAAGAAAAGTAGACATGATCAATGAATTCAAAAATTGTTTCTTTGAACTGACTAATTAAATAGGAAAAACAAACTTTTGAAAATTCTTCACAAGAGACAAATGAACATAAGTATAATAAATGTGATTATAGATGGGTATAAGAGTGAAACAATATATGAAAAACATCCTAAAAATTTTAAAAGAGTATCGGCAATTTAACTCTTCTGCTTTAATTTCTGTCTGAATGATCTATCTGTCTATAACTAATGGTGGAGTGTTATAGTTGTCTACTAATATTGTATTGCAATTTCTCTCTCTCTTTAGATTTATTACTGTTTGCTTTATATACTTGGAAGCTCTGGTGTTGGGTGCATAAATATTTATAATTGTTATATCCCCTTGCTGAATTTTATTCTTATCTTCTTTGTCTCTTTTGGCAATCTTATATTTGCAGTCCATATTATCTTATGTAAGCATAATTACTCCTGCTCTTTTTTTTTTTCATTTGCATGGAATACTTTTTCTACCCCCTCACTTTCAGTCTATGTGTGTCTGCATAGGTGAAGCAAATTTCTTGGAGGTACAGACTGAAAGTGAAGACAAAACATGCCAAACTTCTATGTGATACAGCAAAAGTACTACTAAGTGGAAAGTTTATAGCAATAAACCCTATATGAAAAAAGTAGCAAGACTTCAAATAAACAACCTAACAATGTGTTTTGAAGAACTAGAAAAGCAAGAACATACTAAACCAAAATTAGTTACAGGAAGAAACTACGGTTCAAAACAGAAATAAATGAAATTGAGATCACAATAATACAGAAGATCAGAGAAACAAAAAGTTGTTTGTTTGAAAATAAAAACAAAATTGATAAACTTTTAGCTACACTAAGAGACAAAGAAGACCCAAATAAAATTAGAAACAAGAAAGGAAACGTAACAGCTAAGAACTCAGAAATACAAAGATTCATTCATTAGAGACAATAGTGAATAATTACATGCCAACAAATTGGAAAATCTAGAAGAAATGTATACATTCCTGGACACACATAATGTACCAAGATTGAACCATGAAGAAATAGAAAACCTCAACAAATCAATAACAAGTAATGAGATTGAAGCTGTAATAATAATAATAATAATAAAAAAAGTCTCCAATCAAAGGAAAGCTCAGGACCAAATAGAGTCACTGTTGAATTCCACCATATATTTAAAGAAGTAATACTAGTCATGCTTAAGCTTTTCAAAAAAGTTAAAGAGAGAGAATACTTTCAAATCATTCCACAAGATCAGCATTACCATATCAATCCTAGACAAGGACAGAGCAACAACAGCAAAAAACTACAGGCCAATGTCACTCATTAATATAGATGAAAAAGTATTTTTAACGAAATACTAGCAAACTGAATTCAATATTACATTAAAAAGACCATTCACCATGAACAAGTCAAATTAATACCAGGATGCAAGGATGGTTCAACATATGCAGATAAAAAATGTGATATATCACATTTAGCAGAATCAAGAAAAATGACTATTTCAATCAAGGCCAGAAAAGCATATTGATAAAATTAAACATAACTTTATGATAAAACTCTCATCCAAATGGGTATAGAAGGAACATACCTGAAGATGATTAAAGGGCATACAAATAAGAATATAGGAAGTGGAGAAGTCAAATTAGTCTTGTTCACAGATGATATGATCTTAGCAAATCCTAAAGACTATACTAAAAAGCTGTTAGAAATGATAAACAAATTCAGTAAAGTTGCAGTATACAAAATCAACATAAACAATCTGTAGCATTTCTGTACACCAAGAGTGAAAAATCTGTAAGTAAAATCATGGGCCGGGCGCGGTGGCTCAAGCCTGTAATCCCAGCACTTTGGGAGGCCGAGACGGGCGGATCACGAGGTCAGGAGATCGAGACCATCCTGGCTAACACGGTGAAACCCCGTCTCTACTAAAAATACAAAAAACTAGCCGGGCGATGTGGCGGGCGCCTGTAGTCCCAGCTACTTGGGAGGCTGAGGCAGGAGAATGGCGTAAACCCGGGAGGCGGAGCTTGCAGTGAGCTGAGATCCGGCCACAGCACTCCAGCCCCGGCGACATAGCAAGACTCTGTCTCAAAAAAAAAAAAAAAAAAAAAAAAAAAAAAAAAAAAAAAAAAAAAAAATAAAATCATGAAAGCAATTATGTTTACAATAGCTACAAGGATATAAAGTATTAAGAAATCAATCTAACCAAAGAGGTGAAAGATCTATACAAGGAAAATTCTGAAACTCTGATGAAATAAATTAAAGAGGACACACAAAAAAGGAAAGACATTCCCTGCTCATATATTGGAAGTATTTATATTGTTAAAATGACAATCCTACCCAAAGTAATTTAAGGATTCAGTGCAATCCCTTGCAAAACACCAATGAATGACATTCTTCATAAAAACAAAAAGTACTAAGTTTATATAAAACCACAAAAGCCCCCAAATAACCAAAGCAATCCTAAACGAAAAGAGAACAAAGCTGGAGGCATCATATTACTTAACTTCAAAGTTTACTACAAAGCTCCATAAACAAAACAGCCTAGTACTGGTATAAAAACAGACACGTAGACCAATGGAACAGAATATAGAACCCAAATAAAAATCCAAGAATTTACAGCCACACTCATCTTCAACAAAGGCACCAAGAACATACAAGGAGGAATGAACAATCTTTTCAATAAATGGTGCTGGGAAAACTGGATAATCATACACAGAAGAATAAAACTAGATTCCCTGTTTCTCACCACACACACACAAAAAAGCAAAGCAACTTTAAAACTACACTGAACATCTGAAAATATGAAACTACTAGAAGAAAATATTGTGGAAACGCTCCAGGACATTGGTGTGGGTAAATATTTATTTTGTATTTATAAGAACTCAAAACCACAGGCAGCCAAGCAAAAATGGACAAATGTGATCACACCAAGCTAAAAAGCTTCTTCACAGCAAAAGAAACCATCAACAAAGTGAAAAGACAAAGAATCGAATGGGAGAAAATATTTGCAAACTACCCATCTGATAAGGTATTAATAATCAGAATATGTAAGAAGCACAAACAGCTTAATAGCAAAGAATAAAATAAACTAATTAAAAAATGAACAAAACATTTGAACAGATATTTCTCAAAAAAAAAGACATACAAATGGATAAAATGTATATTAAAATGTTTGACATCACTAATCATCATGCAAATGCAAATCAAAACCACAATGAGACACCATCTAAACCCAGTTAAAATGCCATTAATGAAAGACACAGGCAATAACAGATGCTGGCAAGAATGTGGAGAAAGGAGAATCCTCATACACTGCTGGTGGGAATGTAAATTAGTACAGCCGCTTTGGTGAACAGTATGGAGGCTCCTCAAAAACCTAAAACTAGAACTATCATATGATCCAGCAACTCTGCTACTGGGTATACATCAAAAAATAAAATCAGTTCGTTGAAGATACAACTGCACTCTTGTGTTTATTATAGCACTATTCACAATAGCCAAGATATGAGATCAACCTGTCAACAGATGAATGGAGAAGATGTAGTATACATACACAATGGAATATTATTCTGTCATAAAAAAGAATAAAATCCTGTCATTTGCAGCAACATAGATGGAGCTGGAGGCCATATGTTAAGTGAAATAAACCAAGCACAAAAAGTTAAATATCACGTATTCTCACTCATATTTGGCAGCTTAAAGTGGATTCATGAAGATACAGAGCAGTGTGATGATTATCAGAGATGAAGAAGAGTGGTGGGGAGAGGGAGATATAAGGAAGAAAAGAATACAAATGTATTTGTTACCATTGAAATGTAAACTGAAAATTATAAAGATGGTCAATTATATATATATTTTTTACCTCAATGAAAAATACAATTTAAAAATGTGTACCATCCCTCCACAAAAAACAAAGGTATTGGCCAGATGTTAAAAAAAGTATCAACCTACAACAGACCAATAAAAGCACAAAGATAAGGCAAAATCGCCCTTGGAAATATATCATATATTTCTTTCATGTGTTAATTCTGCACAATTTTAATAATCTGAGATTACTTTCTATTTAAAATATTACAGATGCATATATAAAATGAAATATTTTGTGATTCATTCTGTCCCAAACAAAACAGCATAAAAAGTAAAATGTAAAATTTAATTTTATGTGTGAATTTAGATGCTGTGTTAGTTCCCTGGCTGCTGTAACCAATTACCACAGGTTTGTTGGTAGGATCACATTTCTTTCTGGGGGCTCTCAAAAAGCCCCCATGCTTTTTGTTTCCAATCTTTTTCCAGCTCCTAGAGGCTCCCTGCATTCCTTGGCTCACAGCTTCCTCCCATCTTCAAAGGTAAATGGGCTGGTCAAGTCTTACATTGCTTCATTCTTGAATGTGACTCTTCTGCCTCACTCTTTGACATTTAAACAACATTTGAAATTACCTTGCCCACTCCTCAATAATATAGGATAACTTCTTATGTTAGATCATCTGATTAGCAATCTTAATCCTAACTTCAGCCTTAATTCCCTCTTGCCATGTAACCTAACATATTCACAGGTTCTAGAGGTTAGGATATGGACATATTGGTGAGCGGGGAGACATTAGTCAGCATACCATATAGGGCAAATATTATATTTAGGAAATGTGTGAAATTGTTTACATAGTGTATTGAATGAAAGTGGGAGTTCTGGAGTCAGAATTTATAGAAATTTAGCCACTTACTCTAGCCATTATCTCTGCAACCTTAAGTGAAGATGGGATTTATGACTTGTTTTATCTCTTTGGAAAATAAGAAAAACAGCTGTGTCTAAAATATAGAATTGTTTAGAAGATTAAATGACTGTTACATGGAAATCACTTTAAGTCTGGCACATAGTAAGTATTCATACTCAATATTATTAGATTTTTATTTTATTTAGTCTTCTCATAAACCAATGCAAGTAAAAATATGACTTTCATTTACCAGATAAAGAAAATCAGGCTTAGAATATAATTTAATATTTGTTACATAATATATAAATAGTGAAATGTGTTTTAGAATGTAAATAATTTGACACTTTGTATTAAACTCTTAAACCTGAAATGAAAACACTATTTTAAGGGCTTAGGATTTTACATGCATTATATGTAAAATACATGTACAATTACCTAGCCTCTAGGAAAAATATTTGAAACCTGAGCATAGATTTGAGATATGACCCAATATTGATTATGTTTTTAGCATTATTATTTTAGTAATATAATCTTAAAATTAGAGCTGGAATTATCTATCAAAAATAGAGACTGTATTTTCTGTCACATTTGATTGTCTTGAACAGTCAGATGCTTGAGTTCAAGCCAATGAAATGCAAGTGCAAGTTTGAGATTGCATCCCTAGATAAAATGGATATAACCTCTACTTTCAACATTTAAACATTTTGCACAGGAATCTTCATGGATGTATAAACAATTGCAATATCCTAGGGATGACAGAACAACAAGTTAGAAGACAGAGTCCCTATCTCTGGAGTATTTTCACTTGTACTATTTTGCAAGAAATAAAAATATACAACTTTTTAAAGTCACTTTTAGCTTGATATTGTTGTATCACTTGGAATTATATACAGACTTAAACGCATTTGATCCAGAAGTAGAGTTGCTGTTACAAAGTCTCAAAAGGAATCATCAGCATGATGTTTTTCTGTCTCAAAGACACAGATGTCATAGACTAGAAGGCCAGTTACCCAACTAGAAGGCCAGTTAAACTAGAAGGTTTAAAAGCAAACCATGTGTTACCAGATTTGTCCCATAGACTTTCTATAATAAAGGGAATTTCAGAAATTAGAATAAAGGCCAAAGAAGACTGCAATTTAAGGGGAATCAATAGGAAAAATTTAAAATAGTGGAAGTGTTGGTTTCCTGTTAACATTTGCAGCAAGACAACAGAAAACGTCATAGAAAACCTAGAGTTTCAAAAAAGAGATACCAGAGAATAGAACATTGAAAAAGGAGATTGTTTTGGCCTCAGCCTGCAATCTGTTTTACCCAAATTCTGGTAATTTGAGCCTTGACAACGATGAAAAATCCAACGGTTTGTATACCAAACTGAAGTGGTGATAAGAGGTGACTGAAGAAGCACCTTTGGAAACAGGAGAGACTGTGGCCCCATGCATTTAAATAACTACCATGAAGAACTCTTTGGCAGGCCATGGGAAGCAGTTCAGCCACAAAATTGGGATTACAGGTATTACCACCACCTAAACCTTTATTTCAGATAGCCACAAGGTAACCTCCATGAAGTAGTGTGTAGCAAGGAATGGATAGAATGCAGAGTAAGACAAGACTTTTCAGGATTAATACGTATTTTTAGAATATATCCATGTCTCTGTTTCATTCATTGCACTGAATAGAAATGGATGCAAAGTCCACTATGTTTCCAAAAGATTATATTCACCATAAAATTGTATGCCTAACCTGTAAAGGCCTTTGCTTGTTTGACACTTAAAATCACTCCCATGTCCTAGAGACTGTACTCACTGGATAGGTTTGGGAAAAATATAAACTCTCAGGGTGGACATGCACTTTACTGGCCAATTCAGATTTGCGGATAGAGAATAACCAATGAAGGAAGCTCCAGCAGGCAAAGTTGGGGAAAATAAGGATGATGCATAGATGATTCTATTTGCTTTACAATGAATAGAACCAGAGGCTGTGATATGAGCTAACCCAGGAATGTTCTTTACTGTTGTCCAAAGATGTCTGCAATTCCTCCAAAGATATGATAACTGATTTAGATGAGTAATCTGCCATATGTTTTCCATTATTCCCTACCCCATAAGGGAGCTGTTCTTGTAGTTACATTTCTATTTTACCATGATATGTTGGATGAAAAGCAGGTGGAGATAAAATAATTTCTTTTTTTTGCAGTAAAATGTTTTATATAGACAAAATTTTATATACTCATGTTATACAGTGTGATGTTTTGATATATGCACACATTATGGAATAATTAAATCAAATTAATTAACATGTCAATCACCCACATCCTTAACATTTTCTGTAATGAGTACGTTTAAAATCTGTCAGAATTTTTCCATATACAGTACATTATTGTTAATTATAGTCACCATGCTGTAGAACTTTGTACTCTCCATCTAACATTTCTTCATCCTAGCTTCCCCCAGACCTGGCCCCTGCCAGCCATCATTCTAACCTCTGTGTCTATGAGTTTGATTTTTGTCTTTTAGTTTTTATGTGTCAGAACACAAAGAGCTACGTCAGTCCTTGCAGTTGGTCAGATAAAAAACTTGAATCATTTGTGACATTCTATTGCCTCTTCCTTCAAAATATATGGAGTCCTTATTTTCTTTCACATGCCCTGATCCTCTTCCACTAGCCTAGACCAATTTATCTTTGGCCTGAAATATTTCAACAACCTTTTAACTTACCTCCCTCTTCTACATGATCTCTATAGTCTATTTTCAATGAATCAACCATTAAATATTAAATATTTAATAAACCATTAAATATTAGTTAAATATATTAAATAAATATATTAAAAATGAATCATTTTAAGTATTTGTAAGATAAGAGAATGCCATTATTTGCTCAAATATCCTCAGTGGCTGGCTACCCACTTCCATAACATTAAAAGTCAAAAATCTTCCAAGCATAAACAAGACTGTACATGATCTGGCCTCAGTTTCCTCTTTCACTTCATTTCCAACATGATTCCTCTTTATTTACTTGGCACCAGCCCTGTTGGCTTGTTTACTGTTCCTCAAAAATGCTAGATCCTAATTTCTTAGCAATGGCTGTTTCCATCCCTGGACACTCATCTCTCCACAAAGCTCAGATGTCATTGTATTATGTATTCTCCTGATCACCACATTACAATTCCAAATCATGCCTTCCATATATCCCAGTGATATGCTGGAGCCAAGTTGCTTAGGCTCATTATAGTTGATTGCAAATATTTCAGAAATTTCACAAGTTGGTGACACCACATTGGTAGCTTAAAATTGACCGTATTGGAAGTATTTGCTGCATGGAAATTGGAAAACACTACAAGTAAGGAATTCTTTCACAGAGCTGGTTTTAAAAATATTTACCAGCTTGCTAGTATCAATACCCTTTCCTTGTTCTATTTTTTCATAGTATTTATGATTGAAAAGACACCTTAATATACTTATTTTAGTATTTATTACTTCTTGCAAGTCTCTCCTATTAGAATGTAAATATAAGTGTAGAAATTTTAATTCGGTTTACTTATGTATCTCTCCAATGTATCTGTATTTAGAAAAGTGCTGACACCTAGAAGTCACTCAACAATTCTTGTCAAATGAATGGGCCATTAACAATAAAACACTTTAATTTTAGCTGGGAACATGCACACCTAAAGGAAAGACTACATTTTGTAGACTCCTTTGAAATTAAACATGATCATTGGTTATCTACTGGCCAATGGGATATTACCAGAGGTGATGTGTTCAATTCTTGTACTATGCTTTTATTGGGAAGGCGTGAGCCTTCAAACAATTTAGAGAGCAGATATGGTCGTGTAGCATCTTGGACCATTCCTGTGGGGTAGCGCTGTAGAGATTTCAGAGTGAAAACATGAATTGGTTCTGGACCCCTGACGCAGTGGTGCTGCAATAATAGCCCTGGTCAGATAGCGCTTAGATTGTGATTCAAGAAAGAAATAAAACTCTATCCTGTTTAATCGAGTGATTCAACTGTTTTTCACATTATTACACACTTAGAAAATGCTGTTTGTATAACCTGCTGAGTAAAAAGATGAAGTAATAGGCTCAGTGTTTTCAACTATCAGCGGCATGTAACTGTCCCATGGCATGACCTCTGCAATACTCTGCTTTCTGCCAATGCTATTTGTTCTTTGCTATAGTAGCCAGACATGTATCTGAGTTTAGAATATCATCTACTTTGTTAGTTAGTTCGTTTTCTCAGAATAAATGAATTGCAACCACTCTCTTTAGTATAGTGTAACAAAATTTGAGTATAAATTAAAAGATGCAGATTTTAGTGCCAGCTCCCTTCTATGTTAGGCTATTGGTATCTATTAACTCCTTTTCAGGAATGAGTGAATAATCATTTCAGTCTTTCCTTCCCAGGTAATCTCTACGGATTCTTTATGTTTAAGTTCAAATATTGCTTCCTCAAGAAAACCTTCCCTAAACTGTCAGTGGAGATGTTTCCCCCAATTATATGAACTTTGTGCTATTATTTTTCTCATATTGCTTACTACAGTTTTGTGTATTTATTTGTCTAATGTGCATCTATCATAGCCAAAACATGCTATGGTAAGAGCAAATATTTCTGTTTTACTCATTGCCTGGAACTTGGTTAATTTTTCAATTAACGTTTGTCAAAGAATGAATTAGAGAAATAGCTTTGTACTTTTAAAACTGATTTTTTTAATTACAAAATGGGACAAGAAAATATCTTCTATATCTAATTCAAACTGTTCGTGTGAGAATTAACTGTGTCAAAAGATGTTATGGTACTTTAACAGTGGTATAGAACTACATCAACATAAAATATACACAATATAGTTAAATTACATAACAATGAATTTTGTTGCACATCACACATTATTAGGTGATTATGCCTTCCATGCTTCTATTTATTTCATGAAATACTTTAATTTTGCTTACTTTTATGCTCATTATAAGAGTTTAACAATACAACTAGATAGGTTTATTCTTTATTATGATTTTTAAAAATTAGTGTGTTATACCTTACATAAATACATGATTTTGTCTTTCATACTCAGAGCATCATTTTGGTTTGGCACAGTCTTCAATTAAGATGGAACTATTGGACTTTTACAAGTCTCCAATGACAACTTCTACTTTTTGGTAAATAAACAATTTTCAGAATTAGTGAATGAGTCTGGAAAGTAATAATTGCCCTAAACCAGTGTTTTGGAACTAAGTATGTGGGGATATAATTCCAGATGGTGACCTTTAATTTAAAACTTTCTGGGTTTATGCAATTTGAGCTCCTAAAAATTTCTGTCTACCAGCTGGTAGCAAGACACCATTACAGAGTTAAAGACAATGTAATTTCATTTATCACAGTTCCTAGAACTCATTTACACACTCTTTTATTTATCCTGTCAATCACAAATATTTCATTAATTCTCACTTTGTTACAAGCATAGTTTTAGTCATTTGATACACATCTGTGAATTATACATAGTCTCTGTTGTAAGGTTACTTACAATCTACTGTGGAGTACACACAATGAAAGCATAAAATGAAAAGAATAGATATGATACCTCCACAGAGTAGTAAGTGACAGAAGTAAAATTAAAAGGAAAAGATAATAAAATTGGAGTACTTTACCTGTATCAAAGTTGGCAGCTGCATAAAGTTCTGAGTGAAGTACATTTTGCATACATGAAATAGTAATTAAATAATGGGTAAAATGTGTAAAGGAATGTATGCATATGAGTTGTAAAAGGCATGATTGTGAAATGATGTAAATAAGCAGGAATGAGCAAGTTGTGTTCATGAAGATATTGCAATTCTGGGAGTCAGAGAGAAAGCATTTCAAACAACATTGGAATTTCAACTACTTCGATAAAATAGATGTATAGCTAGATTCATGGTATTGTTATGAGCCAAGGGTTATATGTACATAAATACAATTAACACAGTAACTTGCATATGATAGAACCTGCTTAGTAAATAAAATCTCCCTTTCCTTTTCCCTGGATTTCCCTGGATCTCATGGTGTGAATATTGAGTATTTTCCCAAGAGAAAAAATTTAAAAAATAAAAATTAAATTTCTGACTCCTCTTTCTTAATACCTTAAACATCATAAATAAGTTAAAAAGAAGAAATTATTTCTAAAACTTTGCAAAAAGAGTATTGGTTGGGGAGTAGATGATTCTTGTTGGCTTAGTGTTTCTATGTTTTCCCTGTAGATTCCAATTTTTTGAGTAGTACATTTAGACAATGATACATAGCCTTATTCAATCCATGAGAACATGGGTGGATAGTTTTAAATTGGTCCCAATGGAGCTAATAATAGAGTCATTAGGGAATGTGTTACCAAAACACAGAGAAGTCATTATTTGGCTATAGCTGTGATTCTAAGCAACTTGTTTGTATCTAACATGCTTATATACACACATACACATATATCTAGCATATGTATGTATGTAACCATGTAAGACACAAATAAATGTATTTTAAGAGATGGCTGTTAAGTTCATGGTGAAATAATGTTAAATAATGAAACCTAGGGCATGGTTTTACAATACGATTGAATGCCTTCTAAACTGTATTTAGTAATTGTATGTATATAAAAAGGAATACTGAGATTATATCTGTGAGTGTCTATCCATACCACTATACATATATATGTATATATATGTGTATATGTCTCTGTGTGTGTAAAGATACAAGATAAAGATAACTATATATAAGGCCATACATTTGCACTATGTATGTCAAAAGATAAATATGCCAAACACTCTTAATTTAGGTGTATGAATATGCTTTTACTGTTTCAGCAGAACATTAGTCAATTATCTGTTTGTTTTCAATGTGGGTAAAATGGTCAAATGAGAATTTCAGCCTTTCTCGATGTCTGGTAGGAATAACCTAAAATTAAAGTGGAGATGGTGGAGATATTTTAGCAAAAACTAGAAAACTGAAACCAAGTAAAACTATTCTAATAGTGTAGGCATCCACATTCATGTTGAAATTTGTGATCAATATTTTTAAAATTCACAATGTGTAGTCATGCTTTTCTAATAGTAATAGCTTTTTCTTTTCTCTCCAGAGAAAGTAATGATTTTTCACAGAATGGACAGAAACTTAAAAAACAAAAAACTTTCAGATTTAGTGCTGCAACAATGGTTTACTTTTCCAGATGTTTTCTGGTTAAGGGCTAAAGCAATCAAATAAACAGATCAGAAGACTGATGCCTCCCTGTGGAAATGCCATTGTATTCCACGTAGAAAAATATCTTGTCTGTTTCTATGATCTAAATAAGGGCTCATAATTGAGCTCTGATTAAAGAGAGAATTATATATATGTCACATGAACCGTTATGAAAATTAAGTATTACAAAGAAATTGTGATATATTATTTGGAAAGGAAAGAAATCCACAATCAATGCGAAACAAGCACCTTTCTTAACTGTACTATTAGGTATGCCCATCACAGCTCAGGAGAAAGGCAGGGTTTATTAGAAACTGACAGGCATAAAAACATGTACTATTAGTACCAGAGTCATGTAGAGTTGATGACCTTATTATGTAGAAACTGTGTTGCTTAGATATATTTGATACCTCTAATATTTCCATTGAATTAAGGGCTAAATTAATATTTTAAAAATATACTACTTAAGATTTCAAATGAAACATTTGTAAATTAATACAATTGTTTTAGACCTAATTTTTCCATGTGTGAAGTCATGAAAATATATCAATTTTAATGTTAAAAACACAGATATAGAGTAAAAATTTTCATCTCTTCTTAAAAGAACAAAAATTAAGTTCTCATTAAAAATTTAAGAAGATGTTTTTATAATCCAAGAGAGGCATTGTGTCAAGTTTTGTATTGTATACTTGCACTGAGCTGCTCCAATACTAATGGAAATGAATTAATGAAAATTATTAAGAATATAATTTAAAAAAACATTATGAGAAAACCAGCAGGAAATAATATATTGATAATAACAAATTGTCCATACACATATTATAATGTTAATGTCAGAAATGATTGCCCTATTATCCTTTTTATCATCACTTTTTGTTATCTGGGGTCATTCATTTAGCCAAGAACTTGGCTGAGGCTTGAAAGTGCAAGATGCCTTTGCTTGCATGTCTGGTGCCTAAGCTGAGATGGCTGAACAAATGTGACTTGGCATCTCCCTCACGAACAGCATAATTTGACTTCTTAAATGTTGTATTATAGCTCTAATACAGCAAAAGGGAAAGTTGTCACATGGACTTGGCCTGGAATTTGTGTACAGTTAATCTGTCACCTACTATTGTTTAAAGCAAGTCATGAGACCAGCTCAGATTCAAAAAAGGAAATAGTAAGACTCTACTTCTTGAAGAAGAAAGTAGGATAATTATTGACAACCATCTTTGGAGGTGATCTGCTTCACAAAGAGGCAGACCACAACACAATTAAGAAACCAAATCCTCAGTCATTTCTTATCTGACAAAGAATAAAGCCCTGCTTTTACTCAACAGAAACAACAAAATGATCAGAAAATAAAATTTGATTCCCAAACACTGCTGCTACCAGTGGGGAAACCATGTTCAGTCCAGGCTCAAAGCTAAACTTGGTCCCCGAAAAGAAATACAAATAAAAACTCAGAGTTGGAAGCAAAAATACCCCAGAGAATCAGAGAGACAGCAGAAGTAAAATTATTTTGCTTCTTGCAATTTACTCTCAGAGCAAAGAATATACATGCCTGGACCCAAACAGCCCATAAAGTGTATTTTTGGGGGCTATGCAGTTGAATTGGCTCCTGAAGATGAGTCCGCTTGGACATCTTACTGTCAAGGGACAATTTTTAAAAAGTTAAAAATTCCTACACAAATAAATAGAGTGAGCATATGTCAAAGATTTATTTAATTCATAAATGAGGAAACCAATACAATAGTAAGACTGGTTCTGGTCTTATAGTTTTTTATTACATAAATGATAGTGTTGCATCTTAGAGAAGTTATTTGCTGAAAATCACATAGGCAGTAAGTGTTACATATGGGAATGAGATCTAGGACAAAGTCTCATTTCTCTATAGTCTCCCAAGTGAGATAATTCAATTTTTGAAAAGCTTATTAAATATTCGGTATGGTATTTAGCTGAAATCTTCAGACCTGTAACTTCTAATCTCTGATCCTGTTTTTCTGTCTTACAACTACACACAGTACATCTAAAAGTACAATGCCCATATTTGAAGTAATTTATGCTAATCTGAATAGCTTAGTAGTACTATTACATTTTTTTTTTCCTGAGCATTGCCTTTTATTAACACATATTGTACTTCTACTCTACTTTCTGTAAGATACATTACCTTTCTACTTGTATTAATTCTTAGGTCAGCCAAAACTATTAGGACTTGTTGCGTGTAAGCTACTACTTAAACACTACGTGAACTTTTTGCTTAGAAAAGTTTTGTTTGTGTATACATTTTTACAATTTTTCAAATGCAGATATATCTGTCAGAGTTCTTGACTAAAAAAAAACGTAATTGATTCTGGCTTTTTTTTTTTTTTGGACGGAATTTTCTCTCTTGTGGCCCAGGCTGGAGTGCAATGCTGTGATATTGGCTCATTGCAACCTCTGCCTCCCAGGTTCAAGCGATTCTCCTGCCTCAGCTTTCTGAGTAGCTGGGATTACTGGCACCCGCCACCATGCCCAGCTAAATCTTGTATTTTTTTAGTAGAGGCGGGGTTTCACCATGTTGACCAGGCTAGTCACGAACTCCTGATCTCAAGTGATTCACCTTCCTCGACCTAGAAGTGCTGGGATTATAGGAGTAAGCCATGGTGCCTGGTGGATTCTAGCTATTTTAAGAAGAAAATTGATTTATTGAAGGAATATTTAGTAGTTCAAAGAATTCATGGAAAGGTGGAATGGGAGCAGGAGTGGCAGCCAAGTTTAGGCCACAAGGAATACCCTGTTAGAATGATGATTTTCTATTGTTGCTACCACTTAATATTCTGTTGATATATACTACTGGTAGGGTGCACCTCACAATTGTAAGTTAACATCAATTTGTTCTTACATTACTGCAAAACTTGTTCAAGATTTATAATGCTGAGTTGAAGCAACTATTGCCAAATTAGATCAGATGCCTGCTCCATAAGTGCCAAGGTAGTATATAACCCCTTTTTAATTATCTTTTATACTGGGAAAAGAAAGCTCAATAGATTTTTTCCCCTGGATAGAAAGTGAGAAGTAATGCATTTCAGGGGCAAAGTAAATTTCCACCTTTCTGGAGGACTAACATTTATTCACTATGTTGGTTAATTTTATGTGTCAACTTGCCTAGCTGTGGGTGCTCAGATTAGACATTTCTGGGTGTGTCTGGTTGAGATTAGTATTTGAACTGGTGGATTCAATACAGTCTATTTCCCTGCTAATTATGAGTGGACATCATCTAATTTTTTGAGGGCTTGAGTAAAATAGTCAGAGGAAAAATGCACGCTTGCCGGCACGCTTGAGCTGAAACATATCTCCTCTTCTCTGGCTCTTGGACTTGGGTTTACACCATCAGCTCCCCTGATTCTCACGCCCTTGGTCTCAGACTGAATTGCACCACTTGCTTTACTGAGTTTCCAGCTTGCAGATGGCAAATTGTGGCACTTCTCACTCCCCATAATTGCATAAACCAATTTCTCATAATAAATCTCTCTCTCTCTCATTTTCTGTCTCTTTCCTTTCTCTCATTTTGATATTGCTTTTTACATGTACTGTTTATTTGTTAGCAGTACATTGTTGATCATCTTTCTCTGGTAAAACAAGCCACATCTTAATAGTAAATAATAAGCTGTCATATAGGCCTTTCTTGCCTGTGAGAGTTCACAGTAGACTTCCAGTAAAATGTACCACTCTACAGAGTAATATAAAATGTTGTCTCCTAGGTTCATCTAAACATAGGTTTACTACATATAATTTGCCATCCAAGTAACTATGTTTTATGAGTGAAAGAGGACACTATTAATAATCACACTCAAGTAGCTATGAACAGAAATATTTCTATGCAATCTAAAATGTATTTTTAGCCAATGAATAAGTCATTTCACTAGTCTATAATACTAGCTATCTGGATGATACACAATATATTATAAGACCCTAAATTCCTTAAGGCATCAGTTTTCTGCTTCACTTATTTTTTTCTAGATAATTATATATTTTTGTGTTGGAGAATATGTGGTATATCAGGTGTTTAGTGTTCCCAGGATGATGTTGCTAGCATAGGTATAATGGCCAGGGGCAAGACTCATTCATGGAATCCATTTTCAAACTTCTTTCTAAAATTTCTTTGTCACTAAATGTCTAATTTCAGTCTTTCCAAGTCCCTGACCACTTCGGCCATCATCTCAAAACCTTAGACATCAAGCATAAACCATAATATATATTTCTATGTTAAGCCATCCATCCTTATAAGTGAACAAAGCCATACATCCTTAAGTGGACAAAATGGTCATGCAGGAGATTGACTCTCTTCTCTCTCAAGAGAAGGTCCTAAATGAAATGTCAAGCTGCATTTCATTTATACCTGGTGACAGCATATCATGCAGAAGCATTGCGAAGCCAGGTTTAAATTATTTCCTCTTTTTTGGGTTGGTTTTAGGTAACTCTCCATGAAGTCATATTTATGGCCTGAAGAAGGGCTACCATATGGCATGATATAGATAGATAGGGAGTATGAATGAAGTTGAATCTTACTTTATTTGTGCATTTAGTATCCCCTCAAAACTATTCCTGTCCATATATGATGATGAAAGTTTGTTGGGCAAGCCCAACCTTTTGGTTAGATATATCAGATATATCTTATTCAAGTGAGGCAACTTAGGTCACCTGGTCCTCTGGTATCCCATTCTCCACTGGGACCCTATAAGAAGCCAACAGTTATTTCTGTAACATCAAACTTCTTTTTAAAAAAAATTTCATCAACCACTCTAGAGAAAACATATTTTGTAGTTGGAATGAGCATTTCTGCATCTTTCAATAATTTTATGGTGACAGTAATCTTACATTTCTCCATGATTGTGATGTTGCTTTTAATTTACTGTTTTTATGCAAATAATGAGCCCTTAAATGGCCTTTTCTCTCATAATTCATGATTATATTCACTAAATATATATGGAGTGCCACTAGATAATAGGCATTATTCTTGGTACTGGGTAAGCAGCATAGAAAAGACAAACAGAGCTCCTCTTGACACAGAGCTTCCTTTATACAGAGAGTTGTGTATAATAAACACACAAAGAAAATGTTCAAATACTTTTCATTAAAATGACTTTAAAAATGATGTGATACAAAAGCAAAAAGTACAGGGCAGAAGGTAGACAACAGGGAAGTCCTCTTTAAGGATATGGTTTTTATTACCCAAACCTGCAAATTTGCATCTCTGCTGAAGACTTTGCCGAATCTCCATGTGGGAAAATTGACTTGGCTGTGCTGAGTCTGTCTGCATTCCAGCTGCCAAAGGGCCTTGATATTTCCACAGTGACAGGAGCGCCTCAAAAAAAAAAAAAAAAAAAAAAAAAAAAAAAAAAGACAACACATCGGAGGAGCCCCCCAAAATAAAAAAGGAGGTAGATTCTTCCTTTAAAGAAAATATAAATTCTAGAAATTTAATTTAGCTCCTTTTAGAAATTTAATTTAGCTCATTTGTCAACTTTGGATAATAATTTGGAATGAAGATTAAAGGTAACATTTAAGCTCTTGGCACAGTTCAGGGCCAATGGATATGCTACATAAATATTACCTGTAAATAGCATTAGGAGAAATATCTAAAGTATATGACAGGTTGATGGGTGCAGCAAACCACGATGGCATGTGTATGCCTATGTAACAAACCTGCATGTTCTGCACATGTATTCCAGAACTTAAAGTAAAAAAAAAAAAAAAAAAAAAAAAAAGGAAATAATAATATAAAAAGAGAATCTTGAAAAGTTATGTGCTCTTTAGTTGTTGAAGTTAAAATTTACTTATTTTATTTGTGTTCTATTGTTTTCAGTTGGATGAACATTTTCCTTCCCAGATAGAACTCTGTATCTTGTCTAGTATATAGTGTGTACACAATAAAAAATAAAATATATAAATTATATATAAATATATAAATGAAATGCTAATTCATAAAGTAGAAAAATATGAATGGTTTCTACATTTTTTTTGTCCTTATCAACATATGTCATTGACCTCAGATGAGCAGACTCATAATTTCTTATGCCTTTTCTTCCAACCATTTCCTGTCTTGCTGTTGTCACCATGTGTTTTACTTTTAGTCTTCCTGCCATCATTATTAGACATTTTTTCATGTTTAAAGATTCATCTTTTGCTTTGGGTCTCTCTTCCTACATTTTTAAAAATAACATTTGCATGTCATTTTCATATCTGAGCTCACAAAGAGCTTGCTGTGTTCATTTATTTAGATGACTTACTCTTTGACTCTCATAAGTTATTTTGTGATACTATCAAAATTATATTTGTGTACAGTTTCTCATCTTTGATGGGTCATCATCCATTCTAAGGTCTCTGTCTTTGGGGTTATATTTATTTTTATGGATTTATTTAAACCTAATTTTTAAAATGCAAAGGGACGCTCTCAGGCAAAGCCTGGTAAATTACATTACAAAGCCTGGTAATTTCTTTGTTAATAGGATATCATTCTAGTATGTGGGTTGTGGGGACTGTCCCTCAAACCCACCCTTGTGTCAAACTACCCATGCCCCACATCTTTTCCAGAGCAATAATGTTTTTGGTGTAGGAGAGATTAAATTCTCCTGTGAATCTAAGACTTTTAAATTTCCTACATTGAACTTCAAATTATCTACTCAATTCCAGAGTCATGCTGGTGGAGTTGGAAAGTACATTTATTACTAATCAATACATTTTGCATAAAAAGTACTTTGGAGCTCTACAAATAGCTATAGTTTATACTTACTGAATCAATTCAAATGCTAAGCACCACAGAGTTCAGCTCTTGTGCTTTCTGCTCAAGAGATTGCAGGAAAATGAATAACATTAAAAATATAGAAGTATTCAAAGGATACACATCTCAATATTGCCAATTTTAAAGTGTATTTTGTGCACTATAACTGCTGGTTTCTCTGTTGCATAAAATGTTCAAGAAAATGCATTTACAACTTGCTTGCCTTAGCGCGTGGTGTAGATGTAAAAAAAAAAAAAAAAAAAGTGTATTATTGATAGGATGAATTTGGAATTTTGGTAAAGTTTGTAACATCTGTTTTGCTAAAAAGAGGCTTCGCCAGTGATGTTCAATGTGGTGAAATATTTTGAACCCCTTAGAGACTCATTGATGTTCCTGGAGTCTGAGTCATCAGCAGTAACCATGAATGTCTTCGTTCATTTGTAAAGTGCTCCAGCCAGAAAATTAAGCTGCAAGATGAAGATCTTGCTTCAGTGATCCATACTCTTGACACATTCAGCCTTTCAACCTGGTGTATTTCAAACCTCTTTATTTGAATCTCTCCAGGGAAGCCAGTCAAAGAGTAAAAATGGCCCATAAAATAGCAGACTGCCTTTTGAATTGAGCAAACAGCATTCTGCAGTGATTTTCTTTACCCTTCGCTCATTGCCAGGACACTTTCAAATATAAGAAAGGCCTTTCTTCTCATTTTCAAAGCATCACACAAGATGAACCCCAGCTTCTTCAAACAGCGTCAAACTTCAGACCATTATATTAGAATCCAGAATAGTATTGAACCAAAGTGACATAAAATTTCTAGAATCCCAGGTTTTGGAACTTTCTATTAAAAAGTATGAGAAAAAGGGAGAGCAAAAAACTTCTCACACATTAAACAAGTACCACAGAAAAACAGTGAGCTTAGACTAGTGTGTACTAAATATAAATTACTTATTTTAGAAATAATTCTAAGGTTAGACATTTTGGCATTTATAAAATTTTAACCATAATAAATATGTTTATTTCACATATGACGTATCAGGGTATGAAACATCACCCGGTTTGAAAATTGTGCCATCAATTTCATGCAAAATACTATAAAATGTTTTATGTTATATTACATACTTTATTTTATTTTACTTTTTTTGAGACAGAGTCTTGCTCTGTCATCCAGGCTAGAGTGCAGTGGCACAACACTGGCTCACTACATCCTCTGCCTTCCAGGTTCTACTGATTCTTGTGCCTCAGCCTCTCCAGTAGTTGGGACTACAAGCGTGCACCACCGTGAGGGGCTAATTTTTGCATTTTTAGTAGAGATGAGGTTTAGCCATGTTTGTCAGGCTAGTATTGAACTCCTGACCTCAAGCAATCCAGCTGCCTCAGCCTCCCAATGTGCTGTGATTACAGGAGTGAGCCATCATGCCTGCTCTGTTGTATTATATACTTTTATAATATAGGTGTTACACATCTGTACATATATAAATATATATTGCAGGGAATATTGAGAACACACGTCAATGCTCTACTTTTATATCAGATTATAAGCTATCAATAATGAAGTGTCTCTGAATTTATTCTGTATATCAAAACTTTGCTAGGCACACTGAGGTTGTGTAAATACAGAGTTGAGTCACCATGCCGACTTTTGAAAATTATATATTTTATACAACGTCAAACTTTACTAATGAATTCAAGGACACAAGACAGAATCAAGTACAGTTGTAACAATTTCATGTGAAGTGTCAATCTATCAAACACCGTTTTCAAAACATATCGTTTCTCCCATAGTATAGATTGTTTTGGATTCAGGTTAGTTCTAAAGTATGTATGCAGAAACATTGTTTATAAAGAAAGCTACTTTGTTTTGAGAACTCCTTTTTATATAATTCATTAGTTACACATGTAGAAGAATACATTTCACTCCCTATTTTCCAGCCATCCAAGCACCATGAACAAGTGTAGGTTTATTTATAATAAGTAATTTAGACAGACCAGTTATGTCATTCTAAAAAGAAACCTCCACATCCCCTGCTAGCAAATCATATTTGCATGTTTATAAGAAGATCTAGTCAAGACTACCCAAATGTCTACCTTGTAGCAAAGGGTGAATTACTGGCTGAAATTAACCCTTTTCTTTCCAGAGGGAAATATATATATATGATAATGTACTTATGAATAAAGGTCTTAAAAGTTACAATACTCATGTTTTTAAATTACATACATGAAAATAGACATGAAATATACATAAATAATTCAATTAACAACTAACCGGGGTTTATGTATTATTTTAATGCTGTAATAATAAAGTGCTAAATATTATATAAATACAAGTTGAAAAGAGAACAATAAATATTAACATGTCACATGTTATAAAGAAAACATAAATAACTGAAAGAAGGAAAGTTAATTTTTCCAGGAACAATTCGTCATTGATTGAACAACTTCTATGACCAGGCAGCATCAGATAATACATTTATACACAGAAACACTTGAAATAGGAGGTTGAATATGATGCTAAGCAGCAAAGGATGCACATGACTCAGGCAGACAGAAAGACATGCAGGCAAAATAAAGATGTCTGTCTATGTGTGTGTGTTGATAATGCATGATAGGAAGAGTATAGTGACGATCTAGACTTTTTGGAATGAGGTAACTGGCATTAGAAGTAGAATAAAATTATATAAGTAATGTGGCAATAGATCTTGAAGGAACCTGATAATTATACTAAAAATTTGATATTTTTTTAATCAAAGTTAGAGAATAATATGTATAATTTTCAACAGGGGCTTACCATGACAGTTGTGGTGTTTAATTGGCAGGTTTTTGTTTTGTTTTCAGTTTTTGGAATAGAGATTGTATGAGATCACTTTGAAGACAAACACTGTTGCTAATAGCAACAGGGGTTAGGTAAGAAGCATTTGCTTAGGGATTAAATTCAGAGATATTGAGAAGGAAAGATGGACAGGTCTTAGGTCGTGGCTTAATATAGAGCAGAAGGAAAGGCAATGATGACTTCAAGTTTCTAGACTTTCAGTGTTAGGAAAGCAGAAGGTAAGTAGAACCTGTGGATGGTTCAATAAGTCCAGGATGTGTATATTTAAGAACTGTCTTTTGGGGTAATATATACGTAAAAAAGTCTACCAAATAAACTAGGAGAGATAGTCTTCAAAGCTGTTCATGAGGATATTGAGTCAAAGTCATACTATGAGAAACAGAAAAACATGCAACATTCTGAAATCAGATAAAGATTTAATAATGGAGTCAACAGTGAGATTAATAAATACAGTAGCTGAGTATACTGCAAAGAACGAAGTATAAAAAGTAGGATAATTCAGAAAATTAAGTTTGAATACAAAGGTCAGACTGGGGGCAGTCTTCAATAATGGAGCCTAGAATAGGCCAGTGAAATGGAGATGACTTCAGAGAGTGTCATCATGAATTGAATATTGAGGATTCCAGATTTGTCAGTTAATGAGAGAGAAGTTAACGCTGAAGTCATATTAGAAGATGCATTTCTCACAGCAACAAGAATGATGTTGGAAGAGTGGAAGAAAAGGCCTATGTCTGAGAGATTCCCATAATAACAACTACCAGAAAAAAAGAAGAGCCAGGAAAACAGAGTAAGAGGAATCATTGAGTCCTATCATCCATACAATGTAAATATGTATATTTTTGAACATTTGTCATAAAACTGCATCCCATAAGAAATACTGCTAATTCTCTGAGGGTCTAAATCCTTGGGAGAGGCTCAGGAGGTCCACAGAAGCCATCATGGCTGCTTTATTTTTACATTAAAATTACTGAGTGAGGATATATAACATGAAAGTAACCAAAATAAGAATTTTGGCTTTTAAATTTAGACAGTTGTTCAATGTTCTGTTGAATGGATTCAAGGTCAGAGAGGACTAAAAATATACAGGTTTTTTTGAGAGATATTTTATGCAGTTTTATTTCGAAGGATCCCATCTTAGTTTAAAATAAATGATTTATGAGTAGATTTTGTCATAAAAATTAGCATAATTACTTAATTTCTCATTACATCTACATAGCCTTAATAGTGGAATTAATAGTGACTATCAACTGAACAGGTTTTTAAAGAAAACAGAATTAAAAGTCTGTGTTTGCGTATTTTTATTTTATTCTATTAATTTTTGACACCTTAATTGTGCTTTCATTGACATAAAATAAACCTTGCATTTTAAACTCTACATTTTGCTAAATTTTATGTATATTTACATTCATTGATCCATCACCACAATCAGAATAATGGGCACAAAAATCATCCCAAAGTTTCCTAATGTCTTTTCATAATTCTTCCTTCAACGCTTCCCCTCCCTCTTCCCCCACCTAGCCCAAGGGAACAACTGATTTATTTTCTATCACAAAGCATTCCTTTGCATTTTCTGGAATTTTATATAAATAGCATCATTTTGGAGTGACAGATCTGGTCACACTTGATATCTTACAAATATTTTATCTTCTGACATATGAACATGATATTTATCGTCATTTATTTAGATCTTAAAAAAAATCTTTCGGTAATTTTTTTCATTTTCATGCCCAGGTCTATAACAACTATTACAACGTTTATCCTCGAGTGTTTCATGATATTGGTGCTACTGAAAACACTGTTTTAACTGAATTTTTCAATTGTTCTTTGCTATTATTTAAAAATACAGTTAATTTCTGTACTTTTGTATCTTCTAATGTTACTAAACTCATTAGTTATAGTAGATATCTTGCAGTTTCTAGCAAATTTCCTGCACAATCAATTATCTAGCCCACAAACAACAGAAACTTTTACTCCTCTCTTTCTAATCTATATGCTTTTAAAATATCTTATTTGCTTATTTCACTATGATCTCCAATATAAAGCTAAATAGAAGTGGTGAGGGTGGATATCCCTGACTTGCTATTTTATTAGGGAAAAATATTCAGACTTTCACCATTATATATGGAGTTAGCTGTAGGGATGTTTTTGTAGATTTTCTTTCACCATTATATATGGAATTAGCTGTAAAGATTTTTTTCATAAGGTAATTTAGGAAGTTCTCCTATATTTCTAGTTTACTGAAATTTTATCAGAAATCAGTAAAATCTAGATTTGGACAAATGTTCATATTAATTTTTCTCCTTTGTTATTACAGGGAATTATATTGATTGATTTTTAATTGCTAAACCCTGCATCATGGAATAATCCCCACATGCTCATCATGATTATCTCCTTTATATATGTTAGACTATAACTGTCAAAATTTTGTTCAGAATCTTTGCATCTGTCTTCATGGGAGATACTGATGTGCAATTTTACTTGCAATATCATTCTATGTTTAAATGAGTATAATAATGGTTTCATGAAATGAGTTGGGAAATATTTCTAACTTTTCAGTTTTCCAGAAAACTTTGTATAGAATTATATTATTTCTTTCTTAAGTATGTCATAAAATTTACAAATGAAGACATCCTGGCCAAGAGTTTTCTTTGTTGAGAGGCTTTTAACTGTAATTTGATTTCACTAATTTAGACTATTTCATTTTTTGGTTTCCTGTCTTTCAAAGAGTTTGTTCTTTTCATTCAAGTTATGGAATTTATTAGCCTAAAATGGTTCATATTTTGTATTATCTTTTTAATCTATATAGAAGCAGCAATTATATTATTTCTATTATTTCTGATATTAGTAAGCATATTATCTTCTTTTTTACCCATTTCACTCTGATTTGATGTTTATCAGTTGTTATTGATCTGCTCAAAGGACAAGTTTTTAGTTTCATAGATTTTCTCTATTTTTTCTATTTCATTAATATTTCCTTCAATCTTTATTATTTATTTTCTTTTACTTGCTTGATGTAAAATTTTTCATTTTCTCCTAGATTCTAGGTCTTTAGTTTAAACTTTCTTACTTTATAGGCCTTTATTAGTATATATTTCTCCCAATAATTCTTTTAGTAGCAATCTACAGTTTCAGATAGATTATGAATTTATTTACATTTCTTCAAAAATGCGTTCTATTTTGAAAACTTCATTCTATGACCCCATTTATATTATTTAGTTTCTAAACATTTAAAGATTTTCAAGACTTTTTTCTGCTATTGATTTCTAATTTATTCTACCAGTGATCAGAAAACATAATTTGTATGACTTGACTCTTTTGAACTTATTGAGACTTGTTTTATGACACATAATATGAGGGATCTTGATAAATGTTTAGTGAGTACTTATATCCCGCTCTTGTCCAGTGGAATATTCCACAATTGTCAATTACAGAAGGCTTATTGACCGTGTAGATGACATCATCCATATACTTACTGATTTTCTGTTGACTTCCTTTATCAAATGTTGATGTGGGGTATTGATATCTGATTATAAAATAGATAAACTTTACACTTATCTATTTTTAATTGCTGTTAGAACAGTTTTTGTTTAATATAATGTATTCAGAGGCTCTGTTAGTTAGATGCATATTCATTTATCATCCTTATATGCTGTTGAGGAGTTTGTGATACAGAACATGGTAGATTTGGTAAATGTTAAATGAATGTTTATAAAGAAAGTGTATCCTGCTGTTATCAGGTAGAATTTTATCACTTTATCAATATGAAATGACTTCCTGTATCCCTAATGCTACCCTTTGCTCTGAAATTTAATTTTTTATGTTAATATAACCACTGCAGCCCTTTTTTCCCTTAGTATTAGCATATATTTTATTTTTCAAACAATTTACTTTCAGATTGTTTGTTTCCTTATATTTGAAGTACATTTCTTGTACACTATATATTGGCTATTGCTTTGTTATATAATACATCTCGGCCTTTTAATCGAGAATACTTAGATCATTTATAGTTTACATTATTCTTGATATGGCTTTGTTTAAATTTATCATCCAGCTATTGATGTATATTTGACCCATCTGTTCTTTTTTTGTAACTTTCTCCTGTTTTTCTGTCTGCCTTTGGATTAATTGATTTTTTAATGATTATTTCATTTTATTTGCTGTTTTCTTGTTACTATAACTCTACCTTTTATTATTCAGGTGGTTGTTTATAGATTTATAGTATATATATTTTAAGTTTATAGTATATATCTTTAAGTTATCACTATCTGCTAGTGAACATACACTACTTTGCCTATATACGAACATGAAAACTGCATATTGCTCTCCTCCCAACTTTCGTGCTGCTATTATAATACGTTTTTCTTTTATGTAAATTATAAGCCCCAGACTGCATTTCTATTATTTTCATTTAAACAGTTAATAAACTTTGTAAAAGATGAAATAACTAGACAAAATCATTAAGTCCCCATTTTTGGTGCTCATGAATTTTGTTTTCACTGCTGGGTTCGTTTTGATTGATTTATTTTCTCCTCTTTATGTATTATATTTTCCTGCATCCCTTAGAAAAAAGTCTTATATATAACTCATTAAGTCACCATTTGTGGTACTCATCAATTTCATTTTCATTTCTGGGTTGGTTTTGATTGATTTTCTCCTCATTATGTATTATATTTTCCTGCATTTTGGCAAGTCTGGTATTTTTTACTAGGTGCTAGACATTCTGTATTTCACCTTCTTAGATGTAGAATATGTTTGTATTCCAATAAATATTCTGCAGTGTTGTTTTGCAATGCAGTTAAGCTACTTAAAAATAGTTTGATCTTTCTAGTATGATCTCTAAGATATTTTAAGTGGGATAGGAACAGTGCTTAATTTAGGGCTAATTATTCTCCACTACAGAGATAAGACATTTTTATATAGTCTGTCCAATTATGAAATTTTCCAATCTTCTGTGAGTATCAGGCACTGCTTTCTTTGAGTATTCCTCCAATCCTCAGCTTTGTTTAGTTTTTTCAAATTCACATGCTGATTACATTCAGCAAAATATTCAATGGTGAGCCTCTGCAAATCTTCAATGTTTGTGGTTCTCTCCTCACCAGCTTTCTGTCTTCTGAACTGTAGTCCCTTTGTTCTACCTGGAATCTCATAACTCTCCTCAACTCATGGACTCTGCTGGACTCTACCTGGTTCTCCTTTTCTTAACTGCGATCTAAAAACTCTCTCATGGCAGTGAGCCGAATTAATTCATCGATTCTACATTAATAAAAAAGTATATATAACATTCTTTTTCTCAAGAAGGTTACTCAATGACATCGAAAACATGTATAAATAAAAATTATAAGAGAATATGA
This sequence comes from Piliocolobus tephrosceles, assembly GCF_002776525.5. Taxonomy (NCBI): domain Eukaryota; kingdom Metazoa; phylum Chordata; class Mammalia; order Primates; family Cercopithecidae; genus Piliocolobus; species Piliocolobus tephrosceles. The sequence continues at coordinate 71,719,212 of NC_045436.1, read as the reverse complement.
CAAATGCTATGACTAATGTATGCCAAGGATGAATGGGAGAACTGGGTGCCTAATTTATATTTTTGGGTCAAGAAATGATTTTTGGAGAAGTACTGAGCTGAGTCTTAAAAGACAAACATTGGAGAAGAAAGGGAGTGGAAGAGATGTTTTGTAAAGGGTGATTAACATGTTCAGAACCATAGAGGTGAAATACATTTAATATGGCCAGGGTATTAATTGCGTTTGGAGAAACAACATAATATGAAGCCTTGGAGGTAGCAGTAGTCAGAAAAAAGAACTTTGTGCTAAAATATTAGTCTCTATATTAATATTTCATCCTAAAAGTTTTGAGTAACCAGGAACAAATTTAAGAAGGAGAATAAAATAATAAAGTTTGCATTTTGTTATATTATTATGGAATTGAAAATGATTAAAGCCCTAGTGTGAGAATTGAGTAGGAAGCTTTTGTAAGTAGTGCAGTGATGAGACATAAACGTACTGCTGAGGCATTGTAAATATTAGGAATGAAATAGAATTGACATGTAATAAGAGTAGAAATAGACAGGATTTGGTGAACAACTGAATTTGGATAGTAGAGGAAAGGAAGAAATGGCTTAGGAGACCAAATAGATGAGAGTACCATTCATGGAAACAGACACAAAGGAAAGGGGCAGGCTGCTGTGGAAGAAAGACAAGTAATTCTGACCTGCTTGGTAGATTTAGAGTTACCTTCATGGAACTCCTGAGCCCTTCTTACTTGCTAGTGAAATATTCTTTCCTGACAAAACACAGTATCTTTACAAGTGTTTCCATAGGAGTATCCTGACATTTCACTCAGTTATAGCAATTGGAGCTGCTATGGGATTCACAGGAGGACTCCCCTCCCTCTATAAAGAATCATGGAGGAGAAATTGCTGTATTAGTCAGGATTCTGTAGAAGGACAGAATTAATGGAGGGGAGAGAGAGAGAGAGAGAGAGAGAGATACACACACACTGAAACTCCATATGTTATATATAATATATATTATGTTAATGTATTATATATTAATATATTATATTATGTTATATATTATATATAATGATATTATACATATTATATTATATAATATATCATATAAAAATATATTATATTTATGTATGCATATAAGTATATATACACTTAATACATATATTATATATTATATTAATACATTATTTTATATATTATATATTATATCAATATAATATTTTAATATATATTATAATATATTTTTATATTTTATATTTATAGATAATATATATTTAAATATTATATTGATATAATATATAATATATTGTTATATATACACATTATATAATATATAAAATAATGTATTAATATAATATATAATACTTAATATATGTATTAAGTATTATATATATACTTAATAAACTCCATACACACACACACACACACACACACACACAGAGGGAGTTTATTAAGTATTAACTCATGATCAAAAGATCCCACAACATGCTATCTGCAGGCTAAGGAGCAAGGAGAGCCAGTTGGGGTTCCAAAGCTGAAGAACTTGGAGTCTGACGTTTGAGGACAGGAAGCATCCAGCATGGGAGAAAGATGTAGGCTGGGAGGCTAGGCCAATCTCTCTTTTCACATTTTATGCCTGCTTATATTCTAGCTTACATTCTAGCTGTGCTGGCAACTGATGAGATTGTGCACACCCAGATTACGGGTGAGTCTGTCTTTCCCAACCCACTGACTCAAATGTTAATCTCCTTTAATATACTCGCAGACACACCAGGATCAATACTCTGCATTCTTCAGTGCAATCAAGTTGACACACAGTATAAAGGATCACAAGTCTACCCCTTGTCAACTCGAACCCATACACGTCTCCTGCGATCATACAAAATCTTAAAGACAGTAATAAGGTCATAATTATGCCTAACATAACACAACTATCCTTTGTACAATCGGAAATGCACCAATCTCCAACACAAATACTATTACACGCAGTTAACAATACTTAAATGCTGATGTGAAGTCAATAAATCTTATGTCATATGATAAAGGAGAAAGGAAATAAAATGAAGATATTTTCTTAGAACAAGTTTATACTTGTGCAATCATGTATTTAATAAAAGGAGGACGAACTACTCATGACAATTACAATCCTCATTTCTGCAGCTGGGCATGTGGTTGTAGCTGGTATTAATGACTACCTCTTACCCATTTTGTATTCCCTTTGCCTTCAGCAAGCGCCTCAGCAGGTCGTGTTTTGTGTGTGTGTGTGTGTGTGTTTTTCCCTGGTGGAGTGATGCAAACCTTCATTCCTGAAGAGTCTAGGTCATCTGTAGTCCTGCCTGGATTTGACTGTTGTAGTTTCCCATTAATCTTAATCACAGGGCATGGTAATACTAAGAGACACCCTAATGGATCTCCTGTAGTCCATGAGTACTCTTTCTTACTGATATGGTTTGTCTGCATCCCCATTTAAATCTCAACTTGAATTGCATCTCCCTAATTTCCCCATGTTATGGGAGGGATCTAGGGAGAGGTAATTGAATCATGGGGACCAGTCTTTCCCATGCTATTCTCATGATACTGAACAAGTCTCATGAGAACCAATGAGTTTATCAGGGGTTTCTGCTTTTGCTTCTTCCTCATTTTCTCTTGCCACCGACATGTAAGAAGTGCCTTTCACCTCTGCCATGATTCTGAGACCTTCGCAGCCATGTGGAATTGTAAGTCCAATTAAACCTCTTTTTCTTCTCAGTCTCTGGTATGTCTTTATCAGCAGTGTGAAAACAGACTAATACATTTACCTCTGTTGTGGAGTTGTAGACCAATTTCAACTTGATAATCCAGGTCAATCACCACAGCCAACACTGTAATTCCTTCTTAGCCAGTTGACTTAAAGGAAGAAGGAGCCCAAAGTTTCCAAGTGGCCATCTTAACTTCTAGTTTAATGGAATCTTGTTATGTCTCTTGGTGGCAGTGTTCCTCCCTCTGGAACCAAGACCTCTAGGTCAACAGAACATAATGTCGTGGGAATAGGAAGCAAAAAATTTGCTAGTGGATCGCGAAGGGTGATGGTGAGTGGTGCCACTTCCACTTCTATGCCTTGATTCCAGGACCCGTGAATCCTGGCTATGGGAGAAACAGTGCCATATATTGGATGCTGATTCAGAGCATGCACAGCCTTCTGGAGAACATTGCCCCAGCCCTGGAAAGTACTGTCACCTAGTTGGCATTGTAATTGTGAATTGAAAAGGCCCTCCCACTATTCTTTCAATCCAGTTGCTTCAGGATGATGGGGAACGTGGTAAGACTAGTGAATTCCATGAGCATGAGCCCACTGCCATACTTCTTTAGCTATAAAGTGTGTGCCTTGGTCAGAGGCCATTCTATGTGGAATACCAACATGTGGATAAGGCATTCCATGAGTTCGTGGATGGTAGTCTTGGCAGAAGCATTGTGTGCAAAATAGGCAAACCTGTATCTGGAATAGCATCTATACCAGTGAGTACAAACCTCTGCCCTTTCCATGATGAAAGAGGTCTAATATAATCAACCTGCCGCCAGCTAGTTGGCTGATCAAGTCAAGGAATGGTACCATATCAAGGGCTCAGTGTTGGGCTCTGCTGCTGGAAAATTGGACATTCATTAGTGGTCATAGCCAGGTTAGCCTTGGTGAGTGGAAGTCCATGTTGCAGAGCCCATGAGTAACCTCCACCCCTGCCACCATGGCCACTTTGTTCATGGACCCATTGGGCAATGACAAGGGTGGCTGGAGAAAGAGGCTGTGTGGTGTCCACAGAACAGGTCATCCTAGCCACTTGATTATTAAAATCCTCCTCTGCTCACATAACCCATTGGTGAGCACTCACTTGTGATACAAATATCTTCACAGTTTTTGACCACTCAGAGAGGTCCATTCACATACCTCGTTCCCAAGTTTCTTTGTCACCAATTTTCCAATCATGCTTCTTCCAAGTTCCTTGTCATCCAGCTAAACTATTGGCTACAGCTCATTAATCAGTATATAATTGCACATCTGGCCATTTCTCTTTCCATGAAAAGGCACAACCTGGTACACTGCTTGAAGTTCTGAAACTGGGAAGATTTCCCTTCAATAGCGTACTTCAGGGATGTCCTAGAAAGGGGCTGTAGTGCTGCAGCTGTCCACTTTCAGGTGGTGCCTACATATCATGCAGAACCATCTGTGATCCAGGCCATAGTCTTCTCTTTCTCTGTCAACTGATCGTAAGAAACTCCCCATGATGCCATGGCGCAGGCTTGGGGAGAAGGCAGCATGGCCAGAGTGGAGGCCATGGGCACTTGAGCCACTTCCTCATGTAACTTACTTGTGCCTTCAGGACCTACATGAGCCTGATCATGTATATACCACTTCCATTTGATGATGGAATGCTGCTGTGCACAACCCACTTTATGGCTAGATGAGTCAGAAAGCACCCAGTTCATGATAGGCAGTTCAGGTCACACGGTGACTTTATGACCCATAGTCAAACGTTCAGTTTCCACCAAAGCCCAATAACAGAACAAGAGCTGTCTGTCAAAGGGAGAATAGTTATCTACAGAAGATGGCAGGGCCTCGCTCCAAAATCTTAGTGGCTTCTACTGGGATTCACTTATGGGAGCATGCCAAAGGCTCCAAACAGCTTCCATATCTGCCACTGACATCTCAATCACCATTGGATCTGCCGATCATATGGTCCGAGTGGCAGAGCAGTTTGCACAGAGCCTTCTGCTGTTCTGGAACCCACTCAAAACTGGCAGGCTTTTGGGTCACTGGATAAATGGGCCAGAGTAACGCACCCAAATGAGGAATGTGTTGCCTCCAAAATCCAAATAAGCCCACTAGGCATTGTGCCTCTTTCTTGGTTGTAGGAGGGACCAAATGTAACAACTTATCTTTTATCTTAGAAGGAATATCTTGACAGGCCCCAAACCACTGGACCACTAGAAATTTTACTGAGGTAGAAGGGCTCTGAATTTCAGTTGGATTTATATCTCATTCTCTGGCATGCAAATGTCTCATCAATAAGTCCAGTGTGTTTGCTACTTCTTACTGAATCCAATCAGCATAATGTCGTCAATGTAATGGACCAATGTGATATCTTGCAGAAGTGAAAAGAGATCAAGTTGTCTCTGAATAAGATTATGACATAAAGCCGGAGAGTTGATATACCCTTGAGGTAGGATAGAAAAGGTGTAATGCTGGACTTTCCAGTTGGAGACAAATTGGTTCTGGTGGGCCTTATGGACAGTAATGGAGAAAAAGGCATTTGCCAAGTCAATGGCTGCTTACCAAGTAAGAGAGATGTGTTAGTTTGCTCAAGCAATGAAACAACATCTGGTCCAGCAGCTGTAATTGGAGTCACCACTTAATTAAGCTTATGATAATCCACTGTCATTCTCCAAGATCCATCTCTTATCTGCACAGGCCAAATGGTAGCACTGAACAGTGGTATGGTGGGAATTACCACTCCTGTGTCTTTCAAGTCCTTGATGGTGGCACTAATCTCCTCAGTTCCTCCATGGATGCTATATTGTTTTTGATTTACTATTTTTCTAGGTAGAGGCAGCTCTAATGACTTTCATTTGGCCCTTCCAACCATAATGGCCCTCACCCTACCAGTTAGGGAGCTAATGTGAGGATTCTGCCAGCTGCTAAGTATGTCTGTGCCAATTAAGCATTCTGGCACTGGGGAAATGACCACAGGATGAGTCTGGAGACCAACTGGACCCACTATAAGTCAGACCTGAGCTAAAAATCCATAAATTACCTGACCTCCATAAGCCCCTACTTTAACTACAGGATCACGGTGACTTTTTGGGTCTCCTGAAATAAACGTGAGCTCAGAGCCAGTGTCCAGTAGTCCCCAAAATGTCTGATGATTTCCCTTTCCCCAGTGCACCATTACCCTAGTGAAAGGCCAGAGGTCTTCTTGGGGAAGGATGAGAGAAAGATTCACTGCATAAATTGTCAGTAATGTAGTGAGGTCCTTCCTCAAGGGGACCCAGCCTCCCCTTCATTCAAGGGGTTCTGGGTCTCTAAACTAGCTCAAGTCTGGAAATTGATTGAGGGGCCATGATTCTCTGTTTTTTCAATTTAAATTAGTCTTCTGTCCATTCCTAGAAGTTTTCTTCTTACATAAATAAAGTAGAAATCCAGTAGGCTTCCTATCAATTTCACTTCTAGGAACACTGTAGTAAATTAGCCAAAGACGTGTAGAACCAATTAGCTCTACACATCTACATGAGTCAGATTATTCTGATTGCCACTTTGCCTTTGCAGTCCATTACAGTAGCTACGCCCATCTTGGCTTTGACGATTGAGTGCTGCCACTTGGCCCCTGCCACCTCAGGACCCAATTATTCTCATTGTATTTAAATTTTGTAGTTGAGTGACTGCAATTTCCACCATCAGATCTGACATACAGTGAAGAGCAATTACAGGGATCTTCAAAGATGCAGGTGCTGCCCTCACAAATCTATTTCCCGAGGCATTGGTCAAGGGTATACCTTCTGGACACTCCCAGCTGGGATGAGTAGGTCTAAAGTGACTAATACACTCCACCATCCCAGTCTCCCTAAGCCTCTGGATCCTTTCCTCTAAATTAAACCAAGAAAGATCAGGCATTTCCAGCTTGCTCATAATGGGTCATCTTTTAATCCATATTTCAGCTAGCCAAACAAATAAACTATTAGAATCTATTTTAACTCCCCAAGCTGAAACATTAAATGCAGAGTCCCTATTCGTTGGGCCCAAATCAATATAAATTCAGCCTGATCCAACACTATGTTTCTTCCATCATTATCCCACACCCTTAATATCTATTCCCATGCCTGCTCTCCAGATTTCTGTTTATATAAATTAGAAAACTCAAGCAGTTCTTTTGAGTGTAGTGAACCTCCTTATGGGCCACAATCTCAATTGTACCTCTAAGGGCCTGCTGAGACTTCAGTCTAGTCATAGGTCTAGAAGCAAACAGGGGTATTGGGGATGGCTTCTGAGGAGAATCAATATTATCTTGCCTGGCAACTGCCTCAGGGAAGGCCATCACTGTCACTTCAGGCAGCACAGGATTTATCTCTTCAGAAAAAGGTGGAAAAGATGATGGCAGCATGGGTCAGGGAGGGGATGTTGCCCCTACTGGCAACGTGGACACTGTTTCTGCTGGTAAAAAAGGTTAATCAGAGTTTACAAGCTCAGTGTCCCCAGCTTCATCAGGGTCCTCCCACATGTCCCCATTCCAAGATGCAGGGTCCCATTCTTTTCCAGTCAATGCCCTCACTTTTACAGTAGACACCTGGTGAGGCTGTGCGTGCACCTTTCATTACAGGTCAGCCACTCATATAAGAGCTGTGTCTATTTCCCCACAATTTCAGCTCTTTCTCTACAGAAGATAAGACTCTCATTCAGGGCAATCTTAACAGATTTGAGGCTGAGTATCTGCTTCTGAAGCCAGTAGATATAATCCTTGAGTTCATAATTTTCTTTCATCACTTCCTCCACTGAACTTAGGAGCAACCAGCCAGCTTCATTATGTTCCTTGTTTCTCCACCTATGATCAACGCGATTGTGGACAGACAGAATAAACTCCTTGCCTCTCACAAGTGATGATTCAGGAGTATCAAATGCATTTATCTTGCATAACTCTCTAAACAATTCACACCAAGAACTGTCAGTGCTTTCCATACTATTAGAAGTAGGGTCCTTAGTATTTTGGGGTCTAATCATATTAAACAGCCAACTCCAGAAACCCCAAAAACCAACTCAAGAACTTCATTCTTAATTTTCTGTTCCTCAAGAACCACTCCCCGTACCAAAATCTGTATTAGTTGGGGTTCTGTAGAGGGCAAACACTAAGGGAATATATATATGTGTGTGTGTGTGTGTGTGTGTGTGTATGAGTTTTTAAGTATTAACTCACACAATCACAAGGTCCCACAGTAGGCTGTCTGCAGGCTGAGGAACAAGGAGAGTCAGTCTGAGTTCCAAAACTGAAGAAATCACAGTCCGATGTTCAAGAGCAGGAAGCATCTGGCACAGGAGAAAGAGGTAGGCTGGGAGGCTAGGCCAGTCTCTCTTTTCATATTTTTCTGCTTGCTTATATTCTAGCCCTGCTGGCAGCTGATTAGCTTGTGCTCCATTCAGATTAAGAGTGAGTCTCTCTTTCCCAGCCCACTGACTCAAAAGTCAATTTCCTTTAGCAACACCCTCATAGACACACCCTGGATCAATACTTTGTATCCTTCAATCCAATCAAGTTTACTTTCAGTATGGACCATCATGGATGCCTTCAACTTTCTGCCCTTGCAACAACCCTATGTCAACACAAGTCTTGGATTTTCAAGTTATGAGGGTCAAATCTGAGAATCAAAGTCAACACTCTTAGATTAAGAAAGACCTCTGGTTTTTGATAACATATTTGAATTACTTTGCCAACATTGAAACTGCTATTGCTCTGAGCATCTTTTTTTCTGTGAGGTAATGCTTATCCACATTATTTACACTACTTTTAATATGGTATTTTCTTTCTTTACAGCTAAAAAATTTCTGATGCAGGAACAAAGGCTGAACACCTGGAAAAGCAAAATACGTTAGAATACAGATTTGAAATACATTAGCACCTAAATGACAAAGACATTATTCCATATAATACATTATTTAACATCATAAATACACGTTTTGTGTAGTCAATGTGATATCTATTCTACTAGCCTTTAGTTTGCCTTCTTGTAATAGAGACTAGATACATAGAAATTGCATTTTCCAAACTCATTCAGATTCAGGTTTCCAGAGATGATTTAGGTTTGGCTGATCATATGTGCACACAAAATATTGGAAGACATAAGTGAGATGGAGGCCATATGGCAGCTTCCTTTGCTATTCACCTGGGAAATGTGGGCATTAAGGCACTTGCTTTTGGTGAAATGAAATCAACAGTTTCTCCATAGTTCAATATCTGGCTCCACGAGTGCAGAGACAGGATACAAACAATGATTTTGCTGGTGCAGCTTCTAGTAGTACAGTGTGGTTCCAGAGATAAAAGCAGAAGCTGTAATTGATGTTTATCATGATGGTGTCCTGATTGTCTATAGGCATGTGATTTCCTAATTATAATGGATTTTTATTTTGGCAGTTTAATTGATTGTGACAGTGTAAGTGTAGTCCTAGAACCTACAAGTTTATGATGTTAACAGAAAGTTTCTTAGTATGATTTGGATTCCTTGGTATGATTTGGATAGTTGTTCCTGAAACTTAACCTATATCTCTTCTTCAGTCTTCAGTCCCCCTCCACCCCTACTGATTTATTGGGCCTTTTTAATGCTCAACAATAATTCATATCAATATATCCATAGTAGGATATGAAACATTCTATTAATATCTTTTATTTTTATTTATTTATTTTAATTTAATTTAATTTTATTTTATTTTTTTTTTGAGACAGAACCTTGCTCTGCCACCCAGGCTGGAGTGCAGTGGCCAGATCTCAGCTCACTGCGAGCTCCACCTCCGGGGTTCACGCCATTCTCCTGTCTCAGCCTCCCGAGTAGCTGGGACTACAGGCGCCCGCCTCATCACCTGGCTAGTTTTTTGTATTTTCTATTAGAGACGGGGTTTCACCGTATTAGCCAGGATGGTCTCGATCTCCTGACCTCGTGATCCGCCCGTCTCGGCCTCCCAAAGTGCTGGGATTACAGGCTTGAGCCACCGCGCCCGGCCTCTATTAATATCTTTTAATACCCTTAAACAAATTCCCTCTTTCTTAAAGCCAGCTAGAATGGAATACCGTTTCCTATAACTTAACTCAGACAAATACCAAAAACAGGATTTATTAATCAGTCATTACACATATTTCACATTAATGGTGTGTCTTCTCTGACTATATCATTTTTCCTGTATCTAATAAAGTGCAAGGCACATGAAAATTCTTATTATATAGATATATAAATAGAAATAAATATATTTACAATTTAGTATCATACACACATATGTATTTTTTAAATTTCAAAATGTTCCCTTCTAGTTGAATATAAAAATGGCAAGAAAAAAAGTATCATAAACATTCAATGTGAAAGTTTTATAAGAAAACCTGAAAGGTGAACTCTTGGCATTTGAAGTATCAAAGGTATACAGACATTCCTTTGAAGAAGGCAAAGGTTACACAATATATGCATTGTTCAATGACAAATTTACATGGTGTCAAAATAACATTCTGGCTGTGCTTAAATTGGCAAATGTAAGCACAAGTGACCAAGCTGATTTCATTGTATGTTTGTGTACTGTTTTCAATATATCTATATTTTTTAAACAACCTGTGAAGAATTTCTATTCCCAAGCCTTCCTATTGACCATCTTTGGTGTAAGTTTACAGCTATTCCTTAACTTAGTGTAGACAAACTTTGGAAAGAAAGGGTCTACAAAGAAAAAATTTGAAATGTTATCCACAGGTAGTCATAGCTTGATCATTATTTCACTTCTGCTTAACAGTTTTTAATCTACTAGCTATTAATCAGCTAGCTATTAATAACAGCTATTAATCTACTATTAATATACCTATGTCTATTAGGACATAGGTCTGCTCTTATACTTAGGCAGAGTAGGTGTCTTTCAATCTACTTTTACTTGAGGAATTGGGAATCATTGTCAAGCACTTGATCTTTGTGCTTTGACTATATGGTTTCAAATCCCAAGTCTATCACTTAATAACCAGGTGACTCTGAGTAACTTACTTAACTATTCTGAGGCTGAATGTCTATATCTATTAATTATCTATAGATTCTTCTGCATCTATTCATATTTAATAAGTTATAGTAGGTAAAATAGTTATAGTAGTTTACATAAAGATTAAATACAATTCTTCTTCTCCCAAAGCATTTAGCATATGCTTTCCATATAGAGGTAGATTAAATAAAGGCTAGCTTTTAGACTTATTGTGTTTCATTTTTGGATATCCTCATTCAAAATATCTCTCCCATAGGCCTACCAGCATTACCAATCAACAATTTTAGCATTAACCCATCTAGGCGGTCTAAATAAGATATGTTTAAACTTTACTTAGGCATTAAGTTAGACCCAATGCATTAACTAAATTATTTTCTCTAATTGCAATATTCACCTTTCAGAAAACGATGACAATATGATGCAGTTGTATACATTTTGGATGGAACAAAGGAGAGTAAGAACATATGGTAACTGTGGGGCTATAAGGGAGATAAGTTTTCAGAAAATGGAGAAAAGGCCACTGGAAAAAATTCTACTTAATTCAACATAATGTTAATGGGATTTTGAATATCTAAATAATATTAACTGAAAATTATATTAAGAACCTATGATTTTAAGTACCTGCAAAACTATTTTAATGCATAATAACTACCAGTGATATCTTATTTGATATTTCATATATAAATGATAAGAATAATTGATCTGATAATCAAATTTACAAGATGTTCTTCTTATCCAATCATATGTGCTGTATATTTACACAGAAAGGTTATAATAATTTCAATTAGTCTTCTAGTTGACTTTTTTGTGTTCCTTTGGCAAGACTTAATTAATTTTCAATCAATTGCTAAGGAGCACTTATTAAGGTATAGCGGGTATTACAGAGGCACTGAATATATTAATTTCTTATGACTTGAGTTATTAATATATTTATTCCAGCAAGGTTTTTAGACAATTAATTAAAACTCTTTGCAAAGGCAACATATTGCGACGTACTTAAGATAATTACCAGAGTAAGACACCTTAACAACAACAACAAGAAAAAAAAAAAAAAAAAAAAACAGAAGACAAATGAAAATATACCTTGGTTGTGGCAATTTTGTTGAACAGAACAAGTATCTTTTTTACACCAAATAAAACCGCATTTAAAAAAATCATTTTGATTTCTAATATTGTTTGGCAATGCTACAGTATAGGTTTCGTCATAAATGGTGCAGTGCTATTACTGTTAATGTGTTATGTTCTGATAATGTAGTCAGTAACTAATGTCACCACATGAAGAGACTTTGTTTGAAATATGACTTAATTACCTTGCACCTCCATTTGCACTTTCTTAAATATGTTTAATCATAATTTTCAAATATTTTTCTCAATAGTACATTAATTTCTTTCTTGAAATAAAATATTTATGAAGCCCAGCTGGGTAATGTGTGCATTGACAGCGAGTGGCAGAACAAGGAGTACCATGGGCTTATGAACTTCACGTCACAGATCTCCCTGTATTGCAGCCAGCTAGAGGGCCAGGAATATTACTACAACAACCTGCTCAACTCCAAGGTCCTCAGAGTGGCAGGCTCGTAAGTTTCTGCTCTCCTTCAGGTGGAGTCCCCTGGATAGGGGGATACAAGTTGAAGGACCCTTACCTCTGGCTCTTAGCTGACCTGCCAATAAAATAGTATGACCCAAGGAAAAAAATTAAAATAATAAAAATAATTAGGTAATAAAATAAAATATTTTAAAATAAAATAAACACTTTATTTTATTTTAATATCTACTTTTTTATTTTGAGACCCTGCTTCTCATCTAGGGTCCAATTTCATTAATATCTTTGTATTCTGAGCATGGGTTCTGGACAATGACTAGTAAATTAATGTAAATAAATGCTTGCACAAATTGATATTGTTTAGATTGATTTAGAACATATTTGTTGTGACTAATATCAGAGTGTGCTTTACTTCTTTGAAGAAAGAAGTTAGAATTCAAAAAACTTGTGTGATCAGAGAATATTTATTGATTGAACAAAGACATCTTTCAGTTTTCAGAAGATTAAAAGGACTTGTTCAAGGTAAAAAAAAAAAAAAAAAAAAAAAAAAGCATAGTGTGTATTAGACGAGGTTTTCTTATTCATTCCACTTATCTTTTCATTATAATTTGTAGTTTTAAATTGGCTAGTCCACATGATAGTAACAAAGATAATTATGCTTGTATATATTCAAAATGTATGATTAGAATTACCTTAATTTTAAAAATTAAGGCAAGAGCATTATCTTACCGTTAAAAATAATTTGATTAGTTTCTAGATTCATGTTGCTATCAGCTTAAGCAGGTACATTATGTTAAAATTTTAAAATTATCCTATTGAGATTTTCTTTGTAAAATAGATACTAATAGTGTATTTTAAGGTTGTATTTAAGGTCTACATACTTGAACTAGTGACTATGCATACTATAGAAAATTTCCTTTCTTTTTCTGTTTATGTTCTCTAAATTGTCAAGATCTCCAGACAAAAGCCAAAGTTCACATATTACTTTTAGTCAAAATATTTAAAGCATACGTTGAGTGAAACTTATATAGGTGCAAATTTTGTGGGTCCAGAACAAAGCTGAAAATGGCAAATCTTTCATTTTATCACTCTTGGAGAAAAATATTAAAAATTGTTTTTTATTACAGAAAGTAAATAACATTTTAAAACATTTTATGTGTTTATTTTCACCAAGGTACAAAAACATAGATCTTTGCCTAATAATTGTTATTCAGGTCTACTGTTAAAATAGGCCAGACAGAAAATATAACAAATCTGGAAGACGTTCTTTTTTACAGAGAGTGATTATATGTTTATATCACAAAGATTCACCTGAAAACGTTATGATATTATGGATGATATTGAAGATAAGATTTCTTCCTTATAAAACTACAAAAATAATTTCTTTGTCTCATGATTCTGGCAATCTGCAGGAAGATTGAAAATTTACTTGATACCCATAACATTTATTCAATTAATCCATTCGTCTGAGAGGTGGTTATTGGTGATCAATAATTAAAAGCATGATTTTTCCCCCCTAAGTCTGTGGCGTGAGGATGAATAAAAAGAAACGAGAGGGCCAGAAAGACAGCACAGTTTTAGAAAATACCCACTCTACTGCAGCCAATACTACAAAAAAAATTGTGGTCACACCTACACCCATGCCCACAAAAACTGGATGAGGAGTCTAGAATTCCAATCTTCCCTAGCTGTAACAAGGGGTTTCTAACTTTGCTGGGGTGGTATTAGAGGATAAGTAGGGAACCAGGACTTTCATCTCCTCCAGGTAGAATCGACCTGAGCTGTGCTGAAAGTGAAGACCTCATTGGAACCTGGACTTCCACCTCCATCCAATAGTAACGAGGCATCCTTTTCCCTCCTCCTTCTTCCTAGGGTAGTGTCAGAAGAGGCCTAATACAGAGTCAGATCTTTTACCAGCAGCCACTATACATAAGGCCATCAACCTCTCTTCTCATGATGTCAGTAGAGACAATCAGAGGAGCAGTAATGAAGCACTCTTATCCCTCCCATAAAAGAACGTATCATTGGAGGCTTAGTGGGGAGCCAGGACTCTCATCCCTGCCTGGGAGTAATGAAGAACCTCCCCCTTCTGGTGTCAACAGAAGCTAAGTAAAGAATGTAGGTGTCTATCCACCATGGGAGGTAAGGAGCCAGTGCCTCCTCATCTGAGGCCAGAGCAGTTTCAGAAGAAGCTGGCTAAAAGATAAAATTTAAATAATGTCTGAAATCTTAAAATATAATGCCCCAAATCTTCAGGTTTTAATAAAAAGGAAATGCATCATAGCAAGAAACAGTAAGATCTCAAATTGAATGACAGATGACAGTCAATAGATGCCAGCACTACATGACAGAGATGTTAGGATTATCTAACAAAGATTTTTAAGCAGCCATCATAAAAGCGATTCAAGGAGCAATTACAAAAATTCTTGAAACAAATTAAAAAATAGTCTCACAAATAAATATAAAGTTTCAGCAAAGAAATAAAATATAAATTAAATGGAAATTTTAGAACTGAAAATATAACTGTGTAGACTGATTCAGCAGCAGCATGGGAAGGACAGAGAACAGAATCAATGAACTGGAAGATAGAACTATTAAAATCATACAGTTTTAACAACAGAGAGAAAATAGACTGAATTTTAAGAGAACCTGTGGCACTACAACAAACAGCTTAATATTCATGCCATCATGTCCCAGAAGGAAAGGAGAGAGAGAATGGAATAGAAAAAGTACTTGCAAGAAGAGTGACTGAAAATTTCAAATTTGGCAAAAATAAAAAATAAATTAAAATCAATCTGAAGATTCAATGCTTGAGCAAACTCCAAAGAGAATACACCCAAATAAATCAATACCAAGACACATCATACTCAAACTTCTGAAAACTAAAGATAAAGAAAAGTTTTTGAAGTCTGTGAGAGAGGTGATACCTTATCTATAGGGGAAAACAATTTGAATCATAGTGGGTTTCACATCAGGACTACAGAGACCAGAAAAATGTAGCACAGATTTTTTAAGTGCCAAAAATAAAAGTGCTATTTACCCATAATCTTGTATCTAATGAAAATAGCCTTTAAAAAGGAAGGCAAAATCAAGACTTTCTCAGGTGAAGGAAAATGTAGGAAGTTTTCCACCAATAGAGCTATCCTAAATGAAGAGCCAAAGGAAGTTCTCTAAACAGTAAGGAGGTGATAAGAAAAAAAGACTAGGAATAACATGAAGTAAGAAAAATCACAGTAAGAAAAATATGAATAAATCTGCTACACACCTTTTAGAATAGCTAAAATCCAGACACTGGTAATATCAAATGTTGGTGTAAATGTGGAAAGACAGAAACTTATTTATTGCTGGTGGGAATGTAAAATTGTACAACCGCTTTGGGAAACAGTTTGACAGTTTCTTCCAAAGCTAAACATAATCTTACCATACGATTCAGAGACTTCACTCCTTGGTATTTACACAAATGAATTGAAAATATGTCTTCACAAAAACCTGCACATGAGTATTTACAGTAGCTTTATTCATAATTGCCAAAACTTGGAAGCAACCAATGTGTTTTTCTATAGGCAAATTAATACATAAATTGTGGCACATACATCAAATTGAATGATATTCAGTGATAAATAGAAATGACCTATTGGGTAATAAAAAGACATGAAGGAAGAATAAATGCATATTGCTAAGTGAAAAATGTTAGGCCACATATTGTATGACTCCCACAATTGGACATTTTGAAAAAGTCAAGAGTGTGGAGACAGTAAAATGATCAATGTTTGCTGGGAAGGAGGAGGAGAGAAATAATAGGTTGGAGCACAGGAGATTTGTAGGGTAGTGTAACTATTCTGTATCATACTGTATTGGTGAACATATGTCATTATACCTTTGCTAGCACCTATAGAATGTACAATGGAAAGACTAAACCCTAATGTGAACTGTGGACTTTAGTTAATTAAGAATGTATCAAGATTGGCTCATCAGTTGTAATAAATCAGTCACATGAATGCAAGATGTTAATAATATGGAAAATTGTGTTTCAGATGGTGGTGAGGGGGTATATAAGAATCTTTTTTACAACTATTTAATTTTTCTGAAAACCTCTTTAAAAATAATATAAAAATATTGGTACATACAAGAGACTGTTTCTTTTTTTTGACTCTTCTAAAGTATTCAGATTAGTTAAAAACTGAAACAAGACCAGATGTCCTTAAAATGGTGAAATATTAAACAAATGATGGTATGTCCATACCATAAAATACTATTAATATTGAGACATAAAAAGGAGCAAATTATTGATACATGTGACAATCTGGCTGGTTTACAAGAGAATTATGCTCCTGCGTTAAAAAAAAAAAAAAAAAAAAAAAAAAAAGCGTCAGGGTCAAGAGGTTACATATTGCATGATTTCATTTATATAACATTCTTGAAATGATACAACCATTAAATGAAGAGCAGATTAGTATCTGTCAGGAGTGAGGGAGGAAGAAATAAAAACATGGTCAGAAAGTAAAAATTACATGTTTGCTATATATAAACCCTCACTAAATAACATGTTTAAAGAATAATTTAGCAGGTATACAGTCACTCTAAGAGGAGAAAAAGAAAACAAAGTTAAAAATATGCAGATAAATCTAAACAAACATCAAATATGTATAACAGCAACAAAAATAATAATGTCTTTGGGATGAAAAAAGACTAAATAAAACCACAGAGAGTTGTGAAGAAATGAAGTATTGAGTTATTCTGGTAGAAAACAGAAATAATAGCATCATATCTATTTTACGAGTCAGTTTTTGTACCAGTACCATGCTATTTTGGTTACTGTAGCCTTATAGAATAGTAGTATAGCTTTGAAGTTGAGTGTTACAGTGCCTCCAACTTCATTCTTTTTTGCTTAGAATTGCTTTGGCTCTACGGGCTCTTTTTTGGTTCCACATTAATTTTAGAATAGTTTTTTTTCTAGTTTTGTGGAAAAATGTTGGGAGCTTGACAGGAATAGCATCAAATTTATAAAGTGCTTTGTGCAGTATGGCAATTTTGTTAATGACAATATTGATTCTTTCTATCCATGAGCATGGAATGTTTTTCCATTTGTTAGTGTCATCTTTTATTTCTTTCAGCAATGTTTTGTAGTTCTCCTTGTAGAAAACTTTCACCTCCTCATTAAGCTGTGTTCCTAGGTGTTTTGTTTTTTTGTGACTATTGTAGGTGGGATTGTGTTCTCGATTTGGCTTTTAGCTTGGATGTTATTGGTGTATAGCAATGCTAAAGATTTTTATACATTGATTTTGTATCCTGAAACTTTACTGAAGTTGTTTATCATTTATAGGAAACTTTCTTTGGGGAGTCTTCTACATATAGAATCATACTGTCAGTGAACAGAGATAATTTGACTTCTTTTTTCCTATTTGAATACCTTTTATTTTCTTCTCTTGACTGATTGCTGTAGCTAGGACTTCCAGTACTATGTTCAAAAGGAGTATTGCAAGTAGGCATCCTTGTCTTGTTTCTGTTCTTAAGGGGAGTGCCTCTAGCTTTTACCTGTTCAGTATGATGTAGGCTTTGGGTTTGTCATAGCAGCTCTTATTATGTTGAGTATCTTTCTTCAATGACTAGTTTGTTGAGGGTTTTTATCATGAAAGGATGTTGGATTCTATAGAAATGTTTCTCTGTGCCTATTGAGGTGATCATATGATTTTTGTCTATTATGAAAAAGAAAAAATATAACAGCTGCTGGGAGGCTGTGGAGAAAAGGGGATGTAACTGTTAGTGGGAACATAAATTAATTCAGCCACTGTGGAAACCAAGTGGAGATTTCTCAAAAGTAAAAATTGTAATATCATTAGGCCCAGCAATCCGCTACTAGGTATATATGAAAAGAAAAATAAATTATTCTATAAAATAGACACATACCCTTGTATGTTCATTGCAGCATTATTAACAATAGCAAATTCATGTAACCAATGTATGTTCCCATTGACAGTGGGTTAAATAAAAAAAGTGGTACCTATATATCATGGAATATTATGCTGCCACAAAAAAAGATAGAATATCCTTTTGCAACAACATGGATGCAGCTTGAAGTTATCATCCAAGTAAATTAATGCAGGCATGGAAAACCAAATACCACATGTTCTCATTTATAAGTGGGAGCTAAACAGTGGGTACATATGGACATAAAGATGGGAACAATAGACACTGGGGACTACTAGAGGGGGAAGGGGAAAAGGGTTGAAAACCTACCTGTTGGGTACTATGTTGACTACCTCAGTGATGGGATCACTCATACCTCAAACCTCAGCATCACACACTATACGCATATAACAAACCTGCACATGTACCTCTGGATCTAAAATAAAATTTAAAGTAATTTTAAAAAAGAAAACTGGAAAGACTGAGAAAAAGATAAAACAAATGTATTTATTAATGCTCATTAATAATCATGATAAGGCATATTAAAACATCAAATTATGCCACTTCACACACTTACAACATGAAACAACAAAGCAGTTAACAACCGCTAAGTAACTTGAACATTTCTGCATTTCTTGGTGATGTGAATTGGTACAGTTATTTGGAATTCTATTTGTCTTTTTCTAGTGAAATAAAGTTGTGGCTGCCTCAAGTACTAGCATTTGTACCCTTAATGGCATACTCTTCAGCCTTGTTACTCCAAATGTGGTCTTTGGAGCACTGCATTGGCAACTTCTTGTACTTTGCTGGAAATGAAGAATTTTACTCCATCTCTACTACTGAATAACAATTATTTTATCATTTGCCATCTATAAACCTGCTGTAGATGAATGTGTCACAGACTTCTCTTATGACATACATTGAAAATTGTATTTGTAAGGAAACACAAATAAACCCATTATATCCTAGGTATTTTCAAGGCTGACTTTTCACCAGGGCTTTTGATAATGATGACAAAAAAACTCTGTAGTCTAAAAGAAAATAATAAATTCAGTAGCATATTTAAAAATCGTTCTGAATGGTAAAATATTGGAAAAGTACAAATACAAATGACAAGCTGAGTTTTAAAATATGCTACCCATTTTTAAAACATTAATCTCTATATTATATAAAGAACTCTTTCAAATAATTAAAAGACCAACACATTTCAAGAATTGGGAATGACTATACATATAAAGAACATAGAGAAACAAATACAAATTGTTGTTAAACATGCGAAAAGTCATCAACTTTATTTAGAAAATTATCAATTTTATAAGTTAGGAGAATCAAGTATATAATAACATTGTATAAGAGAAGGGAGTTAAGAAACATGGTCTCATATATTTTTGGGCAGAATATAAAGTGTTACAATCTCTATAAAGGAAATTTGAACCCACTTATCAAAAATTCCATTAATAATAATATTCCCTGTACATGTTTAGACATGAGGAATAATATATGGGCAAAAATATTAATAAGATCATTATAACACAAAAGTGTTAGAAAAAACTAAAAGTCCTGTATCAGTTCATTTTCACACTGCTGTGAACAAATACCTGAGACTGAGTGATTTATAAAGAAAAAAAGGTTTAATGGACTCACAGTTCCACGTGGCTAGGGAGCCTCACAATCACATTGGAAGGTGAAGGAGGAGCAAAGGCACATTTTACATGGTAGCAGGCAAGAGAGCATGTGCAGGGAAACTGCCCATTATAAAATCATCGGATCTTATGAGACTTATTCACTATTTTGAGAACAGCATGGGAAAAACGTCCCCAAGATTCAATCACCTTTCACCGGGTCCCTCCCATGACACTTGGGGATTATGGAAGTTACAATTCAGAATGAGATTTGGGTGGGGACACAGGAAAACCACATTGTTCCACATCTGAGCCCTCTCAAATTTCATGTTTTCACATTTCAAAATTAATCACACTTTCCCAACAGTTCCTCGGAGTATACTCTTTTCAGCATTAGCTCAAAAGTTCATAGTCCAAAAAGAAAAAAAAAAAACATAACAGCTCTTCTGAGACAAGGCAAGTCTGTTCTGCCCATGAACCTGTAAAATAAAAAGCAAGTTAGTTACTTCCTATACACAATGGGGGTACAGGCATTGGATAAATACACATGTACCAAATGGGAAAAATTGGCCAAATTGATGGGGCTACAGGCCTATGCAAGTCCAAAATCTAGATGGGCAGTAAAATCTTAAAGCTCCAAAATGATCTTCTTTGACTCTGTCTCACATCCAGGTCACACTGATGGAAAAGATGGGCTCCCATGGTCTTCGACAGCTCCACCCCTGTGACTTTGCAAGGTACATTCCCCCTCCTGGCTGCTTTTATAGGCTTGCATTGAGTGCCTGAGTCTTTTCCAGATACACTGTGAAGCTGTTGGTGGTTCTACCATTCTGGAGGTCTGGAGGACCATGGCCCTCTTCTCACAGCTCCACTAGGCAGTGCGCCTGTGGAGACTGTGTGTGGGGTCTCCCACTTCACATTTCCCTTCTTCCCTGCCCTAGCAGAAGTTCTCCATGAGGGTTTCACCCCTGTAGCACACCTCTATCTGGACACTCAGGTGTTTCCATACATCCTCTCAAATCTAGGCAGAGGTTCCTTAACCTTAATTCTTTTTTTTTTTTTTTTTCTGAGATGGAGTCTTGCTCTGTTGCCCAGGCTGGAGTGCAGCAGCACAGTCTTGGCTCACTGCAAGCTCTTCCTCTAATTCTTGACTTCTGTGTACCCATAGGCCCAACACCATGTGAAAGCCATCAAGGCTTGGGGCTACCACCCTCTGAAGCAACACCCTGAGCTGTACATTGACCTGTTTTAGCCATGGCTGTGACACAGGGCACCAAGTCCTATGACTGCACAATGCAGCAAGGTCCTGGGCCTGGCCCAGAAAATCATTTTTTTCCTCCTAGGTTTCCTGGCTTGTGATGGGATGGGGTGCTGTGAAGACCTCTGTCATGCCCTGGAGACATTGTCCTTATTGTCTTGGCAATTACCATTTGGTTTGTCATGACTTATGCAAATTTTTGCAGCCAGTTTGAACTTCTCCTCAGAATTTTTTTTTTCTTTTATTGCGTTGTAAAGGTGCCAATTTTCCTAACTTTTATGCCCTGCCTTCTGTTTAAACATTAGCTCCAATTCCAAACCATATCTCTGTGAATGAATAAAACTGAATGTTTTTAAGAGCACCCAAGTCACACCTTGAATCTTTTGCTGCTTAGCGATTCCTTCTGCCAGATACCATAAACCATCTCTCTCAAGTTCAAATTTCCATAGATTTCTAGGGCAGGAACAAAATGCTGCCAGTCTCTTTGCTAAAGCATAGCATGTATCACCTTTGCTCCAATTCCCAATGAATTCCTCATCTCCATTTGAGATCACCTCAGCCTGGACTTTTCGGTCAAAACCATTCAACAAGTCTCTAGGAAGTTCCAAACTTTCCCATATCTTCCTGTCTTCTTCTGAGCCCTCCAAAGTGTTCCAACCTCTGCCTGTTACCCAGTTCTAAAGTTGCTTCTACATGTTTATTATCTTAATAGCAGTACTCCATTTTACCAGTGCCAATTTACTGTATTAGTCCATTTTCATACTACTATGAATAAATACTCGTGACTGGGTATTTTATAAAGAAAAAGAGTTTGCTCCCAGGTTCACATGGCTGGGGAGGCTTCACAATTATGGCCAAAGGTGAAGGAGGAGCAAAGACACATCTTACATGGAGGCACGCAAGAGAGCATTTGCAGCAGAACAGCCCTTTGTAAAACCATTTCCTCCTAGGCTTCCTGGCTTGTGATGAGAGAGGCTACCATGAAGACCTCTAACATGTCTTGGAGACATTTTCCCCATTGTTTTAGCAATTAACATTTGGCTCCCCATTACTTATGCAAATTTCAGATCTTGTGAGACTTCTTCACTATTGTAAGAACAGCATGGGAAAAACTGGCCCCCATGATTCAATTATCTCTCACCATGTCCCTCCAATGACATGTGGGGATTATGGGAGTTACAATTCAATATGAGATTTGGGTGGGGACACAGCCAAACCATATCAAGTCCACTGAAAAAAATTGTGATAAAAATATGTAAAATGAACTGTAGAACATTCATAGTGTACTGGTTTGCTCTCATGCCACTAATAAAGACATAACTGAGATTGGATAATTTATAAAGAAAAAGAGGTTTAATGCACTCACAGTTCCACATGGCTGGGAGGCCTCACAGTAATGGTGGAAGGTAAAAAGCACATCTTACATGGCAGCAGGTAAAAGAAAGAATGATAGCCAAGTGAAAGGTATTTTCCCTTATGAAACCATCAGACCTTGTGTGACTTATTCACTGCCACTAGAATAGTATGGGGGAAACCACCCCCATGATGCAATTATCTCTCCCCATGTCCATCTCACAACACATGGGAATTATGGGATCTACAATTCAAGATGAGATTTAGGTGAGGATACAGGCAAACCATGTTACATGTTATGTTAAATTGCAACCAGCATAAAATGATGAGGCAACTCTATATGAACTAACAGGGAATAATTTATAAGATATATCAACTAAGTAAATAAGTATGATATACAAAACTCTGAATAGAATACAAGGTAAATAAACTTTAAAGTATATTCTATTAAATGTAATTTTGAAAAATATATAGAATAGTTATAAAAATCCCTATATACACAGATATTTATGCAAACTTAAAATACTTTAGAAGGACACATTTATGCAAACTTAAAATACTTTAGAAGACATTGGTAGCATTAGCTGTTTCTGGGAAGAAGTCAGCACTGCATGGAGGGACCTGGGCAGAGCTGTCACTGTCACCTGAGAGACACAGCAAGCCCACAACTACCCTATGGGGACAGAGCCCAGAACTGCAGGATTCCTGGGTCCTGCTGGTACTCCACATTTTCTGAAGCCAGTGAAAGCCAGAAGAATAGAAGTATGTATTTATGTATTAGAAGTATTTATGACCGTCAGCATATTGGACACATAGCAGGGAGGAGAAAACAGATAGCTGATATGCAGGGGAGAAAGAAGATATCCAGTGTTTGTGTGTTAACTATAACTTGTCTTTCCTAAAACAATAACAATAAATGCTTGTATTTTTAAATAGTGAGCATTCGTTTATTTTACTTTAAAATTTGTCACAGGTTTGAAATTTGCACGCTAAATTTAGACGTGTAGAAAGTGAATAACTTTATATTCAGTAACTAAGGTACTTCTCTTCTGGAATCCTCACTTTGTCCTGGCTTTGGATTTGCATTTGAATGGAGCAAAGCAGGGAGGAAAACAGGTAACTTACACTTGTAAGCGAATGTTAATTGCTTCCAACGGCATAATAATTGTACAGTGGACTTTGGAGACTTAGTGGAGAAGAGTGGGAGGGTGATGAGGGATAGAAGATTACATATTGGGCACAGTGTACACTGCTCATATGACAGGTGCACCAAAAATCTCAGAAATCAACTCTAAAGAACTTATCTATTAACCAGAAACCACCTGTATACCCAAAACTATTAGCAAACTATCACAAGAACAGAAAACTAAACACTGCATGTTCTCACTCATAGGTGGGAACTGAACAATGAGATCACTTGGACTTGGGAAGGGGAACATCACACACCGGGGCCTATCATGGGGAGGGGGGAGGCGGGAGGGACTGCACTGGGAGTTATACCTGATATAAATGATGAATTAAAAAAAAAAAAAAAAAAAAAAAGACAATCAAAGAACTAGAAAAAAAAAATAAAAATAAATAAATCAAAATTACAGAAATATAAACTCATGTAAATACTAATTAAGGATAGGTCCTAGGTCCTAGATATCAGGGTTATTCTTCCCTGCCTTAAAGTTTGAGTTCTCCTCCCTCCTTTATGACTGTTTCTAGGGTAAAATGTTTCTCATCCTGGTTTGTGAGGTGGTGAGGGATGGGAAAGAGGTATGGGAAGCCCAAGAGAATGTTTACAGATCTATGATCTGACCTCGAGTCCCTGTTCCTCTTTGCTGGAGTGTAACTGGTATGGCTCCACTGGCCTGATCATTGTGTGTGATATCCATGGATTTACTTGTTCTTTTAGGATCATAATTGCACCTGTTGTTAATGTTCAAGAGCTATGCCTTAGCCTCTAGAATCTTTAGCATGTCTTTCCACTTGTCCAGGTCTCTTTCAGACCAATTATTCCTGTAAGGTAAGCCTCTCTGCCTCCGCCAACAGACATTGCGAATACACTTCCCAAACACTATGTTGGACAGAGCACTATACATACACAACTTCTTTTCTTATGCCCTAGAAAGCAGGATTCCTTATATACAACAGGATAACTCTAGAACTCCCGTTTCCTGAAGTTTGTCCCAACTATGAGGGAATCCAGACTATCTGAATCTTATCTCCTGCCTTTCTTCTATTTTCTCTCTTCTTGAGCTATCTCCCTCAGATCAAGTACACAGTATTTCAAAGGGCTTCCTTCTTCTTATAGGCTGGGACTGTTACTCATATCCTTAACTTTCTCCTATGCTATGGATTTTTCTATGGAAAACTTTTTAAACTTCATCCTAGATATACATTTGGCAAATGATAGACTTTATAAATCTCCTTTTATTTTTATTTTAATTTATTCTATTCTCTTTTATTTTTTGATACAGGATCTCTCTGTGTCACCCAGGCTAGAGGTCAATGATGCCATCACCTCTCATTGCCTCCTCAACCTCCTGAGCTCAAAGGATACTCTCGCCTCAGTTCCTCAAGTAACTAACCACAGGCATGTGGTCATTTTTTAACTTTCATTTTGTAGAGTTGGGGGTCTTCCTGTGTTGCCCAGGCTGCTTTCAAACTCCTGGGATCAAGGAGTTTGATCCTTCCGCCTCAGCCTCCTGAAGTGCTGGGATTACAGTTGTGAGCCACTGCACCTAGCCCAATTCTGTTTTTTAAAAAATAAATTTTCAATAAATCAGTATTGAATTAACAAACAAATATATGGAAGCCTAAATACATGTTAGAATAATAACCAAAAATATTGACTATTTTTGTGTTTTCTCTTTATGTCACTCTTATCTTTTTTTAAAAGTAAGAATACGTGGTTGATTTTGTAAAGTAAAAGCAATGTAAAATTAAAGTATTCACTTCTGATGCAAAGAACATTTACAGATATAATTGAGCATCCAGTTGAAAAATTTAGACAAGAGATTTTATTCTGTAAATTTTTCTATGTTGAATTTCCACAAAATTGTATGTATGGAATCTCTGAACTAGGTTAAGTAATTGGTGAATTAATTCCTAACTGTAAGTTTGAGTAGAAGAAAAAATGTGTCCATGCCATGCAATTTCATTAAAAGTACTGGTCTCGTTACATCGTTTGACTTGTCCTTTACAATGAGATGTGAATTTTCTGTTTGGATTTTTATAAGGAGCAAAGATATTTTACAAAATAAGCACTTGTTTTTGCATCCTTATGCTTTTCAATGTTGTTGAATTAATTTTTAAAAAGAAATTTGAAAAGCAGGAGATATCTGTTAGATTTTGGAACTTGGTTATTGCAGAGACATTTATTTTGTGAGCCTTGAAGGAGAACAGTCTAGGAACTGATAGCCCAAGGTCAAGCTTCATTCAGTCTTCTCTGGAAAGTAAACGATGAATCTTTTTGAAACATTTTATCAGGAAAACAATTGTTTCCCGCTGAAAGGACATGAGTATAAGATGTGTCCATTATAATGCACATGTCAAAATTCATAAAAGATAGTGGCTTTTGTCTCTAACCTAAGCAGTCCAGCACTGATGGTTCAGGACATTTTGACTGGAGTCAACATCATAGTACACTTTTTCTCTCCTTCTTTACTCATGTAAAAAGATGGGGCAGTAAGAAATCCTTTTGCTCAGTCTAGTCTGAAGGAAGAACCACTCTCCTAATATTTATTGAGACATGACACATCATCTAAAATAAGTTTTCAACTTCGTATTTCCCAGGAAATACCATCTCTTTTTCCCACTATCAAAGGAGTTCTAAAATATGAGAGACATTTTGTACGCTCAAAATCTGATACAGTTTACCCAGTGTAGATCCTTTGTAATTATTCATTGAATTGGGTTCAATTTATTTACCTGTTTTATTTAATAATAAATTAGATAAACCTGCTTATAAATTTCTGAAAGGATATTAAATATATGTTATCAAATATAAACTAGGAACAAAGATAAAATGGATGATTTCTTATGTGGTTTTTATTTATTCTAGTGTGTGAAGCTAGAGTCAGAAATATAGCAAGGTTCTAAATGCTCTTTGGAGCATATGACAAGAAATCAGAAAATGATTGGAAGAGTAATGCATACAATTGGGAAAGTAATCAGCAGGTAAGGGCCACCATTAAATACACAAATAAAGCAAAGTCTAAAAAGTGAAATAAACCTAGGTTACAAAATGTTTCTTTGTTCTTTCTACTTTTTAGTAAACAGATATCTAATGCCATCAAGACCTCTTTCAATACATGGCCTTAGTTAACTGAGTAATTCTACAGAATGCAAATGACCTAAATGTCATTTTCTTTCATTAAGTTGCATATTATTTGGCACAAATAAAAGCTATCCAAATTATTCACAAATAGCAGTAGGAATCATGAGCATAACAGTAGGAATGAATTTATTTTGGATAGATAAAGCATTAAAGTTCATACAAATTCACTTTTTAAATAGAGCACATGAACATATATGTACATAAAATATGACCTCTTATGTTTTCATATTAGATAAATTGTCCATAAGCATACTAATTGGTGAATTTTAATCAATACTTATAAACTTATGTCAATGAATGTTTCATGAATATTCACTAATTATTCATGATAATTTACATGGATAATATCAACATTTTGAGAACTATGTGTTGAAAATATTTTAGAATAGATGTAGTAATATTGCAGTTATTTAAGTCATGTCTCCATTTTACTTGCATTGTATCATTTATCTAAAAATATTAATTTCTTCTATGAACTATTTTTTGTTTTAGTTAGCAATGCTACAGTAAAAATAACAAGAAAGCCAGCTCATCTTACTATGTATGCCATGCAATCAACAGATCTGTAAAACCCAAAATATTAAAAAAAAAAGTTTAATGTTTCTGTCAGACAATATCATGGTGCTATAGCTCAATTTTATAATTTGGACTACCTTTCAATTTTTTAATTTCCATTTACTTCTTCATTTTTTAACCTCTATCTGATCCTTTCAGCTAGATTGCCACCTTCTACCTTAAACAGGGAACTGTAATCTAAATGGATTATCTCATGTGGAAATGGAAGCCTCTGGTCTCTGGGAAATGAGTTATGGATGTAAGGTGGAAATGGAGCAGAACATTTTTTTTAATTCTAAAAATCTGACAAGGAAACACTTATTCTCTGACAACCATTTTTAAAACATCAATTGATTTTAAGTTTTTGTGTCAGATATTCGGAATAAAACAACATACAAGAAACAGTTCTGACCCTCAAGGAGGTCACAGTCAAAGAGAGGACATAAACTTTAACTGAAATTATTGCATTATTATGCTAGATGGTATTATAAATAGAAAACATATGGTGAGAGGACAAACCAGAAAATGAGCCACATGAATTTTTAAGACAACAGGTAAAATAGTTGATTACTTGAGTTATAAGTTTCTAAATAATATTTTCCCATATACATAATATACTTTGCTCATATGTATTTATATTATCAGTGGAAAATTTACATGTTGAAAATAAATTATTTATTAAGCAAAGGCAAGCATAATTATTTTGTGGATTTTGTATAATTTTCAAAGACCTACTTTCTAAATTCAATAATGTATCTTTCCCCTGTAGCCATTTTAGTGACTATATAGGGTGATTGTGTCTTGATAATTGAATCTCAAACATATATAAAAGAATAGCCTGGAAAATGTGCAATTTTGTCTATAGATTTTTCTGTTGAATAAGTATGTAAATGTGTTTCACAGAATTCGGGAAATGGAGAATAATAGAGATGATAATTTGCTGGTGGTCAAATTACTCCAATATTTTAGTTTCACCTTTTAAGTAATTCACAGATTATCAGTTTATATGTTTTTTTTTCAATTTGGGCATTAGTTCCTAAATTTATTGCCTGCTTGGCTAGAAAGTGACAAGTAAACCTTTGAAAATGAAAACATTATAAAAATTGTAGTGAAAACCTTTAATTATTTCAGTCCTTAGAAAAAATGGCTTGATAATTTTATGTTATATACTTGAAACATATTCTCAGGCTGTGTACTACCTCACTGTGTTAGACTTTTTCAGTTCTACCAGTACTCTTTTATTTTTTAAACTTAGTAAAATTTAGCAATTAATAAATAATAATATTGTTACTGTCTACCAATAAAGTCATATATTCATAAGCTATTTGATATCTTGTATAACTCCTTTTTTGTAAAATATGATTTAAGCCTAAAAATATTCAATCAAATCACCACATTTAATTGTGTGCTCATCACTAAACATGTTCTTATTTCTTTCTTTGCCATTAGAAAAAAAATGACAAATTTATCACATAAAGTAATTTTAAAAGTGAAGTGAATTCCTGTCAATAAAGCACATTCAAATTTTTCTGTGAATAGATAATTCCCCTCCTCTCAGACTCAGGAAGAAGCAGTGAAAACTCTGATGGATGGGAAATGTACTAACAATTACATATTATCTGAATAATAAAAATGAAATTAATTATTTCTTCCTCTACCAAATTCTATTTTCAGAAGTGTTCATTATGAAATGAAATTGCCATAGAAGTAGAAGAAAGATTTTTAAATTACTTACAAATTACAGCAAAATGAAGACACTTTATTGGGTGAAGGAATGCAAAAGTGCATAAAAACATTTTGATTCAAATATGAAGCATCATTAATGTATGCATTTATTTTATTACATTGACCATTGAATACATCATTTCAAAATTTCCTCCTCACTTCCGTAATTCTGAGCAGAAAACTATAAATGGAGTTCCAATATATTTTCTTACCAAAAACGTTTCCCTGGACTCCACTCTTCAAAATATTTGTTAGAAAATATTTGCTTTGGACCTTTGAAAATAGACCCGATGAGTGAAACATTTTTATGGCTGACCACACAAACTGAATTCATCAGTTATTTTTAGCTGCATTAATAAAACACCTTAAAATCCAGTTTCTTAAAACAAACATCATTTATTATCTTCCATGTTTTTCTGTGTTGAGTACACAGTTCTGCTCATGTAAGTCATGCTCTGCTGATCTCAACGGAGCGTGCCTATGCATCTGCAGTCAGCTGCCACGTAATCTGCAGCTGGTTTATCTAGGATGGCCTCAATCTTACCTCTGGCAATTGGGGATACATATTATTTGGAGTGATGGGAATGATATGATCATTGTTTTTCATCAGGCGACAGCTACCCTGGGGAAGAATATTTCAGTGGCACCAAGAAGGGACGAATCTCAATGCATAAGCACTTTTTAAGCCTCTACTTTTTTCACATTTACTACTTTCCAATTACCAAAGCAAGATACGTGGATTCTATGCTCAGAATCGGTATGGAGGGTAACTCTGTGAGGGCACAGATATAGCAGGAAGTGACTAAATTGTAGGAATCTATAAGAAATTTTATGCCTTAAGTAATTTTGATTTCTCCCAAGAAGATGTATGATATCAAAGTTTTTTTTTTTTTTTTTCAAATGACTAGACTGTTATAAAAAGTGAAGCTGAATGAGGTCTTAATTTTACCACAGAGAGAGTGAAACTAATAATAAAAAATGAAGCCAATGTTACTGGGTATTGTCCAGGGCTAGTATGCAAACTGATACTTTCCTTCAAAAATTGTCTTCATCTACATTTTGGTCTCAATGTACACATTTATAAGCTACCAAGTGCCTGAGTGATTTGAAGTACAAACCGATCCAAAATATCAATGCCAACAGGCTAGGAAATGATAGCCAGCTGATGAGACATGATATGGAGCTAGAACCAAGCTATGATTTCTGAAAATCCTACAAACATTAAAAAACTAGTTTCAGAATGAAATGGAGCATGTATCCCGATGACTTTTAGACAGTTAATAATGTCATAAATACTTTTTATATTAGAAAAGGTTTGCCCCAGCCCAACACCACTACTGTTTTCAATAAATGGTAAATCTGACAATGGTACATCATAGACCAAATAAATAACACAATCACTCCTTTTTGTTTAATGATTCAGACTTTTTCAATTTATTTAAGTTATTTGAATTCTTTATGCATCATTTGTATAATGGAGATATTAATACTGACTTGATAATTGCAAGAAATACATAATGAATATTTTATGACATTTTAAAACTGGAAAATGACACATACCTTCTGTTCCACTGCAATTGGATTGGTGCATTCTTAAGCAACCATCCATTATCAAATAATATTATAATACAATTGTTTTAGTAGGAAAAGAATGTGTAGGCATTCTAGAGATTTTTCACCCATTGTATTAGTAAAGAATGAATAAAACCTATCCACATAATATACCTGTGTGGCAAGGTATGACATTTTTGTCCAACCTAGAATCAGATTTCCAGAAGATTCTCCTTCCAAATTGAATAACAAAAGTGTTTAGTATAATTAAGTCCCATTCCATAATTAGTTGATAATATTATAGCTAAATTTGCATTATTAAAGCTGTATATTCAAACATGTAAATTTAGGAGCAACCATTTGAAATATTTGTTTTTTATTACATATCACTAAGTAAAACTTCTGGTGTACAGAACCAGAGAACACAAAATTATCTGTACATCAAAGCCCTACGACATGCAATTTACCCATGGAACAAACCTGCATGTGTACCTCCTGGACTTAAAATGAAAATTGGAAAGGAAAAATAAATTCAAGTAATTGTTCCCAAATATATGCCACAGAACATTATGAGAGTACTGATTTTTGTACATCTACAGAAGACTATTATACTGATGAAATTTTGTAGTGAATCAAACCTTTAGTTTGTTGTCCCTCTGGTTAAAAAACTGAAATGCCTCTATTGGAAAATAGTCAGAATATTGGGCTTAACTCTTTGTTCTTGTTTTATCTCTGCTGCTTTCCTAAAAGTCCTTGATGATTAATATCTTCAGATTTTTAATTCAAATTTTGCCTATTTTTTTTAGCTGTTCCCTGTAAATAGGATGGTCTTCAACAAGCTTCTTTATCTTTCTTGGCAGCAAAAACTCTTATACTCTATTTATACAATAGTAAAAGCATTTAATATTTTAGCCAGACCACATTTCTCAATTACCACTAATTCCACCAGTGGAAACTTATCTCTAATATCCGTGAATGTAATTAAGCCACTGCATCATCTCAGGTCCTGCATGTAGCAGACACCAGCACAAGACTGCAAGAAATTTATTCGGGAATATTCCTATGTAGGTTAGAACAGAAATAGGTAGGGAGACCCCACACTGCAATAATGGATGGTCTGATGTTCCTTAAAGAAGTGAAGGTAGGAATATTGAATAAGAAGTGCCTCAGACTGCAGTGCAGCTGTCTCAGCCAGAACAATAAGCAGTCCCAGTATCTAGAAGACCTATCACAGGAGTCTCAAGGTGGGCAGGGAAGGCTTAGCTCTACGAAGACCACCATGCTCAGTAACTAGCTGAAAGCCATCCAGGGAAGGACAGCATGGCCTTGGCATGAGCGCTGCAGCAAATCCAGAAGGCAGAGGAGGTGGAGGCTGTCGGCTCACTACAGTCGTTACAGCAAGTCCCCTCACAGAAGGAAGATCTGAGCAGTGCACTCCTGTGCAGGCCACAACCCCTAATTTTACCAGTCTTCCTCCATTTTTCTTTACTTTTCTATTATTTCAGTTTTGTCTTCTAAATAATTGGATAAAATTAAACCCAGAATTTTAAGATTTATGAAACTATCAAAAGACAAATATAAATGTCTTCTGAAACACTAAGAAGTGTATGTAAATATTAATTATTATGTTGCTCTTAAGATATAGTTTCTTACTACAAAAATTCCATTACTAGGCAATAAAATAGAAAATAAATTTGAATTTTAAAAAGGTAAAATCCATCTTAATGCATTGATGACATATATCTTAAGATATTTGCATTAGAAAAAGTAGTACTAAAAGATATACTCTACCTAAGTCCAAACTTAGAATTTTGCACTGCTTTCTGTGTATGTTCTGTTCAAAATAATTTGTAGGCTGGGCATGGTGGCTCATGCCTGTAGTCCTAGAACTCTGGGAGGCTGAGGCGGGTGGATTACCTGAGGTCAGGAGTTCGAGACCAGCTTAGCCAACATAGTGAAACCGTGTCTCTATTAAAAATAATTTTAAAAAAGTTAGCCAAGTGGGGTGGTGCACATCTGTAATCCCAGCTACTCGGGAGACTAAGGCATGAGAATCACTTGAACTCGGGAATCGGAAGCTACAGTGAGTTGAGATTACACTACTGCACTCCAGTCTGGGCTACAGAGTGAGACTCTATCTCAAATAAATAAATAAATAAATAAATAAATAAATAAATAAATACAATTAAAAAAATAATAGTTTGTGATTTTCAGTGGTCAGCAATCAAGCAACTTTAAACCATTCCAAAATTTTTAATCTGTTTTGAATTTCTAAGAGGAAATATGCATATAAATTGGTATCAATAACCATGATAATTCCTGTTATAATAAAAATTATCATCAACAGAATTTATAGAGTACCAAATCTCTTGTGGATGTATATTGCACTATTTACAATAAGGAAATATGTAGACCAAATATGGAGACAGGACTCTTTTTCTCTATTTTCAAATTTTTAAGTAATTGACAAAGATGGACTTTGTTCAAGGTGCACAACATATACATATATATACACACACACATATAATAAACACATACACACACACACACATATATAGACACACTAATTAGCTAATATCATTGTGAAACCACATAGTGGTAATGATAACCACAATGATATTAGTTAACACACCTATCACCAACCATGTGTCAGGAGTCATTTGAGAACAGTTCTGCTCACAGAGACCTGGGTAGATAGGCCTGTCTGTGCCCCTGAGGGCAGGTCTCAGGATCTACTTTAGAAAGCCATATGTAAGTTTTCTGGCTGACTGAAACTTTATTTTTGAAGACATTTACATTTTATAAAATTTAAGAAATAATCTATAATATTAGCAAATGACAGAAAGTGATTTGCATTTTTTCCCGTTATTGCAATTTTATATCCCAATAAGAATCTATCATCATCAATTTTTCCATGAATCACCAGCTTGTGGCATCATATTCTTTGTATAGAGAAAGATATATTCAGTGAGAGAATAACTTTTTTATTAAAATCAACTTGATTATAACTGGTATGGAGTGAATTTTAGGGATGGGGGAAAAGTTACAGAAATACAACTAATATGCAATATCATATACTAATTCAAATATATATTGTTTCAAAGTTTGTGGTTTTTCTGTTTGTTTGCGTTTTTTTGAGACGGATCTCACTGTCGCCCAGGCTGGAGTGCGGTGGCACTATCTGGGCTCACTGCAAGCTCCCCCTTCCCATTCACGCCATTCTCCTGCCTCAGCCTCCCAAGGAATTGGGACTACAGGCATCCACCACCACACCTGGCTAATTTTTTTTTTGTATTTTAAGTAGTGACGGGGTTTCACCGTGTTAGCCAGGATGGTCTCAATCTCCTGATCTTGTGATCCTCCTGCTTCGGCCTCCCAAAGTGCTGGAATTACAGGTGTGAGCCACTGTGCCTGGCCTCAAAGTTTGGTTTTTAGTAAAGATACAAATAATCAGAACAACCAGGACACGTATTTTTGAAATATAGTTTGTTTCATTTTGTAGCATATAAATAAGTAAAACTAAACAACCTCCAAACTGCTTTATATAGTTAGTATACTAAGTTATTACTCTTGTGTAATGCCCAGATTACACTTAGAACTATACATTTATGATTGTTTTAAAGGTTTTAGAGAAGTCAATAAACACAAGTGGGATTTTTTTTTCTCATTTACAGCTTTAGAATAATGGTTTTCAATTTATTGTGTGTTTTTGTTATACCTCTAATCACCAAATTTTGATAATTGGTTTAACACAACACTAAATAAAAGATGACTATTGAATTAACGCATTGCCCAGCACTTGGGGAGGCTGAGACAGGCAGATCATTTGAAGTCAGGAGTTCAAGATCAGCCTTACCAACATGGTGAAACCCCATCTTCACTAAAAAAAAAAAAAAAAAAAAAAGAAAAAAATTAGCTGGGCATAGTGGCATGTGCCTGTAGCCCCAGCAACTTGGGAGGCTGAGGCAGGAAACACTCTTGAATCTGGGAGGTGGAGGTTGTAGTGAGCCAAGATCATGCCACTGCACTCCTGCCTGGATGATAGAGCAAGACTACGTTTAAAAAAAAAAAAAGAAAAAGAAAGAAAGAAAGAAAGAAAAATGAAAATAATGCAATGATCTAATGTTAATATTATAATGTTACTTAGAAAAGCATCTATATTAGTCACCCTCTCCTTTTTGTCTACTCTAAGCATCCTGTTACCATTTGAATAAAACTTTTTCCCAGGATGTTCATAAGTAGTTGCCATCATAAGACCTTCTTTTGAGTTCCATCTTGATAGTAAACCAAATTTTTCACATTGAGCCACCAGTAGTATACTAGTTACCTCATTACTCTTGCGGATAGATATCAGTTTAACAGTATGCATATTTACTATATAGCAAAACAAAAATGAAGAACTTGACACACTGATTAAGAGTTAATTCCAGGTTATGATACTCAGCCATGCTTCACAAACTTTGAATATTACATCTTGGCATCATGGAGCCTTTACAGAATCAATCTTTCAAGTGATATGCCAGAAATTACAAATTCAAAAAAGTGTCTACTTACTCATTATCCTTCTTCTTTTAAGGAGCGTTCGTGTGGGCTGATTTCCAAATAGATGAAAGTTGTTGAGCAATAAATAATAAATTTCAAATTTAGGTACTAGTATAGTCTTGATAGATTAGTTAAAAGTATTTTTAAAAAGCTGGCTTAATACCAAAAATCTAGATATTCATATTAACAAATTGATTAGTGAGAAAAATGTACTTCTCTTTAAAAGTTCTCTACAGAATGAAATATTTTGGAAGTCAACTAGAACACGTATCTAATGAATAGTCTCTGTTTCCCCAAGTTTAGTGAGAGGTGAAGCGGTGTAAAATTTATGTTAAAAATTTTAGCCTATTAGTAATTTATGTTATAAATATTAACATTCATAAAATAAATGTGGTGAGTCTTTTGAGCATCTATTTATATGTATGAGCCATTTCTAATGGTATTGTCTTTTCTTTCCATTTTGTAAGAGATGTGAGTAATTTTGATGAATGAAGAAAACACAGTAAGACATCATGGAAACATGTTGATCTAAGTCCTGATCATGGAGTTGAGAAACAGAGGCTTTTGAGTAATGGTGATATCAGAACAAGAGTAAGGTAAAAGTACCAGAAAGAAAGTAATTGAATTTGCCACAACCAGCTTCTGTCAATAACTGTCTATAAAACTTGGCCCTAATTTGTTACATAAATTGTATTAAAAATATTCAAATACTTGGTTATAATCAACTCAAAAACTACAAAAGACAGTTTTTCTCCTAGTGGTTTATTATCTAGGCTTCTAGTCTTTGGAGTGAGTTTGGGGGTGTGGAGAGGGCTTCTAAATTGTCAATGCTTTCAACAGCATATGCTGTCTGTGTAATCCTGAGACCTGTGATGATATAGAAATTTGTATTAGAAATGCGATCGTACAAAACACCAAACCAACTCAAAACAAAACACAGAATGGAAAAGGAATCCTACCTTTAGTTATAAGAAAAATATGTCAGACTTTCAGAGCACTAAAGTATAGTCAGTCTGAATTGCTTCACTCCCAAATATAATATATGTAAAATTTTATGGTCCTATTTGATGTAAATGATGTAATTCTATAACCTATTATTATAGTGTTTTTCCTTATCTGGATTTTATATAGCCAAAGCTAAAAATGTTCTTGTGAGTTTGAATTGGTTAAACAAAAAAATGTGACATTGAACCATATTTCTTTCTGGGTGCACAATTCAGTTTATTTAGGGTTAACAAGTTTAAAATGTAATTGATGACAGTAGCCTTTCACAGAGTAATAAGAATTAAGCTGTTATCACCACAGATTTCAGTACTTGACCCTGAACCCTGAAGAGAAGGTTACAACTGACATGGGAAAGTGTTATTTAAGTGCTTGCACCGAAGATATAAATTGCTAAGAAACAATTTTTAAGTGAGAAGTTTATATCGTATCTCTTTATAACCTGTACTAAAATTCATGATTGTGACTGTCATACTTCTAGAGAGCTAAAATATTGTGGACTAGAATCTGATTACTAGTATGCTTCAAGTAGAATATATGTTGGATATAGTAATATTTTTACTACCCTTGTTTTCTTAGAGGACATTACCTAGTACATAAGGTAGTTATAAAATAAAATTATTAATTTGTAGGTTGGAAAATGATACACAAAATATAATATGCCATCTAAGATATTTCTAATCTAGCATTTGCCTTTCTTTTCTTTCTTTCTTTCTTTTTTTTTTTTTTTTTGAGGCGGAGTCTTGCTCTGTCGCCCAGACTGGAGTGCAATGGCCGGATCTCAGCTCACTGCAAGCTCCGCCTTCCGGGTTTCCGCCATTCTCCTGCCTCAGCCTCCCGAGTAGCTGGGACTATAGGCGCCCGCCACCTCGCCCGGCTAGTTTTTTTTGTATTTTTTAGTAGAGACGGGGTTTCACCATGTTAGCCAGGATGGTCTCGATCTCCTGACCTCATGATCCGCCCGTCTCGGCCTCCCAAAGTGCTGGGATTACAGGCTTGAGCCACCGCGCCCGGCCCTTGCCTTTCTTAAAGTATGTGTTTTTATGATAATAACCACCCAAATTTGCAGACTGGAAGTGAAGCACATCATACAATAATCCAGATTTTCTCTCTTTGTCCTCAAGTACCTTCTTTCAATCTGATCTCCATTGATCTAAAGGGAAAATAAAAGAGAACAATTGTAATGAATGGGACGTCTACTTTTCTTAGCTTGTACATGTATATCTGTGAGTGGTTTACCTGTTTACTCTGGAGATCCCATGTCTACAAAGACAGTAGTATGAATTCCAGGAAGTACCACCCATTTTGTTAGCTATAAAAGAAATAATTTCTATACAGTGACCTTCATTTTATGAGGCTCTGCTAAATTGGAGAAAAACTTTCAGAGAACACCTCTTAGAAAGTGACTGGGAAAGGCCATGTCAGCTGACAAGAGCTAAGTCAAAGCCAAGGATCCAGGTTTATGACCTATGCATTATAAAAAGATATATGATAATAGTGAGGAGATTACCAATTAACATTTATATTTTGTATATTACATACGTTACATGTTTACATACATAATTAACATTTTCTGAGTGCATACTATATGGCAAGATCTATATTAAGCATCTAGCAAGTATTTTCTTACTTAATTTTAATTACTATATTGAGTTGTATTAGTAGTATCCTTACTTTAAGTGAGAACAATAAAACGAAGATGCACTACATAATTTACCCAAAGTTACAGTAAGTGGTAGAGCCAAGTTTCCCAAAAGCCCATGATACTTTGGGAAGTGATACAAGATTGTCTTACAGTCAGATAGTAATTTTTACAATCTACGTAATAACCATAAATTTGAAAATTTCCCACTCTCCCCACCTCACTTGACATCTACAAATACAACTTTGGAAAAATGGGTAAAAACATATAGGGAATACTAGGCTTTTATCTCAGTGTCCCTTTTTCTGATGAAATTTTTTTCTTATTGCTAGATTCAGAATACTAATAAAACAAGAAAGATTAGTAATATCTCCATCAATAAAAAGCTTTAGCCAACTATACGGCTATTTCAGAAAAAAAATTATATTAGAAACAGCAGCCAATTCTCAGTGATAAATGGGGCAATGGGGGCAATTACCTTTTCTTTTTTTTTTTTTTTTTTTTTTTTTTTTACAATTCCAAGCTTATTTTAGATTCAGAGTTTACACGTGCAGGGTTGTTACCTGGGCATATTGTGTGATGCTAGGTTTGGGGATAACGAACTGTCTAGGGATATTATGCTCACTACCTGGTTACGGGATCATCCCATGACCCACTTCCCTCTGACTCTAGTAGTCACTAGTGTCTATTGCTTTCTTCCTTATGTCCATAGGTACTAGGCATTTAGCTTCAACTTAAAAGTAAGAACATTCAGTATTTGGTTTTATGTTTCTGCATTAAATCACTTAGGAAAATGGCCTCCATCTCCATCCATCTTGCTGCAAAGTACATGATTTGTTTATTTTTATGACTGAATAGTATTCCATGGTATATATGTATCCTATTTTCTTTATCTAGTCCACAATTGATGGAGACCTAGGTTGATTCCATGTTTTTGCTGTTGTGAGTAGCACTATGTGAACATAGGACTGCATGTCTTTTTGGTAGATTTTTTTTTTTTCCTTTGAGTATATACCCAGTAATAGAATTGCTGTGTCAAATGGTAGCTGTTTTAAAAGTTGTTTGAGAAATCTCCAAACTGCTTTCCACAATGTCTGAACTAACTTACATACCCAACAACAGTGTATAAGCATTCCCTTTTCTCTATAGCCTCACCAGCACCTATTATTTTTTGACTTCTTAAGAGTAACTATTCTGAATGGTGTGAAATGGTATCTCTGTGTAGTTTAGATTTTCATTTCTCTGATGATTAGTAATATGGATCTTTTAAATGTTTGTTGGCTACTTATATGTTTCTTTTGAGACGTGTCTGTTTACGTTCTTTTTCTATTTTTAAATGAGGTTATTTGGTTTTTGCTTGCTGCTTTAAGTTCCTTGCAGATTCTGGATATAAAACCTTTCTCAGAAGCATAGTGTATAAATATGTGCTCCCACGTTGTAGGTCATCTGTTTATTCTGTTGATAGTTTATCTGGCTGTGCAGAAGTTCTTTAGTTAGGTTTCACTTGTCAATTTTTGTTTTTGTAGCATTTTGTTTTTGGGAACTTAGCCAGAAATTCACCAAGGCCACTGTCAAGAAGGGCACATGCTAGATTTTCTTCTAGCATTTTTAGTTTGAAGTTTTGCGATAAATCTTTAACCCATATTGAGTTAATTTTTATAAATGGTGAAATGTATGGGACTAGTTTCTTCTTTTGTGTATGGCCATCCAGTTATCACAATATCATATATTAAATATAGAGTCCTTTCCTATTGTTTGTTTTCTGTTAACTTTGTCAAAAATCAAGTGGTTGTAGGTATGCAGCAGTATGTCTGTGTTCTCCATCCTGTTACATTGGTGTATGTGCAGCAAGACTGCGGTGTTTTGGTTACTTGTAGCCTTATAGTATACTTTTAAGTCCCTCCTCCTCAATTTTTGGAAGTTGCTGTCCTTTGGATGGGGCTTTTAGCTTTTTTGTTCTTTATTGCCCTTGAGGGTTTGACTGGGGTAAAATTTATGTTTAGTTAATTGGTTCCATTTCTGGATTGCTTACAGGGGGCTGAGGCTCAGCTCGGCACTCCTGGGCTGTGTACTCTAACACTAGGGCTTAGTACTGGGCCCACAGCTTTGTTCTCTGGCCCCTCAAAGTTGAGCACTGACTGTGCTGAAGGACAGGGGCTGAGGTGCTTTCTATCTGCTGGAAACAGTGCTCCATCAGGAGACACTGGCAAGAGTGCTCCATAGGGCAGGTGAATACACTCCAACAGCGTCTTTGGAAGGCTGCAGGCCAAAATGCTCTGGCAGGGTCGTGAGGGTTTCCAATGAAAGAGCTCTGACAGTGGCCACTGGCAACAGCATTCTGGTGGGGCAGTGGGAGAGTTGTGGGCGAAAGTGCTCCAGCAAGGCAGTTCAGGCTATGCTGCAAACAGGTGTAGCCAGTAAGGGACATTGGGGAATATTCCACTGACATCAAGCTTGATAAGAATTGAAGAAAAAAAAAAAAAAAAAAAAAAAAAAAAACACTACAGTCAAGCATAGCTTTATTAATGTTGATGCAAAGATCTTAAATAAAACATTTGCAAAATAATTAAACAATGAATTGACACATGCCATTTCCAACATGGGTTTACTCTGGGAATGCAAAGATGGTTCAGTTTTAGAAAAGTTATTCTGAAATTTACTGTATCGACACATATATAAGAAAAGTCTTATGATCATCTCTATCAATGCTTATAAAGCATTTGTCAACATTTAAATTTGGGGAACAGAAAAAAAGATTTATTATCCACTCCTATCTATAATTGTTTGAGACCTTTATTTCTCTAACTTATATTCTAGTAAATAATTCAGAAATATAAGCAAAAAAAGGTTTGCTAGTTTTCTTGTCATAAAGTTTTATTAATTTATTTTGTGTTTTTAACTTGTCTCATACAACTCTTAATCATAATACTTTTCTCAATTTTTACTTTCATTTTGAGCAATATTTCAAGTAAATTTTCAGTTTCTTAACATTTTAGAAACAAAAACTTTTGGCTTTATTGGTCTTATTTATATGTGTTTTAATGATTTGCAATTACATTTTTATTATCTTCTCTTTCTATAACATTTTCTTCAACTAACATCTGATATTAGCCACTGATTCTATTAATATTTCAGCTTCATTTTTCTAAATGTTTCTGCTTTAGTTGCATCCCACAAAAGTTGATGTAGCATGTTTTCATATTCTTTTAGTTCTAAGTGTTTTAAATCTCACTTTGTTTTCTTCTCTTATTCTTCATTTATTTAGAAATGCCTTCAATTTAAATAACTATGACAAAATATTTTTTGTGGAAATTTGCAAACTAAGTATGAATCTTATATAAAAGAGTATAGCAATAACTATCCTTTTGAAGAATGAGGTTAGAGATTTTTGCCAAATATCAAGATGTATTTTGTAATAATAATAATTTGAATAGTATAGTACTGATATGGACATGTAAAAAATGACCACAGCAATAGAATGCATTGACCAGATAAAGATCCTCACATATATTGAACTAAAGCACGTGGTGCAGGTGACATGACTTGGTATAAAACAAACTATTTAAAATAAAGGTGAAAATATGTGTAGAGATAGAATAAAATAAAATTGGAACTCCACATTACATTATACATACAATTTAAATATAAATAGATGAAGGACTAAAATATCTATATTTAAATGCGAAACAAATTAGTAAAATGCCTAGTAAACAACACTTTTCTGTTTATTGGGGCATTGTAGGAATTTTTTTAAAGAACCTAATATTTTCTACTTGAGTTTATTAAAATTAAATTTAATAATAATATTTATTAACTCATGCAAATATGCAAATAAATGATAATGAAATGGGAAAATTAGTAAATATGACACTCACAGTATATTAACATATTAACAGATACTCTTACTTAAAAACCAAGAAAATACAAATTAATACCATGGTTAAGATACCATTGGCCGGGCGCAGTGGCTCAGGCCTGTAATCCCAGCACTCTGGGAGGCCTAGGCGGGCGGATCATGAGGTCAGGAGATCAAGACCATCCTGGCTAACACGGTGAAATCTCGTCTCTACTAAAAAATACAAAAAATTAGCCGAGTGTAGTGGCAGGCGCCTGTAATCCCAGCTACTCAGGAGACTGAGGCAGGATAATGGCATGAACCTGGGAGTTGGAGCTTGCAGTGAGCCCAGATCATGCCACTGCACTACAGCCTGGGTGACAAAGCGAGACTCCGTCTCAAAAAAAAAAAAAAAAAAAAAAAAAAAAATACCATCTTTAACACTGTTGATTGGCCAAAATTAAGGAGTATGACAAAATTAAGTTTTCTCAAAAGTGTGGATAAACAAGATCTCCTATAAATTGCTATTTGCAAATATAAATTGATACCATTACTTTGGAGAAATAGTTACTTACAAGGTTCAACAATCAAATTCGCTCTTATACTTTGAATACAAATATAGGCATTAAATATAAGATAAAACATTTTTAAAATTAAATAATAGTAATTCTAAATTCGGATTATCTCTGATACGGAGAAGTGAAAGTTGGGGTTGATGGAAAAGCTATTTTAAGTTATTGTCACTGTTATTTTTTTCAAGCAGAGAGCATCATTTCCAAAGTGTCACATTAGCTGCACCTTTGAGAGGTTATTCTAAGATTTTACCAGCCTAGAGTTTCTGGATGGTGTGCTTACAGATGTTAATAATATTTATAGAATAAAAACAAAATAGAGTACAAATGGATTCTTGAGTTGTCCCAAAAAATAGACCTCAAGTATAAGATTTGAAAATACATTATTATTTAGGAGGTAATCCCAAGAAGCACCAGCATGGGTATGGGACAGTAGGTTAGGGAAGAAAAATTGGCTAAAACTGGTGTATTCGTGAATAGATTACCTCTATGGAAAGGTATGTGTTAGTTCCATTGTCTATTTCATGGAGTAGAACACATCCCCAAATTGTTCCAAACTGTCTAAATGTGTGTACAGACAATATTGGCAGAGGATTGCATTTGATATCACTTACTCCAAAATTTGGGCTGCACCACATGTAGCAAATCTTCCTCATGTGTCTAGAGAAATCCCTCAGGTAAAGAGTTATAAGACCTTGATGTGAGAAGCCATCAGCTTTCAGGAAACAGTGGGCATTGAACATTGGAGGGATATGAGTAAGCAGTAACATCTGCTATGGTTCACTTCCTGCATCTCTCAAATACACATGTGCTACACATTAAATCCCTTCTTTTCTCCCATATTTTTCAAGGTTGTGATTAGTCAAAATTTCCAAATTTTGAATTTGGATAAGCTGGATTCATCACTGTTGCACTTGTTTCTGAAGTTATAATTGATAGATATACACTCTGTTCTGTATCATGCATTTTGGAATCCAGTGAATAGGACAAGCTGGATTCATCACCATTGCACTTGTTTCTGAGGTTATAATCCATAGCTATGCTCTATTATCTGTCATGCATTCTGGAGTCCACTCATCTTTGGAGAGCATTTGTGCTAGTTTACGTTCATTATCTAATGAAATAATCCATCCTTGAGGTGTCTGAGCCCTCTGGATACTATGCTCTTCTCTGGTTGATTACTACAATTACGCATTTGTATTCCCACCATCAGGGATGGAAATATAAAGAGGAGCCCCAATTAATTTCCTGAATTGACATCAGACTCTTCCCTGTTTCCATTATGCAACAACCACTTTATCCTCTCATGATAGTTAATTAATCGTGCCAGCACAGTAAATCTTTTCTTTTCTTACCAATCTACCTTATGAAGAGCTCAAATTGACCAGCCCTGAGTTGCGGTTTTAGGTTTAGAATCTTTTTTGTGTTACCTAGAAGAAGTACTGCTCCCATCACTGGAAACCAGGAATTTGAATCATTAAAAGCTTAAAGTTTTACAGATTGAAAACACAACTTTCCCAAATGTTATACTAGTAATGACAGTAAAGGAGACTGCTTTTACTTCATAGACTAACAGATTTATTAATACAGCTATTGCTGTATACTCTTCTTCTTAGGAAGATTCAAACAGCATTTAGTTCTCTTTCTAACATCAATTGAAAATAAAAAGCATTTACTAAGTAGATTCATATCAAGAACTAGGTGCTGCATTGCTTATTCGAATAAAGAAACCATGGACAGTTTTATAGTGGTAATTAGGGTTGCCACTTGTATAAATTTATAGAATAGATATACATAAGTATCTGATTTTTGCTTAGTCTGGTTAAT
This sequence comes from Piliocolobus tephrosceles, assembly GCF_002776525.5. Lineage (NCBI taxonomy): Eukaryota > Metazoa > Chordata > Mammalia > Primates > Cercopithecidae > Piliocolobus > Piliocolobus tephrosceles. The sequence goes on along the minus strand of NC_045436.1, from coordinate 71,675,232 downwards.
TAAATGGGGATATGATGAAGATAACTAACTTTGTATTATTTGAGTATTTGAAAGTGGTACTAATTTCTGCCATTCTACCCAGGATGCTATATTGCATGTTATTTAAAATCCTGGCTGGGGGTTGCATGGGCAGGCACTTTCATACACCTCTGCTTGTTCTATCCTATCACAATTCCTATGCACAGGTTAGGGAACTGGTGTAATAATGCCATTTGTTAACTATTTCCATTATAATTATTCACTCAAGAAACTGGGAAATGACTGTGGAGTGTTTCCATGGGCCCACTGGATCCTGGGTAAGACAGACTTTTGCCAGAACTCCATTTATCACCTCACCTGTTATCTGAGGTTGTGATGGCGTCTTGTGTCTCCTGGTTCCAGAGTCAGCATGCAATCCATACATATCCAAGGGCTTTTAAATGATCTGAGTATTCTCCTTTTCTGATGTGTAGTTTAGGGAATAGCTGTTGTATACAGTCACCCTGGCTTTCACGTCCTCTTCTATTGTGGGGCTCTGGATCTGAGACCATGCTCAGGCCTGAAAACTCTCTAAGGGACAGTGATTTTCTGACTGCCACCAGTCTTCTGTTCAACTGCTTTTGATTATTTTTGGCTATATAAGTCAAGTAATACAATAGTTTCATTGACAGTTCATATGCATTATCCTTAGGAACACCATGGTGTATTAGCCATTGCCTCAAATCCCTGAGGATCAAGATCACCTTCTTGCTATTACATCATTGCTGCCCACACAGTTATTGCACAAACCTTACTTGTGATGGTTAAATGTTACCACATGGCCTCTGTTATTTCAGAATCGTATTATCCATGACTGATGGTACAGAACTCAATATGACAGCAATACCTCTTAACATCAACATTGCTCTCTAAAAGACAGTCAATCCTGAATGTCTCAGTGATGCTAGAACTCCATACTAGAACATTTCTTATTGATTTAGTGAAAGGTGTGTCTCTTAGATTCCCCCAAAGATCATAATCCGCTGATACATTCTTTGGTCTTACTTAACTGATCTATTTGAGCATTCCCTATCCTAGGAATTATTTGATCTATTTCTCAATATGCTACCTAGACAGTTACAGTGTCTCAATTTCCTATAAATTATGGTTTCCAGTTTGTGTAGATCATTCTTCCAGTGTATAAGGACAGTTCCAGGAATCCTTGCTGTAAATGTATACTCTGTCACAAAACAGTACCTCTACATCACTAAACTTTTCCCTATGAAGTAATGTATTCTACATCTTTGTTCCAATCCCCTCAATAACCATCGCCATATGCGCTATCCTATGAGTACATATTAGTCAGCGTCTGCAGATCTTTTTGTGAATAATTTGTTTCTTCTCTTAGCAGGACCATGTTGATAACTGACCTTAGCTACTGGTCTTGACGCAGGAAGTGGAGGAGCTGGCAGACATTGAGAAGATCAAGCATGGGCTATTTTCTTGCAAAAGTAAGAGAACCTCTTTTCCTAGACCAGATTCCTTACAGAGGGACTTGGACACTCAATATTGTCAAGTGTTTGCACTCTAGCATACATTCTGGTCTCAGGATACTATTATTTCCCACAGGACCTGGGGCTGTGATTGTAGTTTCTTTTGTAAGTCTGCTACTGTTACAATCAAAATCAAATCTTCAGCCTGAGTGTCAATAGAATCTACCCTTCTACTACAAATTCTTTTAAAATCCTTTCATAGAGAACTTCTGGCTTTTACGCTGTCCCCTGAATTGATATTTGACTCATCTGAGCCTACATTTTTCTTCTACTATAGCAGCTAACAATAGCCAGTTTATACTCAATCCTTCTAAATATAGTTGCCTCCATATTTTTTTCAACAGCTAGAGCTACTTGAGTAATCCAGTGCATTCCCTTTCACCAGCATCCTATCCAAATTGAACACAAATGGAAGTCTTAGTAAGTCTTAGTAATTAAGAAGCTGCAGTTCCCAAGGGTTGTTATCACCCCAGTAATCTTCAGTAAAAATATCCTTGTTGAATATGGCTGATGATCGATACAATTCTAGAATTCCATCACATCTACTTCCTGAAACCTTATGTCCGGTACCAACTGTCTTAGTTACATGCTTCCGTAGCTAGAGAATACCATCATGCAGAGAGTAACTGATGCCTTCAGAGGCAAGCCATTTACAAAAACTACAATGGTAGGTGTTGAGGGATATAAGTAGGGTGCCTGCAGTGATTGCTACACATGGATTCCAATGGCATTGTGTAATTAATGAAGGACTATGTGATCTAATTCTACAAACTTAAAGTCCAAAATAAAAATAGTCTAGAGAATAGCATTCAGATATTTTGTGACAACATTTTTGATGACCCTTAAAGATGGGATTAGGGACCAGAACTGTACAAATGGTCAGCTTTCTTTTAGTTACTTGGAAAAGATACCAATATTTACTTCAAAAGGCTGCTGCTTTTACATTGCACATAGCACAGCTAATTCAATATGAATAAATAGCCTGTTTGAAATTTCCATTTTTCTAATTTTTATAGGTTCTGTTTAGGCATTTTCTTCCAAAAATTTTAACCACAACATCAAAGAGTTATTCCTTGTCCAGTATATTTAGCCAGCTCAAATGGATCTAAGTCTACACTGTAAAAAAATAACTGCAATCCAAGAAAAAAATTATTTTTTCAAATTCTTACATGATCAACACAATTCTTTCAGCATGTTAGAGGTTCTGGTGTTTCCAGGCTTTCTGCAATGACCCCTGCAGTAAAAACGTATTTAACATCATAGAAAAGTAGGGGGAAAAATGATGGCTCCTCCAGAAACCCACAATAGGTTTTCAGGAAGCCAAATATTCTTCATTGTAATTTCACATTGTAATCAAGGCAACATACTTTCCAAACTATAGAAAGATCAGATGGAAACTCAAATCATTATTTTTAATGCACTTTTGGAAGAAGAAGGAAGAAAAAGAGCCAGTCAGTGCAATTCAGGTGTTCAAAAATGTTTCCTGATCACTGATCCTATATTTTAGTCTTCTCAGTTTTTATGTTTGCCTTCAACTTCTCCCCAGTTATCTCAATTATATATATGGTATTACATAATGATTTACTGTTCTTCTAAACTTATTCTGTTGGCGATTCATTATTTTGATGGCTGTGAATACTGTTGCTAACAAAGCCAATGACTAAGAAAGTCTAGTAAAAATAGATTCCTCATCTTTTAGAAGATTTATTGAGTCTTAACCGTACTCTATTGAAACCTAAGGAAATTATAGTTTATGAATTTAGTTCTAAATCTTTTTAAGAACAAAATTTTGAGTTTAAATATTGTTTTATTTAGACTGTTGGATTTCTGTTTGGTAAATTTTACCTGTGTATCTTCTTTGTTATGAGTAGGAAACTTGTTTTATTTGTACTCTGTTAATCTGCTTAATAATACAGCAAAAATTTTGACACTGACTTGTTTTAAAATGTGTTTTACTCTCCTTTATAACCGTATCAGTGAGGAATTTGGAGGCTCCACTACTGATAAACGAATGTGTAAAGCTTAAAAATTTATTGATGCATTATTTTACCTAAAAATAATACATTTGCTGATTTCTATTAAATAGAAGTGTTAGCACATATTTTGGAATAGTATATTAAATAAAAACCTTACTTAGAATACTTTTACTGGAGAAACTAAACATACTTCAAACTATAATGATAAACCTCATGGTAGATGATCAGAGTCCTAATTTCTACGAGTCTAGGTTATAAGACTATGTATGAGGAAATATCTCTCATCTATTAAAATAATTATTTTTAGACAGTTGTATTAGTTTCTGACAATTCAGTATAAAATTATAAGTGATATATTGCCTTAGGTCATTTCCTCCATATAAGACATTGAATGTCTCTTATAGATCTATCTGGCAACTAGACAATAGTTAAAGTTAGCAATATGGTTCCTCCAACCATTTCTTTTGTAACAGGAGAAAAACATCAGCAAACCAAGTTTCCTGTGTGATATAATAATAAAAATAATAATGATTATTATATATTATTATTAGCAATTTCTAAATAAAATGTTATATTTGTATTTATATTTCTTAATAAAATGTCATATTATATAATAAAATATTATATTTATATAATATATTATATATTATTATATATATTATTTCATATATAATATATACTATATATTATTATTATCAATTTCTTTAAAAAGTTATATTTATATAATATATATAAATATTATATATATATATTTGGATGAGCAGGCAGCTACAATTAAAAACAAACTGTCCCCAAAAAATATATATATATACACACACACATACATATGTGAGTATATACCCGTACTTATTTGCACATATACATCTGTCTGCCACCCCAATTTTACTACCACTACCATCATTGTAAAGTCTCGCTCTCCCCTGCATATATATCCAAGAAGATAAATGGTGTGACTTGCTAGTAGTAGAAACTTTTTATGAGGAGGCCCTAGGTCCAATACCCTTTTAGCCATAGTCTTGGGTAATATTCTGGGCCTTCGGCCATGTTCTTAAATGTCAGCAGCAGATGGCAATACTTTCAGCAGGAATGTATTTGTAGATTAGGAGAATGCTACAGTTTTCAAAATCTTAAAATAAATTGATTATTTAAAAATCAACAATAGAATTCATTTGTGGATATCAAAATGACAGAAAATCTTAACAAGAAACAGTGGTGTCCTTTTAACTTGTTTTATTTCTAATAATTTTTAAAGATACAATTACTCTAGCTAAAATAATTATGCTTTGGGTTTCACTATATGTTATTTAAAAGTCTAGTAGACCAAGATTTTCACATATGCCTGAAAACTGTCACATGGGGTGCTTATTAAAAATGTGGTTTCCCGTGTCTTTTCCAACAATCTGAATTATACTCTCCAGGAGACAATTTAACAATCTCTATTTTTAGCAAGGGCACTTGTTATACTTTGTCATCAGGTAAATTTTCAGAATACTGCATTAGACTACGTGATTCAAGTGACCAGAGATCATTTGCTTCCCATAGTAAGTGCTCAATTGTATCTTAGAGTGAATGCTATTAAGACATACAGTTCCTTTTCCCAGGCTAATACTGCTTCTAATTAAACATTACCTACGTAAGTAGTGATTAGCCACTGTAAGCTGCAGTAGGACAATTCTGAATTTTTCAGACTTTTATTCTGTCTATTGGATGGTATTTAGACTCTGTAAGGACATTCACCTGGGCACCAAGCTCTAGTCTTTATCATGACTCCTCCAATATATTTTCTTTAATTTAACTTTTATTTTAAGTTCAGGGGTACATGTGCAGGTTTCTTACATAGGTAAACTTGTTTCGTGGGGTTTGTTGTACAGACAATTACATCACCCAGGCATTAAGCCCGACACCCATTGGTTATTTTTCCTGATCCTCTCCCTCCTCCCACCCTCCATCCTGGTGTACACTGTTTCCCTAATTTGTTCTCACCTTCCAGCTCCCATTTATAAGGGAGAACATGCAGTACTCTGTTTTGATTTGTATTTCTCTAATGACCAGTGATGTTGAGCTTTTTTACACATGATTGTTGACTGCATGTATGTCTTCTTTTGAAACGTATCTGTTCATGTCTTTTGCTCACTTTTTAACGTTTTTGTTTTGTTTTGTTTTTAACTTGTAAATTTGTTTCAGTTCCCCTGGGTGCGGCGGCTCACGTATGTAATCCCAGCACTTTGAGAGACCGAGAAGGGTGGATCACTTGAGGTTAGGAGTTCAAGACCAGCCTGGCCAACATAGTGAAACCCCGTCTCTATTAAAAATATGAAAATTAGCCAGGCGTGGTGTCATGTGCCTGTAATCTTAGCTACTTGGGAGGCTGAGGCACGAGAATCACTTGAACCCAGGAGGAGGAGGTTGCAGTGAGCCAAGATCACACCACTGCACTCCAGCCTGGGCAACAGAGCAAGACTCTATCTCAAAAAAATTGTTTACGTTCCTTACAGATTCTAAATATTAGACCTTTATCAGATGCATAGTTTGCAAAATTTTTATTTCGTTCTGTCAGTTTCTGTTTACTCTGTTGATAGTTTCCTTTGCTCTGCAGAAAATCTTTAGTTTAATTAGATCCCACTTGTCTATTTTCACTTTTTTTGTAATTGCTTTTGGCATCTTTTTTAGGACATTTTTGCCTGTGCCTATGTCCAGAATGGTATTGCCTAGATTATCTTCCAGGGTTTTTATAGTTTGGGGTTTTACATTTAAGTCTTTAATCCATCTTGAATTAATTTTGTGTGTATGGTGTGAAGAAGGAGTCCAGTTTCAATCTTCTGAATGTGGCTAGCCAGTTATACCAGCACCATTTATTGAATATGGAGTCTTATTCCCATTGCTTGTTTTTGTCAGCTTTGTCAAAAATCTGATAGTTGTAGGTATGTCGTCTTGTTTCTGGGTTGTCTATTCTGTTCCATTGGCCTATATGCCTGTTTTTGCTCCAGCACCATGCTCTTTTGGTTAGTGTAACCCTCTAGTACAGTTAGAAGTCAGATAGTGTGATGTCTAAAGCTTTGTTCTTTTTGCTTAGGATTGCCTTGGCTCTTCAGGCTTTTTTTGGGTTCCATATGAATTTTAAAATAGTTTCTTTCCTAGTTCTGTGAAGAATCTCATTGACAGTTTAATAGGAATAGCATTAAATCTATACATTGCTCTGGGAATTATGGCCATTTTGATGATATTGAGTTTTCCTATCCATGAGTATGAAATGTTTTTGCATTGTTTGTGTCCTCTCTGATTTCTTTGAGCAGTGTTTTGTAGTTCTATTTGTAGACATTGTTAACCTCCCTGGTTAGTGGTATTCCTAGGTATTTTATTTTTTTGTGTGGCAATTGTGAATGGACCTGCATTCCTGATTTGACTCTTGGCTTGACTGCTATTGGTGTGTAAGTGTGCTAGTGATTTCAAACTAATGTATCTTTATTGTACAGTATTGCCTCAAGGTTTTTTCCCTTTATATCATTTCTTTCTTTTCTATCCTCAACTTAGTTTCTTCAGTTTAAGTGAGAAGTACCTGCACTTATCTAAACATTGAGATGAAGATTAAATAAGATCAAATAAGAACATACACAGTATGTGAACTTCAAAAAGTATTCATTCATAAGCTGTTTTTGCAATGAGAATTACTTACCAATTCTGTCATCTACAAAGTGGCATAACCCTCATCAAATGACAGGCCATTATCTCACAACTTTCTTCAAGGAATATTGCTTTTAAAAATATAACAAAAGCAATCATAAACAGTTCAACAGTGTCGCATTCTCTAGAGGATATCAACTTGAAAAAATTCCACCCCATTCTCAAATAATTTCCATGACAGTACGATATAGTCAATACCTGGTTTGGCTTTGAAAAGTTGGATCATCTGCCTCTTAAATCTTCTATATAAACATAGATAACTACAATAAAACTACTCTTAGTACAGCATGGCTTTTGTTTAGCCATCTGTTATATTTACATAACCAGAGTTCAGGCTGTTCCCTGGGGTTCTATAACTTAATCAAGTACTCTATTTACACAGTCATGTATTCCCTGAGAGCTGCCTCTAGTGATGAAGTTTACACTGCTGAATTTATCGATTAGTCCTAGCTACTAGCCAATCAGTTAATAAAGTTGGAAAGCTAGGCCAGAGAGGAAAATCTTGAAGTTCTTCTGACTGCCTTAATATATTATTTAAAAATGCTAAAATTGAGTAATTCCTTCATTTGTTATTATTATTATTTTTTCAGTCTCAGAAAAATTTGAGACTATAATAGAGATTCAACAAAAATGGTTATAGATCAAAATGAAGGGACAGTCATTTAAAACCAATAAATACCCTACTAAAAGTTGCTCTTTTAAAATTACCACAACCAATTTCAAATAATTTCAGTGATAAAATACTCATTTCCAAAAAACAAAAACATTTGTGATCAAAGTTCTAATTAAAATAATTGCTGTACTTACTGCTGAGTTGATGTATGCATATATATGTACTTGTATACTTGTACAGATATGTCTATTATATATTTAATATTGTATTTCTATATAATTTATCTTAGAGATGTTAACAATTAATATTAATATTAAATGTGTGTAATACATATTGAGGTATGCATATATATTTCAAAGTAGCACAGCATTAGTACTTATCTCTTAATAAACATTGTATTCTACATGGGAGATATTACATAATTCAGTTAAGTACGCCTCCTCCACTCCCATTCCCAGACCTAGATCTGTGTGTATGTATTTTCTTTCAAGTAGGACATTTAAAACAAATGATGATTGTAAAGGCAAAGAACAAAAATTGAGTTACTTCAATTTTGTCATTCTATACGACCACTTGTATTTTTTTAATTAATCAACTTTATTTTTAGAAAAATTTTAGATTTGCACAAAACATTGAGCAGATAGTACAGATAGTTCTGATCTGAACCTCTCCCCTACACAGTTTCCCCTCTTATTAATCTGGTATTAGTGTGGTACGTTCGTTATAATTAATGAACAAATATTGACTGATTGTTATTAACTAAATTTTATAGTTTCATTAAGTGTCACCCTTCATGTTGTAAAGCTCTACAGGTTTTGACAAATGCATAATGTCATGTATTAACTGTTACAATATCAAACAAAATAGTTTTGCTGCCTGCCCTAAAAACCCCTATTTTTCACCTATTAAGGCCAACGTCTGCTGCCTGGAGAAACATTGGTCTTTTTTACTTTGTCTATACAATAGTGTTATATATTCCAGAATTGTATATAGTTAGAATCATACTGTATGTAGCCTTTTCAGACTGGCTTCTTTCACTTAGAAATTTTTATTTATGGTTCCTCCATCTTTTCATGGCTTTAAGCTCACTTTTTATTACTGAGTAATATTTCATTTTATGGAAGTACCACCATTTGTTTCTCCACTAATCTTTGAAGGAAGTCTTTATTGATTCAGTTTTGGACAATATTATACATAAAGATGCTTTAAACATTCATGTCAGGTTTTTGTGTGTGGTAATAAATTTTCAACTCATTTGGATAAATACCTGGGAGCAAAATGCCTGGATTTTATGGTAAGAGTATTCCTAGCTTTGTAAAAAAAAAACTGCTAAACTGTCTTCCAATGTGGCTTAGCTATTTGGCATTCTCAACAGCCAAGAAAGAATTATCTGTGGTTTCTCATCCTCATCAACTTTCCATATTTACAGTTTTAATTTGTTTTTTAATTCTTGCTATTTTAAAAGATGCATAGTGGTATCTCATTGCTGTTTAGTTTGCAATTGCTTAATAACATGATGTTAAATGCCTTTTCTTATGCTGATTCATCATTTTAGATAATAGTATTTATAGAGATTTCAGACCTGGATTGGATGATTTGAAAGTGGGTCTTACAAGTTGGGGACTGATTGAACTTAGACAGAGTTTCTAACACTATAGATTTGCATTGAAATGTACCACGTGGCAGGGGCCCAGAAGTGAATGAAACTTGATAAACAAGAATGTTACAACAGTTTACAGTTCAAATTTCCAGGGACTAGTATTTTATACTGAGAAATACGTTGATTTCAGTTAACATAATGTATTCTTTTTTTTTTTTTTTTGAGGCGGAGTCTCGTTCTGTCGCCCAGACTGGAGTGCAGTGGCCCGATCTCAGCTCACTGCAAGCTCCGCTTCCCGGGTTTACGCCATTCTCCTGCCTCAGCCTCCCGAGTAGCTGAGACTACAGGCGCCCGCCACCTCGCCCAGCTAGTTTTTGTATTTTTAGTAGAGACGGGGTTTCACCATGCTAGCCAGGATGGTCTCGATCTCCTGACCTCGTGATCCGCCCGTCTCGGCCTCCCAAAGTGCTGGGATTACAGGCTTGAGCCACCGCGCCCGGCCAACATAATGTATTCTTAAACTTTCATATTTGGAAGTGCCTCAGAAATGCCTGACATTCACAGAAACTCTGGAGAGAATCACACAATTTCCCAAGCTAAAATATTTTCCAGTGGGTCATTTGTTTGAAATAGTATGGCCTTTTGAATTTGCTAAGATCCACAAATAAAACAACATAAGGCAACACAAAATAATTGTTTGAAAAATAACAAATGGGAATGATGGAGAAATAGTCACTAAAAATAATATTTTGACAAGTAATTCTTTTTGACACTCCTTACTGTCTTTTCCTTGTTTTGTTAGTATAATTTAAAGAGAAGCAGCAACACATATGGACACAATTCAAAGAGGAAAATAGATGAAATAAGAGCCCAGATCACAGATTTAAACATTATCTGTTTGGTAAATGAACAATAGCTTCAGGGAGCCATACCCACAGTTCAGTGACCTTGCCTCACTTAGCAAACCAGTAAATATTTCCTTTGCCACAGCTCTCTCTGCATGCCCTAGAGTACTTACAGCTATCTCTAGAATATAGTTGTCTCAGTGTCACAAACTGTCAGATGCTGAGATATGTCATTTTCTTTTTATATTTATGGGTAGCTTAAATTCCTGAGGGAATGAATTACTGAAGATAGTTAAAGATGGTAAGACAAGAAGTAATGGCCCGAAACATGAAGAAAGAATGCTTAAGCTAGATAAGATGAAGAAATTCTCAGTCATGAGGTCTATGAGACAGTCAAATAGGGTACCCAGGGAGGTAGTCAAGATGTCATCACAAAACACTATTCAAACTCAAGGGAAAATTAAAGAGAGAGCTCTGGATAAGAGAACAATAAATCATATGATTAGGCAAGGAAGAAATAATCTACTATAGATTACTCAATATTCAGCTTTTGAATAGTTAGCCTATGCAAAATGTTAATTCTAATTGGGATAAAAGTATCACATTTTAAGAACTAGTAATACATTTTGAAATGGTTTTTAAAGACTTCAATCCATATTGATTCAACAAATATTCATGAAGTATATACCCGGTACCAGCCCACTTTTCGAGGCTTATTTAATACATACACAGATAGCACATAGTTGTATGAAATGTTGGTTTCTAATAGTCTACTGACGATATTAGTTGATGACCTCAAACAACATGCATATTTAAAATACACTAAACACTTCATTTGTTTAGCCTCACATAGAAATATGTATTAGTACTTGATACATGTTTTTCTGCAAATGGCATGCTATTTCTTAATTGCTATAAATCGTGCCAATCAAGTTGCCTAATTTTTCCTACTGTTTCATTATGCTGTTCAACAGAGATAATTAATGTCTCATGTTTTACTTGTACCTATTAATTTCTGTATCCTGTAATAATTAAATATAAATATTATATTTAAAAAAACTATGCCACACAAGTGCTATAAGCAGCATGCCATTTATGGATTATGCTAAACAAAACTAAAGTAAAATTTGAGGTATACTTGATGCACAAATCACTGCTATTATTTAATTTACAGTTTGCTAAGTTTTGATATTTATGTGTGCCTTGAACCCATCACGACAGTCAAGATAAGGAGCATATCTTTCACATTCTAAAGTGCTGTTTTGTAATCCCATCCTCCCTCCCTTCCCCAAAATATAACCATCTCCAGACAACCATTGGCCTGCTCTCTCCCACTATTGATTGGATTGAATATTCTAAAATTTTATATACATGGAATCATAAAGTACACACTCTTTCTTGTATGGCTACTTTAACTCACCATAATTATTTGTGTGATTCGTCTATGCTGTTGAGTGTATCAATAATAATCCATTTAGTTTTAACATTGAATAGCACTCCAGAGTATAGATGTGTCATCATTTGCCTGTCCTTTCACCTACTCATGGATATTTTGGCTGTGTTGGTAGTGTGGGGCTATTACAAATAAGGCTTCTATGAATATGCATGAAAAAGTCTTTGTATAGACATATGCTTTCACTACTTTGCATAAATACTTCAGATTAGGATTACTAGAACCTATATTTAAAGTTTCAAAAAACAAACTATAAAAATTATGGTTTTACATTTCAGCCACCCGTGGGACAGTCTTGTGTGGAGGTCTTTTTAATTTTATCCATTTAACTATGTGTATAATGATATCTCACTCTGCTTTTTGATGACTAATGGTGTTGAGTATCTCTTACGTGCTTATTTGCAATTCATGCATTTTCTTTCGTGAAGTGTCTGTTCAAATATTTTGCACTTGTTTAATGATTTATGGGTTCACTAGTGAATTACTTAGACTTGTTTTTATTTTCTTAGTGTCCTTTAAATAGCAGAATACCTTAATATTGATAAGGTTATATTTTCCATTTTTAAAAATTTCATGGATCATAATTTTGGTATCTAAAAATATTATCAGACTCAAGGTCATAAAGGTATTCTGCTATGTATTAGTCTAGAAAGTTTATGTTTTAGATTTTACACATAAATTTATAATCCATTTGAGTTAATTTTTGTATATTTTAAGATGTATATGAATTCAAGTTTATTTGTTTATTGCATGTGATTTCCAATTCTTTCAGCACCATTTACTGGCTATTTTTTCTTCGAAAAGTTGCCTTTGTACTTTATCAAAAATAAATTGACCGCCCATGCATGGATCTATTTCACAACTCACCATTGTGTTCCCCTGATTTATTTGTCCATCTTTAGCATAGTACACACTTTGTTGCTATCTATTGCTTTGCAATAAGTTCGTTTGTCAGTATCTTTATAAAGACTACAAAAATTTTGACTGGAATTACACTGAATCAATAAATCAATATTGAGAGAATTGTCCTTTTAACAATATTGAGCTTTTTGATTCAGGAATGCTATATCTCCAAGTATTTAAATCTTTAATTTATTAACCAACAATTTATACATTTTAGTGACTATGTCTTTCACAACTTTTACATATTTACTGCTACATATTTCTAATGTTTTCATGTATGTTTATTTTCTTTTTTCAACTTTCAAGTTTAGGAAATACATGTGCAGGTTTGTTATATGGATAAACTGTGCGTCACTGAGTTTGGGGTAAAAATGATCCTGTCACCCAAGTAGTGAGCATAGTACCTGATAGGTAGATTTTCAACCCTGATCCCCCTCCCACCCTCACCCCTCTTGTAGTCCCCACTGTCTATTGCTCTCATCTTTATGTCCATATATACTCAATGGTTAGTAGGCACTGGTCTCCTTTGCCCCAGCTGAGGGATCCTGCTCTCCCCAGTGAAAGTCTCACAGCACAGCTGACCTGCCCTCACCTGATAATTTCACTTGTAGCCTAGATCCCTTATAAAAATCAAACCCTCACAGTCCTGTGATATTCCCTTGGCCTCCCACCACCTAAGTGTTCTGCCTGCCCCTGCCTGTAATTTGGCCTGTGACCTGGAGACAGGCTCACCTCTCCCATTACTCCCAGCACCTTAACTCTGGGCTAGCCTGACCCTGGTCCAGTCCCTTCAGGACTCATACACACTGGTCCAGCAGGCCATCTAGGGGCTAAGAACTGAGGAACTACTTATTCCCATTCCAACTCTCCAGACAGCTCAACACTTCCCCCAAGGACTGATGTTGGACTGAGCCGACCAGTCAGCATCACCACAGCCAATACCCGCTCACATGGGTCCAAAGGTAGAGACCCTTCCCCCTTTACAGGAAGCATGAATACTGCCATACTGGAGAACAGGTGAGTTTTAAAGCTATCTGCATTGTGCTGAGTATCAAGCTTGCATCCTGAAAACACTCCCCTGGAGAGTTGCAAAACAGGCATTCCCATGGCTCTCAACCACATTGTGGTCTGGAGATGGAACTAGGAGTCACAAGCCCTGGAAGAGGCATATGATAGCAAAATGCATCACATTCTTGCGTATCTAGGAGAAGGAGTCAGTACACTCCCCTCACTGCATCTGAAGAGACCCCAGCATGCTTCACGAAGAGCTCTTCCCAGGCACCCTCATCAGGGCTGGTGCCTGAGTGCACCATTGGATATTCATGGACAAGCACTGTGGAGCTATCCCTCCCCACACATGCAGGACAGCAAGCAGGACACCAGGCATCTTACTTGTCCAGCTCTTCACCTGAAACAACAGAAAGCACCTCACAGAAAACAAAATAAGGTCCATACCCATCTCCTTGAGTGGCACCTGGTTCTTACCTGCAAACACCACCTAGTGACATATAGGTCAAACTGCACAGCCCTATACAAAAATCTACTGACAGAAGTGCACAGGACTATAGAAACAAAGCAAAAATACCCTACCCAACACAGCTCTCTCCAGATGAGAAGGAACCAGGGTAAGAATTCTGTCACCATGAAATATTTGAATGTGGTGACATCACCAAAAGATCACCCGAGCTCACCCGAGCTCTCCAGCAATGGTCCCAAACCACAGTGGAAACTCTGAAATGACAGATAAAGAATTCAAAACATACATTGCAAGGAAGCTCAACAATATCCAAGACAAGATTGAAAGTCAACACAAAGAAACTTCTAAAGTAATCTTGGAAATGAGAGAAGAGATAAGTATCTTAAAACAAATCAATCAGAGCTACTAGAACTGAAAAGCTCACTTAAGGAATTTCAAAATACAACTGAAACCGTTATCAATAGACTAGACCAATCAGAAGATACAATTTCAGAGCTTTAAGATAAGCCTTCCAAACAAACCCAATCAGGGAAGAATAAAGAAAAAGGAATTTAAAAAATGAACATATTTTCCAGGAAATATGAGATTATGTAAAGCACCAAAACCTATAATTTATTGGCATTTGTGAGAGGGAAGTAGAAAAAGCAAACAACCTGGAAAACATATTTGAGGAAATAAGTCAAAAAATTGTTTCCTAATCTTGCTAGAGAGATAGACATCTGGATACAAAAAAAAAAAAAAAAAAAAAAAAAAAAATCCAAAGAAAGTCTATAAGATAGTACACAAAACAAACATCACTAGGGCAGCAGACAGTCTAAGGTAGGTGACCCCAATCCCCGTGCTGTGAACCAGTACTGGTTTGGAATCAGTACTGTTAGGAATCAGGCTGAACAGCAGGAGGTGAGCATTACTACCTGAGTTCTACTTGCTGTCAGATCAGTGGTGGCATTAGATTCTCTTAGGAGCATGAACCCTATTATAAATGATTCATGCAAGGGATCTAGACTGGGCACTCCTTATGAGAATCTAACTAATGTCTGATGATCTGAGGTGGAACAGTTTCATCTCAAAACCATCCCCTGCTTCCCAGTTTGCGGAAAAACTGTCTTTCATAAACCCTGTCCCTGATGTCAAAAACGCTGGGGACCATTGGTCTAAGGTAAATACTAAAAAAATCTTAAAGGCAGCTAGAGAAAAACATTAGATAACTTATAGAGGGAACCTCTTTAAGCTAACCTTGAATTTTTCAGCAGAATCCTTATAGGCCAGAAGAAACTGGGGGGGCTATTTTTGGCATTATCAAAGAAAATAAACTCCAAACAAGAATTTCGTATGTCACCAAATTAAGATCTATAAGCAAAGGAGAAGTGAAATACTTTTCAGATAAGCAATCACTAAGAGAATGTATTACCACTAGACAAGCCTGACAAGGGATCTTATAGGAGTTTTAAACATGAAAATGAAAGAACAATACCTGCTGTCACAAAAATAGCAGCTAAATATATAGCCCACAGACCCTTTAAATCAACTACCAGTAAAAACTACAAAACAACCAGCTAACAAATTTACAATAAGATCAAAACCTCATGTATTCATATTAACCTTGAATGCAAATGATCTTCATGACCCAAGTAAAAGGTACAGGATAGCAAGTTGGATACCAACAAAACCCTTCCATCTGCTGTCTTCAAGAGACCCATCTCACACATAATGACACTCATAGACTCAAACTAAAGGATTGGAGAGGGCTGGGAGGAGTGGTGCACACCTGTAATCCTGGAATTTTGGGAGGTGGAGGTGGGTGGATTGCTTACGTCCAGGAGTTTGAGACCAGCCTGGGCAAAAAGAATATCTCTCCACACACACACACACACACACACACACACACACACACACAGACACACAAATAGGTGTGGTGGTGCATGCCTGTAGTCCCAGCTACGCAGGAGGCTGAGGTGGGAGGATTGCTTCAGCCGAGGAAGCAGAGGTTGCAATGAGCTGTAATTGTACCACTATAATACAGCATTCCAGCCTGGGTTACAGAGTGACACCCTGTCTCAAAAAAGCAGGGAGTATTGGTGAATGATTGTCACACAAACAGAAATAATGCTCCTTTTAGAAACATTGATTTAATTTCAATTTTTAATTTTTGATTGTTTTAGAAATTTCATCCTTGTGTGTTAATTTTGTACCTTGAAATATTGCTAAATATATTTAGTACTGTTAATGGTTTTTGGTAAAGTGCATAGAATTCTCTATATAAATGATCACACTATCTGCAAATAAGGTAAGTTTTTTCTTCACAAAAATCGATGTTTTTTTTTTTTTTAATTTATTTTCCTTGCTTATTGAACTGCTTAGAAGTTCAATAAGTACAATAAGTTCAATACAAGTACAATGTTGAGTAGAAGTCTTGAGAGCAGTCATCCTTTCCTTATTCCTCAGCTAGT
This sequence comes from Piliocolobus tephrosceles, assembly GCF_002776525.5. NCBI lineage: Eukaryota > Metazoa > Chordata > Mammalia > Primates > Cercopithecidae > Piliocolobus > Piliocolobus tephrosceles. The sequence continues at coordinate 71,658,723 of NC_045436.1, read as the reverse complement.
CTGGAAATCATAATTTTTTTCATAATTAAAAATGTTAAAGAAAATTTATACATTCTCTCTAGCTTCTCTTTATCCAGTTTTAAAAGTCCCCATATATTTGAGAATTTTTAGTAGAATGATGTATACTTTGTCAAAAACAATGTCTATTATTATGGCTTTTTTCCTGCAATGATTTTTAGTGTCAATATTTTCCTCTCGATCTATGCAGGCTGAAAACTATTGATTCACATGGGCAACATTATGGAACTTTGAATGAGACAATGACTTGAACATAAGCATTAACATGCTTCCCTTTATTTGGCTCATGGATTATCAGAGTTTCATATATAGGGAATCACTAATAAAGAATCAAGAAAACTTTGAAAATAAACTGATAGAGATAGAGAGGGAAATGCAAGATAACGGAGTAGAGGGCTACAACAATTGTCCCCCCAGCAAGGATACCAATTTAACAAATATCTACATACACACACACAAAAACCTTCATAAAAACCAAAAATCAGATGAGCATTCAGGGTACCTGGAGTTAACTTTATATTGATAAAAGAGGCACTGAAGAGGTGAAAAAGAAAAAAAAAAAAAACGTCTTACGCTGCTGACACCACTCTTCTACCATTCCCAGGCAGTAGCCACATGATGCAGAGAGCATTCCTGTGCTCTGGGGAGAGAAAAAATGCAGCTATTGTGGGGCATTAAACTCAGTGCTGCCCTGTTACAGTAGAAAGAAAAAACAGACCAAAATCAGCTGACATCCGCCTATGGAGTGAGCATTTAAACAAAACCTAGATAGAGGGGAATCACTAATCTCAGCAGTCAGAATCTGAGTCCCCTCGTGCCTCGCCACCATTGGCTAAAGTGCTCTGGGGCCTAAAATATAGTTAAAAGGCAGTCCACGCCACAAAGTCTGCAACTCCTAGGCATGTCTTAAGGCCGAACTGGGTCAAGAGCCAGAGGACATAGTGGGCATGCGACTGGGATACTAGCTAGGGCAGCTAAGGTAGTGCTGGCATCACCTTAGCAGCACGCCCAGACTGAGCAGCTCATGGCAAAAAAAAAAAAAAAAAAAAAAAAAAAACAAAAAAAAAAACCCTTCTTTCCACTTGAGGAAAGGAGAGAGAAGAGTAGGGAAGACTTAGTCTTGCATTGCATTTTGAATACCAGCTCAGCCACAGCAGAATAGGCCACTGGATGGAGTCATTAGGCCCTCACACCAGGCCATAGCTCCAGGATGACATTTCTACACACATCCTTGGCCAGAAGGAAACCTGCAGCTTTGAAGGAAAGTACCCAGTCCTGGCAGGATTCATCACCTGCTAATTCTAGTTTTCATCAAGAAGGAAATCTCACTTCCTTCCTCTAAGTACTTTTAGACCTAATCTCGTATCATCCAATGTATAAGTGTTAAACTGTTCTTAAAATCATGTATATATTTTATATATTTTTATTTCAGAGTCTGTCTGCCAATTGCTAACAGTCTAACCAAATTTCTCTTTCTTCCAGGTATGTAGTCATGCTAACTGTGTCTCTGTGTGTTTATAATTAATAAATACATCGCATATTATATGTACTTATTACATATACTACACATATATATTCTATGTACATATTAAGTAAATATGTGAAACACTAATATTCAGTAATATAAAGAGAGTTTTCTGCTAAGTAAAATTTTTTTTATGTGAATATTTTCAAATTAGCTGCTTGTCTTGAAAGTTAATATTCATAAATAAATTATTTCTTTAGTGTCATCCAAAATATAAATTTATCAGTTTTGTGATTTAGAAATTTGGCTCTGAGTCATAGAATCCAAGTTTAAATATTGGTTCAAATATTTATTAGGTGTGTGACCTGAAGCATGTTATTTAATATCTCAACACTTCAATTTTTTCATCTGTAAAATGGAAAGAATAGTAGTAGTTATTTAAAAAGTAATTATGTGGATTAAATTAGTAAACCTTATAAAGGATCTGGTACACTATATGAATACACAATAATAGTTAACTAGACATTTATTTACAGCAGTGATTTGTGCATGTTTCTACCCCACAAGAATATATCTTACAATTTCACCAAAGGAAAACAACACAATAAAACAATTTATATAGATTGTGTCATGCTCTCTGGCACCACTTTTTATTGCTTTATGCCTAACACAGTGACCACAGAATGAAGCCTAAGAATTTCACATATGCTACCTAATCAAGATGAAGTCTATAAACAGTTCAAAGCTAAAGAAATATAACCAAAGTTAAAAGCATCAAACTTAAACAAAAGCTAAATTGAACCAATTAAAATGAGTATTATGGCATTGTATGATTTTGTTTAGCTAGTGATAATTCAATATTGACAAAATCAAAATTAAAGTAATTGCCAAAACTTTATATCATCAGTCAAAGCAAATGAATAATTTATTTTTTTTAATGGCATAAGGAAGAATGGTGTTTTAATTTAAGAGAGCACTACAACATAGATAAGAGTGATAATTCCAACTTTGTTCTTGAATTTTGGAAACTGTACTACATTGTAAGCAATGAAAAAACAATTTTCTGTACCTATGATAAAGTTCATAATGCATCATTTGATGAAAGAGTGAACAAGTAAAGCCCAAAATACAATCAAGAGGTGAGGCAGTATCACTGTTACATAGTGAAATCTAAGATATTACCACTCTTATCTTATAAGAGGAGTGATATATTTATAATATAGGTCTGGAATGGCATTTTTATTCTATTTTTATATTTGGAGAATCCAGCAATGTAAATATGGTAGTGACCTAGTCATATTTGTTTCAAATATAATGATTAGAAAGTAATACATTTTAAATTTACTAGATTATAATTTCCAAATTCCAATTCTGTGGGCCGATATATGATTTAGATGCAGCCCTCTGAGTTGTGTTTCATAATATAATGTATATACGTTAATTAGAGGGCATAAAGAATCATTGATTCCTTCTTCCATACCCACATTTTGCCTATAAAAATTTAGAGTTATGAAAGGAGCTACTTCTTGACCTTTATATTCTCATTATGTTAATAGTCAGTCTCATGTTATAAAAATCATACTTCTCGATAAATGAAAATCAGCCCTACAACATCATCAATAATTTCATAAACATAGTATTAGCATGTTCCTTCTCTGAGAAAAAAAATTCTGGAAAAAATTCATACTGTTCTTGATAAATTCTTTCCATTTTTCCAAATTAGTTCTACTTCATCTGTAATTAATAAGTACATCGTGAAGTTACAAAGAACTCCTATAGCAAAAACATTATTTAAAGTAATTTCTATGTGTTGAATAGATTTTACCTAGATTTCTCTCTCATGGTCAATATCTCCTAAATGATCATTTAGTACTTTAGATTCTACAAAGTGCAGAGAAATTGAGATTAAAATAGAGGTTTTCTCAATATATTTGCATGAATGAAATATGCAAAAATTGATGCTAAGAAATTATTTAGGGCAACAAAGGCAGGATCATCCATTTAACCCCTTCAGAGATTGAACATGAAAAGCAGAGTTGCATGCTCACAGTTTATAATTCTGTGTTATCTTTCATAAGATGTGAGCTTAAACTGATAAAAGGAAGAGCCTCAAAGATAACTAGTGTAGGATTACATTAACAAAACTGATAAGAAAAGCATTTGGTTATTGTCATGTTACACTGGTATAATTAATAGAAGAAGTAAGAAACATATAAAAACAGAACAAGTGCTGAGTGTTCATGTCTTAAAGGGCAGAATGTGATACTAATAAACAGAAATAAGATCTAAGACAAACTTTAGTAAAAACCAATTAAATATTAATGCAAAATTTAATTAATTTTATAAAAATTAAGATATATAAGAAATATATATATATATATATATATATATTTTTTTTTTTTGAGATGCAATCTCCCTCTGTTGCCCAGTTTAGAGTTCAGTGGCATGATATCAGCTCACTGTAACCTCTGACTCCCAGGTTCAAGTGATTCTCCTGCCTCATCCTCCCAAGTAGCTGGGATTACAGGCCTGTGCCACCATGCCTGGCTAATTTTTGTATTTTTGGTAGACACTGGGTTTCACCATGCTGGCCAGGCTGGTCTCAAACTCCTGACCCCAGGAGATCCTGCCACCTCAGCTTCCCAAAGTGCTAAGATTACAGGTGTGTGAGCCACTGCACCCAGCCAATAATTTGTTTACATCATTTGAAACTATCACCTATTTTGAAGTATATTCTATTACAAAATAACATCTTAATTTTTCTTTGAACTTTCTGAATTCTTGCTTCTCTTTGTTTGATTCTACTGTTCATCCAATTTACCATTAGAACCTAAAGCCCAGCATTAAATTATTTTATTACGATGTTAGATATAGATGATTCAATATCTACAGTAAAACAAAATGCCAAGGATTTATATCTAGAATGTATGAGGAATGCCAATAAATTAAAAAGAAGAAACAGAAACTTAAAAGAAAAATGGGAAAGAGATTTAAAGATTTTCTTTTAGAAACAAAGATAATCAAATAGACAAGAAGCATATGAAAAGTTGCTTACCAACACTGGTCATCAAGTCATAGAAAAATGGCTTTATAGTTCTAATGACATACTTCTGCATAACAATTTTAAATAACAAAAACATATTAAAATATTTTGAAAAACTAAAACAATAACAAAATGAAATGCTGGCTTGTATGTAAGAAACCTTACATACTGTGGGCAATAATTAATATACATTTTTTTGACTACTTTGGGAAACTCTTGGTATTCTTTACTAAAATTGAACATATGTTCACTCAATGATTCAGCAATTTAATTCCCAGGTAAATACCCAACAAAAATGAATATACAAGTGAATTAAAAGACATGCACAACGATGTTCATATCATCATTACTCATAAGATCCCAAAACTGGAAAGAACCCAAGTACCTATCAATGGCGCAAGTATCTATAAACTGCACAGTAATGTAGAAAATAATGAATTTCTGCTATATGCAATAAATGAATAAATCTCAAAACACAGATGCTTAACAAATGGAGTCAGGCACAGGGAGGACATCAGAAAGATGGTGAAATAAGAAGACCTAGACTTTATAGAGCCCACACTAGATAGTCTAAATGCCTTCGTGAGAACTTCAGAAATCAATAAGAAACAAGCAGCCCACCAAGCATGCTCAAAGCCCAAAATAACTGTATTAATTTGGATAAGAGAAGCATTCCATTTCAACTTCATTAACCCCTTACCCACACTCACATAGCTTATTATTGGGAAGCAAAGCCCAGTTCACAATTTCTCCCTTGGGAGGAAAAGAGAAGACGGGAACATACAACTAATGCTCTGTATTTTTTGTGGTGCTGCTCAAAGGGTTGATTTCTCTCTCTCATGACTCAGAGTGCTGTCAGGAAACTAGCATTCTTTGAATGCCTGTGGGCCTCCCAGAGCAAAAGAGAGCTCAATATCTTATGAAAGTGCCAGAAAATTCGTAATACTGTGAACAAATGGGTGTAGCTCATCACTATTGGGAAGTAGCACCCAGCATATATATATATATATATTTTTTTCCCTTGGGAGGGAAAGAGAACACTGGAAAGTGTGTTCTAGATTTTCGTGGGCAGGGGTAAGTGATGATATTCTATCTCACCTAACTCAGGACTGGCAAAACAGGCACACCTTGAATACCTAGAGATCACAGAGGACAAAAGAGAATTCAGCAGCTTGAGGCAATGCCAGAGAACATGTCTTTACTATATACAGACACTAAAGGAACGAGAGACAAGAAACTCATGGATCAAAACAAAACAAAAAATCAGATTGGTAAATCTCTCTAATTGGGAAATTTCATGCAAAAGCCCAGAGAAGATGCATCCCTAGAAAAAGTTTGAGAGGTCCCCTAGAACCTCTAGACAGGCTGATTGGTGAAGGTCTTTCCTTTTACAGAGTCAGCTCATAAAGATTGGTAGAGGTGGCACTTTTCTCAAATGCATGTATTCACATACTTATTTACAAGACACACGAAGGAAAAAGAAAACATGGCCCAATGAAAGAAAAGAAATGCATATCCGGAAACTGACATGAAGAAATGGAAATGGGATGGGTGCTTGAGGAAGTGGATTTTGTCTCACCTGGCAAAAAATTACCTGACAAAGAATTCAGACTAATCATAATAAAGATGCTCAACAAGTTTAGAAAAACAATGTACAAACAAAATGAGAATATCAAGAAAGTGAGGCAGAAAACTTAAAAAAATCCTGCAATGTTGGAGCTGACGAACACAATAACTAAAGTAAAACACTTACTAGTGTTTTAGTAGCTGACTTGATCAAGCAGAATAAGGAACATATTTAATCAAAATTTAAGCAGCCCCATGGACTCCAACTAGTATGAACCTAAAGTAGTTTCCATGAAAATACATTATAATCAAATTATCCCCCAAAAGAGAGATAATTTGAAAGCAGCAAGAGAAATATGACTCATCATATAAAAGGGAGCCCGCATAAGACCATCAGAGAATTTCTCAGCAGAAACTTTGCAGGCCAGAGGAAGTGAAAAAGATGTATTCACAGAGCTAAATGAAAAAGTTGACAATTAAGAATACAGATATGCAGCAAAACTGCTCTTCAAAAACAGAGAGATAAACACTTTCCCAGATAAACCAAACCTCCAAACAGGGAATTTATCACCACTAGAGCACCTTTATAAAAATGCTAAAGAAAGTCTTTCATGTTGAAATAAAAGGACACCAGGCAGAAATACAAATACATATAAAACTATGAAGCTTGCCGGAAAAGGAAAACATATAGACAAATAGAGAATAAGGTAACATTGCAGTGATGGTGCATAGGTCACTTTGAATATAGGAGTGAAAAGATGAAAGTAGAAACATAATTATAATGAAAAATATTTTCATGAATGTTAATATAGAAGATGTAATTTGTGACATCAATAATACAAAGTGTGAGAAGGAGAGATAAAAGAGTAAATTTTGTATGCAATTGAAATTAAGTTGTTATCAGCTTAAAACATATTGTTACAAGACATCTTTTGTAAGCCCCATTGTAACCATAAAATAATCTTTAGATAATACATTAAAGAAAATGAGAAAGGAGTCATTTGTATGCTACTAAAAAGAATTAATAAACACAAAGGAAGACAACAAGACAGAGAAAAAGAGACAAGAAACTACACAACAGACAGAAAACACCAAAATGACAATAGTAAGTCTTTCCCTAGCAATAATTAGTTTAAATGTAAATGATTAAACCCCCAACCATGATAGAGTAGCCGAATGACTAATGGATTTTTAAAAAGATCCAACTATATGTTGTCTAAGAGAGATTGACTATAATTTAAGAAAACAGGCTAAAAGTTTGAAAAAATGATATTCCATGCAAATGGCAACCGAATGAGAAGATCAGCCACACTTATATCAGACAAAATATAGTTTAAGTCAAAAATTGACATAAGAAACAAGGATATTATATTATGATAATTTATCAGGAAGATATAATAATTACACATTCACCGAACATTATGTGTACCCAAATATATAAAGTAGACATTGATGGAACTGAATGGAGAAATAGCAATGGAGTAATAGTTGTCAATTTTAAAATACCACTTTTGTTAATGGTTAGAACATCTAGGCAAAAGGTCAGTAAAGAAACACAGGATAGAACAACACTATACTCCTAATACCTAACAGAAATACTCAGAATATTTCACTTAACAGCAATGTACTACAAATTGTCCAGGTGTGATGCTAATTATTGTCAACTTGATTGGATTGAAGAATGTAAAGTATTGTTTCTGGGTGTGTCAGTGAGGGTGTTGCCCAAGGAAATTAACATTTGAGTCAGTGGACTGGGAGAGGCAGACCCACCCTTAATCTGGGTGAACACCATCTAATCAGTTGTCACCATGTTTAGAATAGAGCAGTTAGAAGCTGGAAGGACTTGATTTTCTGAGTTTTCCAGTCTCCATCTTTCTACCATGCTGGTTGCTTCCTGCCCTCAAATATCAGACTCCAAGTTCTTCCACTTTTGGACTCTTAGACTTACACCAGTGATTTGCCAGGGGCTATTGGGCCTTCTACCAAAGACCGAAGGCTGCTTTGTTGGTTTTCCTACTTTTGAGGTTTTGGGACTTGGACTGACTTCCTTGCTCCTCAGCTCGCAGATGGCCAATCATGGCACTTCACCTTGTGATAGTGTGAATCAATTCTCCGAATAAATTCCCCTTTATATATGCTTCTAGTCTATTAGTTCTGTCCCTCTAGAGAGCCCTAACTAATACACCAGGATAGATCACATGTATGACCACAAAACAAGTCTTAAGAAATTTAAGAAGATTGAAATCATACAAACTATCTTTCCTAATAACAATGGAACAAAACTAGAAATAAATAGCAGAAGGAAAACTAGAAGATTCAGAATTATGTGAAAATTAAACATATTATTGAATAATCAATGGGTCAAAAATTGTGGTATATCTCCTCACACGGAGCACCAATTGAGGTATTGCTCCTCACAAGAGGGCATTAGCTGAGGGGGTCTTCTCGCAGTCCCTGACCGAAATGACAGATGAATAAAACATACACTGACACACAAATATTCTGCTTTGCCGGTCCAACTGAGTATCCGAGTACCTGCACACCAAGAAAGATTTGTCACTCCAGCCAGCCCTGAGAAACTTGCATTCCAGGCATTTATTTGGAACAGAATTAACAACAGAAGCTTTGAGTAAACACGCTTGAGGATAATTAACATGGTTAAGACAGCAGTTCTATGAATGAGCTCAGGTACCCCAGTCTAAAGTAAATATCATTGGGGGAAATATCTCTAGTCGACCTCCCCACCCAGAGGGCCATCTGGCTCAAAGGTTAGTTAATGGGGGTAGGGTAAACAGGCTTAACTGGGGAAGCCTCTATTGTCGCTGGTATTTACCCTATGACCTAATGCTCTAAGTTAAGAACTGGCTGCCTTCAGCTTGTTCAATTATTACAAACTTTGTAACCTTTCGGCTTTCCAAAAGGTTTGTGACTATTTGCTATAATTTTCCCTAATATTTCCCTTTAATACTTCTGCCACCATCCTGAGTGAATCCCAACAATCAAAGAAGAAATCAGTTGAACTTACAAACAGAGAGTAAAAGAATGATTATTAGTGGTTGGGAAAGGTAGTAGGGGCTGTGGCAGAGGTGTGAATCATTAATGGGTACAAAATATAGTTGGAAAAAATGAATAAGACCTATTATTTGATAGCACAACAGGAGGACTATAGTCAATAACTTAATTATACATTTTGAATTATAAGTTGTATAATTGGATTGTTTGTAACTCAGGATGAATGCTTGAGGGGATAGATATCCCATTCTCCATGATGTACTTATTTTACATTGCATACCTACATCAAAACATCTTGTACCTCATAGGATATTGTTTGGTTGTGCCCCCACCCAAATCTCAACTTGAATTGTATCTCCCAGAATTTCCACATTTAGTGGGAGGGAACCGGCGGGGGGGTGGGGGGTAATTAAATGATGGGGCTGGTCTTTCCTGTGCTATTCTCTTGATGGTTAATAAGTCTCGTGATGGTTAATAAGATGGGTTTATCAGGGATTTCTCCTTCTGCTTCTTCCTTAATTTCTCTTGCTGCCACCATGTAGGAAGTGTCTTTCATTTCCCACCATGATTCTGAGGCCTCCGCAGCCATGTGGAACTGTAAGTCCATTTAAACATATTTTTTCCCCCCGGTCGTGGGTATGTGTTTATCAGCAGCATGAAAACATACTAATACAGTAAATTGGTAACAGGAGTGAAGTGCTGCTGAAAAGATACCCAAAAATGTGAAAGTAACTTTGGAACTAGGTAACAGACAGATTGGAACAGTTTGGAGTACTCAGAAGAAGACAGGAAAATGTGGGAAAGTTTGGAACTTCCTGGAGATTTGTTGAATGGCTTTGCCCAAAACGCTGATAGCGATATGGACAATAAGGTCCAGGCTGAGGTGGTTTCAGATGGAGATGAGGAACTTGTTGGGAACTGGAACAAAGTGACTCTGGTTATGTTTTAGTAAAGAGACTGGAAGCATTTTGCCCCTGCTCTAGAGATTTGTGAAACTTTGAACTTGAGAGAAATAATTTAGGGTATAAAGTTTGGAAGATTTGCAGACTGACTATGCAATAGAAAAGAAAAACCAATTTTCTGTGGAGAAATTCAAGCCGGGTGCAGAACTTTGCATGAGTAGCAAGGAGCCTAATGTTAATCCCCAAGACCATGGAGTAAATGCCTCCAGGCAATGTCAGAGACCTTCAAGGGCAGCACTTCCCATCACAGGCTTGGAGGCCCAAGAGGAAAAAGTGGTTTAACTGGCTAGGACCAGGGTCCCTGCACTGTGTGCAGCCTAGGGACTTGGTGGCCTGTGTACTAGCCACTCCAGCTGTGGCTGAAAGGGGCCAATGTATAGCTCAGGCAGTGGCTTCAGAGGGTGGAAGCCCCAGACCTCCGCAGCTTCCATGTGGTGTTGAGCCTTGGATACACAGAAGTTGAGAATCGAGGTTTAGCAACCTCCACCTAGATTTCAGATGTATGGAAACACCTGGATAACTAGGCAAAACTTTTCTGCAGGGGCAGGCCCTCATGGAAAAACTCTGCAAAGGCAGTGTAGAAGAGAAATGTGGGATCGGACCTCCCACACAGAGTCCCGACTGGATCACTGTCTAATGGACCTGTGATAAGAGGACCACTCTCTTCCAGACACCAGAATGGTAGATCCACTGACAGCTTCCACTGTGAACCTGGAAAAGCCACAGACACTCAATGCCATACCCTGAAAGCAGCCAGGAGGGAGGCTGTACCCTGCAAAGCCACAGGGGTGGAGCTGCACAAGACCATGGGAACATACCTCTTGCATCAGTGTGACCTGGACGTGAGACTTGGAGTCAAAGGAGATCATTTTGGAGCTTTAAAATATGACTGCCCCACTGGATTTTGGACTTGCATGGACCCTGTAACCCCTTTGTTTTGGCCAATTTCTCCCATTTAGAATGACTGTACTTACCCAATACCTATACTTTCACTGTATCTAGGAAGTAACTAGCTTGCTTTTGATTTTATGGGCTCATAGGCAGAAGGGACTTGCCTTGTGTCAGATGAGACTTTGGACTGGAGACTTTTGAGTTAATGCTGAAATGAGTTAAGGCTTTGGAAGACTGTTGAGAAGACATGATTGCTTTTGAAATGTGGGGACATGAGATTTTAAGTAGGCAGCCGAACAATGATATGATTTGGCTGTGTCCCCACCCAAATCTTTACTTGAATTGTATCTCCCAGAATTCCCAGGTGTTGTGAGAGGGAACCACGGGGAGGTAATTGAATCATGGGGGGCCTGTCTTTCCTGTGCTATTCTTGTGATAGTTAATAAGTCTCACAAGATCTGATGGGTTCATCAGGGGTTTCCGCTCTTGCTTGTAAGAAGTACCTTTCACCTCCCACCATGATTCTGCAGCTTCCCCAGCCATGTGGAACTGTAAGTCCAACTAAACCTCTTTTTTTCCCTCAGTCTTAGGAATGTCTTTATCAGCAACATGAAAATGGACTAACACACCATAAATATATGCACCTATTGAGTACCCACAAAAATGAAAAATAAAAATAAAATAAAATAATTTAAAAAGAAATCAAAAGGGAAATTCGAAGATAATCTTGAGAGAAAGAAAATGGAAACATAACCTACACAAACCAACAAAGTCTTTATTGAGGTAAGCTCACAGTGATAAATGCCTACTTAAAAAAGAAGAAAGATCTCACATGATAGAAATTTGCACCTCAAACAAAGAAGTAAAAGAACAACTATGTCCAGAGCTAGCAGAAGGATGAGAATAATGAAGATTAGAACTGAAAGAAGTGAAATAGAAATTACAATTTAAAAAAATCAACCAAACTAAAGGTAGGTTTTTTGAAAAGATCAACAGAACTAACAGACATTTATCTATATTAAGAAAAAAAAGAGAGAGAGAAAAGGTTCAAATGGATAAAATCACATATGAAAAGGGGGACATTACAACTTGTGCCACAGCAATAAAATGGATCATAAAAGACAATTCTGAACTCAAATGAACACATTCCTAGATATATAAAAACCTATCAAGTCTGAATCATGAAGAAATAGAAAGTCCAAAAATACCAATAAGGAGTAAAATTATTGAATCTACATTTGAAGGTAATAATAAACCTTCCAACAAAGAAAAACCCAGGACTAGATGGGTTCACTGGAAAATTCTATCAAGTATTCAATGAAGAATTAATGCCTAGTCTTCTCAAAATCTTTAGAAAATTGATGAGTAGGAAACACTTCCAGTGAGGCCAGCATTACCCTAATGCCAAACAAAGACTAATACTGTAACAAAAAACACATCAGGCCAATATCTCTGATGGATATATATTAACCAGACAAATTCAGCAGCATATTAAAAGGACCTCATTTTATGATCAAGTGTGATTTATCCCTAAATGAAAGGGTGTTTGAACATACCCTGAAAAATAAATAAATGTGATTTACCACATTAACAGAATGAATGATAAAAATCATATGATCATCTCAATAGATGCTGGAAAAGCATTTGATACAATTCAATATCTTTTCACAACAAAAACCATTTTTGCAAATTAAGTACAGAAGGAATGTATCACAACATAGCAAGGCCATATATGTCAAGCACACAGCTAACACCAAATTCCATGAGGAAAAGTTGACAGGTTATCTTCTAAGTACAGGAGCAAGATAAGGATGTCCATTCTCAGCACTTTTATTCAACATATTACTAGAAGTCCTGGTTACAGCAATTATGCAGAAATAGAAATAAAGGATTCCCAGGTTGAAATGGAATAATTAAAATTGTCTCTGCAGATGTAATGATTATATATTTAGAAAATAGTAAAGACTCCATCAAAAAACTATTAGAACTAATAAAAGAACTCAATAAAGTTGTATATTAAAAAAAATCATATAAAAATCAGGTGCATTTCTTTTTTATTTTTTTTTTTTGAGATGGAGTCTCACCCTGTTGCCCAGGCTGGAGGGCAGTGGCGCCATCTGGGCTCACTGCAAGCTCCGCCTCCCGGGTTCACGCCATTCTCCTGCCTCAGCCTCCCGAGTAGCTGGGACTACTGGCGCCCGCCACCTTACCCAGCTAATTTTTTTGTATTTTCAGTAGAGACAGGGTTTCACCATATTAGCCAGGATGGTCTCAATCCCCTGCCCTCGTGATCCACCTACCTCGGCTTCCCAAAGTGCTGGGATTACAGGCGTGAGACACCGTGCCGGGCCAATCAGGTGCATTTCTAAACACTAACGGCACTCTATCTGAAAAATAAATCGAGACAACAATTCCATTTACAATAACATCAAAATTTATAAAATACTTAGGAATAAATTTAACCGAGGAGGTAAAAGACTTGTACACTAAAACTGCAAAATATTGATGAAAGAAACTAAAAAAGACACAAGTAAATCAAAAGCTATCCTGAGTTCATGAATCAAAATAATCAATATCGTTAAAATGTTCATGCTGCTCAAAGTGATCTTCAGATTTAATGCAATCCCTATGAAAAGTTCGATGACAGTTTCCACAGAAGTGGAAAAAAATTCTAAAATTTGTGCGGAACCACAAAAGCCACCAAATAGGTAAAGTAACCTTGAGCAAAAATAACAAACCTGGAGGCCTCACAGTTCCTATCTTCAAATGACATTACAAAACAACTTGGTACTGGCATAAAAAGCAACACATAAGCCAATGCACAGAATAGAGCCCAGAAATAAGCTCATGCATATATGGCTAACTGATCTTCAACTAGGGTACCAGGAGTACACAATGAGAAAACCATGCTTTCTTTAACAAATGATGTTGAAAAAATCTGGATATCTACATGGAAAAATGTGAACTAGGATCCTTATCTTATACCACAGACAAAAAAAAAAAAAAAAAAAAAAAAAAATGAAAAAGAATTGAAGACTTGAATTAAGACCTAAAATTGATTTATATTCCCACCAACAGTGTCTCATGATTCCCTTTCCTCCACATCCTCACCAGCATTTGTTATTGTCTGTCTTTTGCGTATAAGCCATTTTAGCTGGTGTTAGAAAATATCTCACTGTAGTTTTGATTTGCATTTCTCTGATGATTAATGATATTGAGCACCATTTCACATGCCTCTTTGTCGCTTTATGCCATCTTTTGAGAAAGGTCTATTCAAATCTTTTGCCCATTTTTTATTGTATTTTTTTCTATGGAGTTGTTTTGAGCACCTTATATATTTTGGTTATTAATCCCTTGTCAGATGGGTAGTTTGCAAATATTTTATCCCATTCTATGGGTTGTCTCTTCACTTTCTCAATTGTATCCTTTGCTGTTCAGAAGCTTTTCAACTTGATGTGATCCCATTTGTCCAAAAAAATTAAAAATAAAAGGGCTGAAACTTAAATACAAGGAGAAAACAGGGCAAAAGCTCCTTGATATTGGTCTTGCATAAGGTTTTTGGGTAGGACACCAAAGCCTAGGCCACAAAAGCAAAAATAGACAAGTGAGACTACATAATCATAAAACAAAACATAACAAAAGACACAACTGCCCAGCAAAGGTACAATCAACAGTGTGAAAGGGCAAGCCATGCAAGGAGAGAAAATATTTGCAAATCATATATCTGTCAAGATGTCAGAATTCAAAATATATAAGGAATTGCTGCAACTCAAAAACAACAACTGAAAAATATACACCAATTAATAAAAGGGCAAAGGACTTGAAAAGACATTTCTCCAAAGAAGACATACAAATGGTCCACAGATATTTGAAAAAAAGCTCAATATCACAAATAATCAGGGAAATGCAAATCAAAACCAAAATGAGCTATTACCTTGCACCTATTAGGATGCTCATTATAAGAAACAAAAAACACAACTGCCCTCCCCACCCAAATGAACAATGTGTTGATAAGAATGTGGAGAAACTTGGATCCTTGTATACTGTGGTGGGCATCTAAAATGGTGAAGCAACCATGGAAGACAGTATGGAGGTTTCACAAAAAAATTAAAAATAGAATGACCATATGGTCCAGCAATTCCTCTCTTATGCATTTATTAAAAATAATTGAAATCAGGATCTTGAATTGATATTTTACATTCCTATGTTCTTTGCAGCCTTAGTCACAATGAGCAAGAGGTAGAAATAACCTAAATGTACATCCCACATCTAAATGGATTTTTAAAAATGTGGAATACATATACAATGGATATTCAGTCTTAAACATGAAGGAAATCCTGCCACATGTGGCAATGTGAATGAACCCTGAGGACAATTTGCTCTATGAAATAGGCCAGTCACAGAAGGACAAATACTGCATGATTCCAAGTTTATAAAATATCTAAAATAGTTTAAGACTTAGACGCAGAAAGTAGAATACTGATTGCCAAGAGGTTGAGGAGGAGGAAATAAGGAGTTACAATTGGGATAGACTTTCAATCATGTAAGACAAAAAAGCTGTAGAGATCTGCTGTACAACAGTATGCATATAGTCAACAATTCTGTACTGTACACTTAAAAATTGGTGCAGGTAGATTTCATATTATATTTTTAAGTATCAGGCACTAAACTACAACTTTCATTGATTTGGAGTTAAAATAGGAAAATATTATCTATGGAGATAAAAGTGAGGCAGTGGCTGTCTTTAGGAGGAACAGAGTGGGAGAGAGAATGAGCGGCATTTCTGGTGTGTTGGTAATGTCCATTTATCTTGATCTAGGTGGTGTTTAGATGGATGTGTTCACTTTGTAAATTGAGCTCTGCACTATGATTTGTGTGCCTTTCTTTCATATGCTATAATTTCATAAAAATAAAAAAATGGAGATGAAGAGTCAGTATATATTTTTAAAAACCTGTAATGTATTAGGGTAAAAATAAAACAGAGTGCTTTATTTGAGATGGTAACCAGGCCTTGTGGCAAAAATTTAAGTTAGAGAGAACAGTAAATGCTGAAACCCTAAGGTGGGTTTTTGGATGATGGCATTATTGTGACGGTGGTGGGAATGTCATGAGGAAAGGGAAATTACTAAAAGATGAGTTGGAAAAGAAGGTAAAAGCAAGATTTATGTAGGGCCAGGCAGGCCAGTGCAGGCTTTGTACTTTTATGCTCAGTTTGATGGAAAGCTATTGGAAGGTGACAAGTAGAGGAGTGCCAAGATTTGAGTTATGTTTCTTAAAATTCTGCTGTATGAAACAGGAATATACATGGAAGAAAGGTAATATTAGACTAGAAAGATTAGTTAGGACACTTGGGAAGTAATCCTAGAGAGAATTGATCTCACTTTCACAAATTGATTTTCTATAAAATTTTTAGTAAGAAAAATGGATATATTTCTAATTATATATATGTACATACATGTATGTATGTATACACAATACAAACATATATAGGAATATTTGATATTAAATGAATAAACTAATTTCTAACTTTTCGTCAAATAATTATTTGAACTGATTGAAATATAAAATACATTAGTTATAATGCACTGTTTATTCCTCCAGAATTCAAATTGGTTTTATAAAAAATAGAAACATGGCTTTTACATTTACACAATCATTAAACAAAGAACTTAATATCATAGAAAATTACCAACAAAAAATTTGCTAACAAACTATGTCTCTTGAGAATAATAGAGAATATTTGCAATTAAGCATTTCACATTGTTCTTGATTTGTTGAGCATAACACATTAAAACCCCACGTGTAGGAATAGGTGACACATACACTAACACAATTTCACTTGGCAAACAGCACATTCATTATTGACATGTTCATGAAATGTTTAATGAGAAATAATTTCCGTATGCTGCATATAAAAATAAAATGCTCCCTAAAATATTACTCTTAGACTTTTTTTGAGTAGAGTTGGTAGAGCTGAAATTAAATTGTAAGACCCTGAAAAATTAGAAGGTTAACACCGAAAGCAGTTAGCACTGGCTCTGCTTTCAAGTTATTTGACTATAAAGCAAAGGAGATAATCTTTAAACTCCCCCAAATCAACATGTTTTAGAAACATACACAGCGTTTTCAAAGAATATATAGGACAACATTTCCATTTAGTGAGATAATTTGGACTTAAAAGATGTTTCAAGTCCCTCTCTGGTGCATCTGGAAAACTCATTAACCTTATTAAAGCCCCTCAGTTTGTCTATAAATGTGGAGAACAATAATGAATTCTGAAGATTTTTTAATAGTTATATGAAACACTTATCTAAAACAGAGATCATGAACTAGTATCATGCACTCTGGAGACTTTCTGCAGAAATGTTTTGTTCAGCTTGCACAGTGACAACAAAAGTAAAGTGAAATAATATGGCAACATTAATAAAATGGGAGATCTGATGTAAAATTCTGATGTCAGTTATAGTTCTAAAAATCAAAATTTAATTATACCAGGTCTGCATTCCTACATAAATGTAAAGAGTAGCTATCCATCTAGAAGAAAAATTAACTTTCTAATTGACCGATTATACACCTGGATCACTGATTCATTGACGTTGCCTTCTACCGCTAAGAACATATTAAGACTTGTGAACAAACTGGGTGTGGTGACTCATGCCTGTAATCTTAGCACTTTGGGAGGCCCAACCAGGAGGATTATTTGAGGCTAGGAGTTCAAGACTACTTTGGGCAGTATAGGGAAGCCCCATCTCTAAAAAATAAAAAATAAAAATTTAGCCAGGTGTGGTGATGTGTGCCTGTAGTGCCACCTACTTGGGAGAAAGGTTGAAGTGGCAAGATCATTTGGACCTGGAAATTGGAGATTGCAGTGAACTAAGATTGTGCCATTGCACTACAGCCTGGGCAACAGAGCAACACCATGTTTTTGAGAAAATTTAAAAAACGAACAACTTGTAAACAACTAGTTAACAGAAACTTTTATTTAAGATGCTGACCACAGCACATAGGTGTACCTACATTCTTTCCCTAAAACCTCCATTTAATTGATAGAAACAAAAAAAAAAAAAAAAAAAAAATAAGGAGAATAAGAAGGTTGAGAAAGCATTGGTGTAAAAGGTCTTTCAAGAAATTTCTGAAAACTTGAAGAGATTAGGGCAATGGTAACTGTTAAAGAAAAGCAGAGGACATGGAAGCTTACACAGGGGCTGCAGTCAGGGAGGGTACAGGGTTCCATGTGGAATAAGGCCTGTGTTTTTAAAATGCCAGATAGGAAACATGGGATGAAATCAGATAACAACAACAGAGATTTAATTACAGATTTTCACTTATAATTGTAGGTAATTCATCGTCAACACATGTGCAGAATACACATAAGCCAGTTTTTGCATCCCAATCAAAATTAAGAAGGGGTTTCTCAGTAGACTAGGCAAAATTTCTGGAAGACATTAAGAAAGACAGCGTGGGTGGTAATGCGAAACAGCAAAGTCTTCTTCATTTTGTCAGAGTTCTTTTTGTAGGTGTTTTACTATCTTTTGTTTGTTTTTGTCAGGCTTCACCTACATAACCAGGGCCTCCAATTTGTTTTTTCTTTTTTTTTCTTTTCCCTTCTCCTTCTTTTTCAGGGGGTTGTATTTCTTATATGAGCAGCCACACAGCACATCACAGTAGTAAGCTGCTACTAAAGTTACAAAAGCATTCAGGCATTTGCCAAGTTCTGTGACCTCTTAAAGCAATAAGGTTATTACTGCAACAATAAGGACATGTCAGGGAAAGGAGGTAAGTCCCCAAACACACAAGCTGGGTGGTTAGAACTTGGATGTCTTACACAAGATAGGACTCTCAGAGTTCACTAAGGTGAGCTAAGACAAGTCCACCCTCCAATAAATAGAGATGGTGAAAATTTACCTGTCTCACACTAGACTCTGAATGGGAGATAAAGACAGCTTCCTAAAAATTTTGTAAATGTAGGATTGAATATACATAGGTATAAAGTTCAACCTTTTACCAACAATATGGTCCAACACATTACCCTCAAATTTAAAAACTAAATTGAAACAATCCTTGATTGGAAAAAGTGTTCTGACAAACAAATAAGCCTACTGGATGAAAAAGCCAATTCACAAATGAAGAAACAAAGACAGGTAATAGGCTCTCAACTTCTCTAATACTCAAGGGAATGGGAATTAAATCCACATAGATTTCCACATCTCTTATTTCAACAAACAATTGAAAGTGTGAAAATTAGAAGGATGCAGAGGAGGGGAAGTTTTATGTACTGCTGGATATGGAGGAGGAATGTATCTTAATGCAAGATCTAAATTAAGAATGTACAAAATCCATGATTCAGCATTTCTGTGCTTCAGTGCATATATTCTTAAAATAATCTTCCTCGTAATCACTCTGAGGCATATACTAAAGTATTCTTGTTCATAGCAGGATTATTTTAAAGGAAATATAAGGTGAAGGAATAGTTTATTAACACAGAAATGGATAACAAAATATAGATCTGTCCAAACAAATACTACTTAACAATGATCATGAATAAACCAGATATCTATATTTATATACTTTAAAGGCCAAAAAAGAAATACTTAAAATCATGTTAATTCTCCCTCTTAGATTAACTGAATTATGTATTATGGCTTATTAGATATCAATTTATTTAGATTAGAAAAAGGGAGTTGGTTGAAAAATACACAAGGAAATAAGAAAAAAGTGAATCTTGTTATAACCAGGCCTGTGAAAATCCGGACCCCCCAAATAGAATTCAGGACTGCAATACAGTCATGGCCCTTGTTAATTAGAATGATAGAGACCAAGAAGTCATTCAAGGTCTAAGGTTGCTGTAGGAACCAGGGTACCTTGTGATGATATGGTCCTGATAAGAAGTCAGCAGTAAGAACTTCTTCTTCATTTCAGTACTTACTGCTCCCTCTATATGTCTATTGTTATTCACCAGTTATTTCTACTCACTGTTAGTAGCAATAGTAATGGTAGTGGTGTTAGTATCATCAATTTTGTTGTTTTTCTACATATAGCCTCTGATACTCTTTTTTTTCCTGTTTCTTTCAGCTTAGGCAGCTACTAGTAAACACTGGCATTGTATAACTTAAGGACTTCAAGTTCTCAATTGAAAGAATATTACAGTTTTAATTTAATCATCTCTTCCCTGTCAGCCAAAACATTCATTACTAAGACAATTTAAAATTTTTAACTGAAAAGTAATAATTGTATTGTGGTACAATATGATGTTTATATATATATATATGTATATATATAATCAAACAATGCAAAATGATTAAATCAAGCTAATTAACCTAATTAATAATCTAATTAAACTCTCACCTCAGCTACTTAATGTTTGTGGGGAGACCATTTAAAGTCTACTCTTTTTGTAATTTTTAAATACATTAATACATTTTATAAAATTCTCCATTCAACATGTGGATTATCATTCCTTGAGACTGGTGTCTCCTTTGATCCAAATGGCTGTGATTATGGTAGCAAAAGCGTATGTTAGGCAGTTTGGCCACCAGTGCATTAAGAAATGGCTGGAGCAGTAAGAATCTATGGGCCAAAATGCCCTAGAGAAAGCTTTAAAAATGGGAGACATTACAAACCTCGTCCTGTCCAGTCCTTCCTTTTAGATTTCCCAATACAGATTCCACAGTGTATATCATCTGAGTAAACATTTAATGATTTTAAAAGCACTAATGATTATTCTGAAAAGCCACAAATATTAGATTAGTCTTCTAGAGAATCTAAGTACATTGCAACTACAATTGAAATAATAATTGTACATGCTCTAGAAAATCAAAACATGTTTTGCCAGATAAGGTGTTTTTGAAAATAGTTACAATTTTGTATTCTCATTTTGAAAAGCCAGTTTTTGATGGATCAATTAGAAGAGTTTTCTCCTTCTTCTTCTTCTTCTTCTTCTTCTTCTTCTTCTTCTTCTTCTTCTTCTTCTTCTTCTTCTTCTTCTTCTT